>NW_027363692.1:0-533531 GCF_046119375.1 Phyllobates terribilis
GGCACATACTTTTCTCCATATTAATGTCTATGGATGTAGATGAGGACAGAGAAGCCCCCGAAGGTGGATGTGGGGGGCACATACTTTTCTCCATATTAATGTCTATGGATGTAGATGAGGACAGAGAAGCCCCTGGAGGTGGATGTGGGGGGCACATACTTTTCTTCCATATTAATGTCTATGGATGTAGATGAGGACAGAGAAGCCCCCGGAGGTGGATGTGGGGGGCACATACTTTTCTCCATATTAATGTCTATGGATGTAGATGAGGACAGAGAAGCCCCTGGAGGTGGATGTGGGGGGCACATACTTTTCTCCATATTAATGTCTATGGATGTAGATGAGGACAGAGAAGCCCCCGGAGGTGGATGTGGGGGGCACATACTTTTCTCCATATTAATGTCTATGGATGTAGATGAGGACAGAGAAGCCCCCGGAGGTGGATGTGGGGGGCACATACTTTTCTCCATATTAATGTCTATGGATGTAGATGAGGACAGAGAAGCCCCCGGAGGTGGATGTGGGGGGCACATACTTTCCTCCATATTAATGTCTATGGATGTAGATGAGGACAGAGAAGCCCCCGGAGGTGGATGTGGGGGGCACATACTTTCCTCCATATTAATGTCTATGGATGTAGATGAGGACAGAGAAGCCCCCGAAGGTGGATGTGGGGGGCACATACTTTTCTCCATATTAATGTCTATGGATGTAGATGAGGACAGAGAAGCCCCTGGAGGTGGATGTGGGGGGCACATACTTTCCTCCATATTAATGTCTATGGATGTAGATGAGGACAGAGAAGCCCCCGAAGGTGGATGTGGGGGGCACATACTTTCTCCATATTAATGTCTATGGATGTAGATGAGGACAGAGAAGCCCCCTGGAGGTGGATGTGGGGGGCACATACTTTCTCCATATTAATGTCTATGGATGTAGATGAGGACAGAGAAGCCCCCGAAGGTGGATGTGGGGGGCACATACTTTTCTCCATATTAATGTCTATGGATGTAGATGAGGACAGAGAAGCCCCTGGAGGTGGATGTGGGGGGCACATACTTTCTCCATATTAATGTCTATGGATGTAGATGAGGACAGAGAAGCCCCCGGAGGTGGATGTGGGGGGCACATACTTTCCTCCATATTAATGTCTATGGATGTAGATGAGGACAGAGAAGCCCCCGGAGGTGGATGTGGGGGGCACATACTTTCTCCATATTAATGTCTATGGATGTAGATGAGGACAGAGAAGCCCCGAAGGTGGATGTGGGGGGCACATACTTTTCTCCATATTAATGTCTATGGATGTAGATGAGGACAGAGAAGCCCCTGGAGGTGGATGTGGGGGGCACATACTTTCTCCATATTAATGTCTATGGATGTAGATGAGGACAGAGAAGCCCCCGAAGGTGGATGTGGGGGGCACATACTTTTCTCCATATTAATGTCTATGGATGTAGATGAGGACAGAGAAGCCCCCTGGAGGTGGATGTGGGGGGCACATACTTTCTCCATATTAATGTCTATGGATGTAGATGAGGACAGAGAAGCCCCCGGAGGTGGATGTGGGGGGCACATACTTTCTCCATATTAATGTCTATGGATGTAGATGAGGACAGAGAAGCCCCCGGAGGTGGATGTGGGGGGCACATACTTTCCTCCATATTAATGTCTATGGATGTAGATGAGGACAGAGAAGCCCCCGAAGGTGGATGTGGGGGGCACATACTTTTCTCCATATTAATCTCTATGGATGTAGATGAGGACAGAGAAGCCCCTGGAGGTGGATGTGGGGGGCACATACTTTTCTCCATATTAATGTCTATGGATGTAGATGAGGACAGAGAAGCCCCTGGAGGTGGATGTGGGGGGCACATACTTTTCTCCATATTAATGTCTATGGATGTAGATGAGGACAGAGAAGCCCCTGGAGGTGGATGTGGGGGGCACATACTTTTCTCCATATTAATGTCTATGGATGTAGATGAGGACAGAGAAGCCCCTGGAGGTGGATGTGGGGGGCACATACTTTCTCCATATTAATGTCTATGGATGTAGATGAGGACAGAGAAGCCCCTGGAGGTGGATGTGGGGGGCACATACTTTTCTCCATATTAATGTCTATGGATGTAGATGAGGACAGAGAAGCCCCCGGAGGTGGATGTGGGGGGCACATACTTTTCTCCATATTAATGTCTATGGATGTAGATGAGGACAGAGAAGCCCCCGGAGGTGGATGTGGGGGGGCACATACTTTTCTCCATATTAATGTCTATGGATGTAGATGAGGACAGAGAAGCCCCTGGAGGTGGATGTGGGGGGCACATACTTTCTCCATATTAATGTCTATGGATGTAGATGAGGACAGAGAAGCCCCTGGAGGTGGATGTGGGGGGCACATACTTTTCTCCATATTAATGTCTATGGATGTAGATGAGGACAGAGAAGCCCCCGGAGGTGGATGTGGGGGCACATACTTTTCTCCATATTAATGTCTATGGATGTAGATGAGGACAGAGAAGCCCCCGGAGGAGGATGTGGGGGGCACATACTTTCTCCATATTAATGTCTATGGATGTAGATGAGGACAGAGAAGCCCCCGGAGGTGGATGTGGGGGGACACATACTTTTCTCCATATTAATGTCTATGGATGTAGATGAGGACAGAGAAACCCCCGGAGGTGCATGTGGGGGGCACATACTTTCCTCCTTATTAATGTCTATGGATGTAGATGAGGACAGAGAAGCCCCCGGAGGTGGATGTGGGGGGCACATACTTTTCTCCATATTAATGTCTATGGATGTAGATGAGGACAGAGAAGTCCCTGGAGGTGGATGTGGGGGGCACATACTTTTCTCCATATTAATGTCTATGGATGTAGATGAGGACAGAGAAGTCCCTGGAGGTGGATGTGGGGGGCACATACTTTCCTCCATATTAATGTCTATGGATGTAGATGAGGACAGAGAAGCCCCCGGAGGTGGATGTGGGGGGCACATACTTTCCTCCATATTAATGTCTATGGATGTAGATGAGGACAGAGAAGCCCCCGGAGGTGGATGTGGGGGGCACATACTTTCCTCCATATTAATGTCTATGGATGTAGATGAGGACAGAGAAGCCCCCGGAGGTGGATGTGGGGGGCACATACTTTCCTCCTTATTAATGTCTATGGATGTAGATGAGGACAGAGAAGCCCCCGAAGGTGGATGTGGGGGGCACATACTTTTCTCCATATTAATGTCTATGGATGTAGATGAGGACAGAGAAGCCCCTGGAGGTGGATGTGGGGGGCACATACTTTCTCCATATTAATGTCTATGGATGTAGATGAGGACAGAGAAGCCCCCGGAGGTGGATGTGGGGGGCACATACTTTCCTCCATATTAATGTCTATGGATGTAGATGAGGACAGAGAAGCCCCCGGAGGTGGATGTGGGGGGCACATACTTTCCTCCATATTAATGTCTATGGATGTAGATGAGGACAGAGAAGCCCCCGAAGGTGGATGTGGGGGGCACATACTTTTCTCCATATTAATCTCTATGGATGTAGATGAGGACAGAGAAGCCCCCGGAGGTGGATGTGGGGGGCACATACTTTTCTCCATATTAATGTCTATGGATGTAGATGAGGACAGAGAAGCCCCTGGAGGTGGATGTGGGGGGCACATACTTTTCTCCATATTAATGTCTATGGATGTAGATGAGGACAGAGAAGCCCCTGGAGGTGGATGTGGGGGCACATACTTTCCTCCATATTAATGTCTATGGATGTAGATGAGGACAGAGAAGCCCCTGGAGGTGGATGTGGGGGGGCACATACTTTTCTCCATATTAATGTCTATGGATGTAGATGAGGACAGAGAAGCCCCTGGAGGTGGATGTGGGGGGCACATACTTTCCTCCATATTAATGTCTATGGATGTAGATGAGGACAGAGAAGCCCCCGAAGGTGGATGTGGGGGGCACATACTTTTCTCCATATTAATGTCTATGGATGTAGATGAGGACAGAGAAGCCCCCGAGGTGGATGTGGGGGGCACATACTTTTCTCCATATTAATGTCTATGGGTGTAGATGAGGACAGAGAAGCCCCCGAAGGTGGATGTGGGGGGCACATACTTTTCTCCATATTAATGTCTATGGATGTAGATGAGGACAGAGAAGCCCCCGAAGGTGGATGTGGGGGGCACATACTTTTCTCCATATTAATGTCTATGGATGTAGATGAGGACAGAGAAGCCCCTGGAGGTGGATGTGGGGGGCACATACTTTCTCCATATTAATGTCTATGGATGTAGATGAGGACAGAGAAGCCCCTGGAGGTGGATGTGGGGGGCACATACTTTTCTTCATATTAATGTCTATGGATGTAGATGAGGACAGAGAAGCCCCTGGAGGTGGATGTGGGGGGCACATACTTTTCTCCATATTAATGTCTATGGATGTAAATGAGGACAGAGAAGCCCCCGGAGGTGGATGTGGGGGGCACATACTTTTCTCCATATTAATGTCTATGGATGTAGATGAGGACAGAGAAGCCCCCGGAGGTGGATGTGGGGGGCACATACTTTTCTCCATATTAATGTCTATGGATGTAGATGAGGACAGAGAAGCCCCCGGAGGTGGATGTGGGGGGCACATACTTTCCTCCATATTAATGTCTATGGATGTAGATGAGGACAGAGAAGCCCCCGGAGGTGGATGTGGGGGGCACATACTTTCCTCCATATTAATGTCTATGGATGTAGATGAGGACAGAGAAGCCCCCGAAGGTGGATGTGGGGGGCACATACTTTTCTCCATATTAATGTCTATGGATGTAGATGAGGACAGAGAAGCCCCTGGAGGTGGATGTGGGGGGCACATACTTTCCTCCATATTAATGTCTATGGATGTAGATGAGGACAGAGAAGCCCCCGAAGGTGGATGTGGGGGGCACATACTTTTCTCCATATTAATGTCTATGGATGTAGATGAGGACAGAGAAGCCCCTGGAGGTGGATGTGGGGGGCACATACTTTCTCCATATTAATGTCTATGGATGTAGATGAGGACAGAGAAGCCCCCGGAGGTGGATGTGGGGGGCACATACTTTCCTCCATATTAATGTCTATGGATGTAGATGAGGACAGAGAAGCCCCCGGAGGTGGATGTGGGGGGCACATACTTTCCTCCATATTAATGTCTATGGATGTAGATGAGGACAGAGAAGCCCCCGAAGGTGGATGTGGGGGGCACATACTTTTCTCCATATTAATGTCTATGGATGTAGATGAGGACAGAGAAGCCCCTGGAGGTGGATGTGGGGGGCACATACTTTCTCCATATTAATGTCTATGGATGTAGATGAGGACAGAGAAGCCCCCGAAGGTGGATGTGGGGGGCACATACTTTTCTCCATATTAATGTCTATGGATGTAGATGAGGACAGAGAAGCCCCTGGAGGTGGATGTGGGGGGCACATACTTTCTCCATATTAATGTCTATGGATGTAGATGAGGACAGAGAAGCCCCCGGAGGTGGATGTGGGGGGCACATACTTTCCTCCATATTAATGTCTATGGATGTAGATGAGGACAGAGAAGCCCCCGGAGGTGGATGTGGGGGGCACATACTTTCCTCCATATTAATGTCTATGGATGTAGATGAGGACAGAGAAGCCCCCGAAGGTGGATGTGGGGGGCACATACTTTTCTCCATATTAATCTCTATGGATGTAGATGAGGACAGAGAAGCCCCTGGAGGTGGATGTGGGGGGCACATACTTTTCTCCATATTAATGTCTATGGATGTAGATGAGGACAGAGAAGCCCCTGGAGGTGGATGTGGGGGGCACATACTTTTCTCCATATTAATGTCTATGGATGTAGATGAGGACAGAGAAGCCCCTGGAGGTGGATGTGGGGGGCACATACTTTTCTCCATATTAATGTCTATGGATGTAGATGAGGACAGAGAAGCCCCTGGAGGTGGATGTGGGGGGCACATACTTTCTCCATATTAATGTCTATGGATGTAGATGAGGACAGAGAAGCCCCTGGAGGTGGATGTGGGGGGCACATACTTTTCTCCATATTAATGTCTATGGATGTAGATGAGGACAGAGAAGCCCCCGAAGGTGGATGTGGGGGGCACATACTTTTCTCCATATTAATGTCTATGGATGTAGATGAGGACAGAGAAGCCCCCGGAGGTGGATGTGGGGGGGCACATACTTTTCTCCATATTAATGTCTATGGATGTAGATGAGGACAGAGAAGCCCCTGGAGGTGGATGTGGGGGGCACATACTTTCTCCATATTAATGTCTATGGATGTAGATGAGGACAGAGAAGCCCCTGGAGGTGGATGTGGGGGGCACATACTTTTCTCCATATTAATGTCTATGGATGTAGATGAGGACAGAGAAGCCCCCGGAGGTGGATGTGGGGGCACATACTTTTCTCCATATTAATGTCTATGGATGTAGATGAGGACAGAGAAGCCCCCGGAGGAGGATGTGGGGGGCACATACTTTTTTCATATTAATGTCTATGGATGTAGATGAGGACAGAGAAGCCCCCGGAGGTGGATGTGGGGGACACATACTTTTCTCCATATTAATGTCTATGGATGTAGATGAGGACAGAGAAACCCCCGGAGGTGCATGTGGGGGGCACATACTTTCCTCCTTATTAATGTCTATGGATGTAGATGAGGACAGAGAAGCCCCCGGAGGTGGATGTGGGGGGCACATACTTTTCTCCATATTAATGTCTATGGATGTAGATGAGGACAGAGAAGTCCCTGGAGGTGGATGTGGGGGGCACATACTTTTCTCCATATTAATGTCTATGGATGTAGATGAGGACAGAGAAGTCCCTGGAGGTGGATGTGGGGGGCACATACTTTCCTCCATATTAATGTCTATGGATGTAGATGAGGACAGAGAAGCCCCCGGAGGTGGATGTGGGGGGCACATACTTTCCTCCATATTAATGTCTATGGATGTAGATGAGGACAGAGAAGCCCCCGGAGGTGGATGTGGGGGGCACATACTTTCCTCCATATTAATGTCTATGGATGTAGATGAGGACAGAGAAGCCCCTGGAGGTGGATGTGGGGGGCACATACTTTCCTCCTTATTAATGTCTATGGATGTAGATGAGGACAGAGAAGCCCCCGAAGGTGGATGTGGGGGGCACATACTTTTCTCCATATTAATGTCTATGGATGTAGATGAGGACAGAGAAGCCCCTGGAGGTGGATGTGGGGGGCACATACTTTCTCCATATTAATGTCTATGGATGTAGATGAGGACAGAGAAGCCCCCGGAGGTGGATGTGGGGGGCACATACTTTCCTCCATATTAATGTCTATGGATGTAGATGAGGACAGAGAAGCCCCCGGAGGTGGATGTGGGGGGCACATACTTTCCTCCATATTAATGTCTATGGATGTAGATGAGGACAGAGAAGCCCCCGAAGGTGGATGTGGGGGGCACATACTTTTCTCCATATTAATCTCTATGGATGTAGATGAGGACAGAGAAGCCCCCGGAGGTGGATGTGGGGGGCACATACTTTTCTCCATATTAATGTCTATGGATGTAGATGAGGACAGAGAAGCCCCTGGAGGTGGATGTGGGGGGCACATACTTTCTCCATATTAATGTCTATGGATGTAGATGAGGACAGAGAAGCCCCTGGAGGTGGATGTGGGGGGGCACATACTTTCCTCCATATTAATGTCTATGGATGTAGATGAGGACAGAGAAGCCCCTGGAGGTGGATGTGGGGGGCACATACTTTCTCCATATTAATGTCTATGGATGTAGATGAGGACAGAGAAGCCCCTGGAGGTGGATGTGGGGGGCACATACTTTTCTCCATATTAATGTCTATGGATGTAGATGAGGACAGAGAAGCCCCTGGAGGTGGATGTGGGGGGCACATACTTTCTCCATATTAATGTCTATGGATGTAGATGAGGACAGAGAAGCCCCTGGAGGTGGATGTGGGGGGCACATACTTTTCTCCATATTAATGTCTATGGATGTAGATGAGGACAGAGAAGCCCCTGGAGGTGGATGTGGGGGGCACATACTTTCTCCATATTAATGTCTATGGATGTAGATGAGGACAGAGAAGCCCCTGGAGGTGGATGTGGGGGGCACATACTTTTCTCCATATTAATGTCTATGGATGTAGATGAGGACAGAGAAGCCCCCGGAGGTGGATGTGGGGGGCACATACTTTTCTCCATATTAATGTCTATGGATGTAGATGAGGACAGAGAAGCCCCCGGAGGTGGATGTGGGGGGGCACATACTTTTCTCCATATTAATGTCTATGGATGTAGATGAGGACAGAGAAGCCCCTGGAGGTGGATGTGGGGGGCACATACTTTCTCCATATTAATGTCTATGGATGTAGATGAGGACAGAGAAGCCCCCGGAGGTGGATGTGGGGGGCACATACTTTTCTCCATATTAATGTCTATGGATGTAGATGAGGACAGAGAAGCCCCCGGAGGTGGATGTGGGGGCACATACTTTTCTCCATATTAATGTCTATGGATGTAGATGAGGACAGAGAAGCCCCCGGAGGAGGATGTGGGGGGCACATACTTTCTCCATATTAATGTCTATGGATGTATATGGAGGACAGAGAAGCCCTCGGAGGTGGATGTGGGGGGCACATACTTTTCTCCATATTAATGTCTATGGATGTAGATGAGGACAGAGAAGCCCCTGGAGGTGGATGTGGGGGGCACATACTTTTCTCCATATTAATGTCTATGGATGTAGATGAGGACAGAGAAGCCCCTGGAGGTGGATGTGGGGGGCACATACTTTCTCCATATTAATGTCTATGGATGTAGATGAGGACAGAGAAGCCCCTGGAGGTGGATGTGGGGGGCACATACTTTTCTCCATATTAATGTCTATGGATGTAGATGAGGACAGAGAAGCCCCCGGAGGTGGATGTGGGGGGCACATACTTTTCTCCATATTAATGTCTATGGATGTAGATGAGGACAGAGAAGCCCCCGGAGGTGGATGTGGGGGGGCACATACTTTTCTCCATATTAATGTCTATGGATGTAGATGAGGACAGAGAAGCCCCTGGAGGTGGATGTGGGGGGCACATACTTTCTCCATATTAATGTCTATGGATGTAGATGAGGACAGAGAAGCCCCCGGAGGTGGATGTGGGGGACACATACTTTTCTCCATATTAATGTCTATGGATGTAGATGAGGACAGAGAAGCCCCTGGAGGTGGATGTGGGGGGCACATACTTTCTCCATATTAATGTCTATGGATGTAGATGAGGACAGAGAAGCCCCCGGAGGTGGATGTGGGGGGCACATACTTTCTCCATATTAATGTCTATGGATGTATATGGAGGACAGAGAAGCCCTCGGAGGTGGATGTGGGGGGCACATACTTTTCTCCATATTAATGTCTATGGATGTAAATGAGGACAGAGAAGCCCCTGGAGGTGGATGTGGGGGGCACATACTTTCCTCCATATTAATGTCTATGGATGTAGATGAGGACAGAGAAACCCCCGGAGGTGCATGTGGGGGGCACATACTTTCCTCCTTATTAATGTCTATGGATGTAGATGAGGACAGAGAAGCCCCCGGAGGTGGATGTGGGGGGCACATACTTTTCTCCATATTAATGTCTATGGATGTAGATGAGGACAGAGAAGTCCCTGGAGGTGGATGTGGGGGGCACATACTTTTCTCCATATTAATGTCTATGGATGTAGATGAGGACAGAGAAGTCCCTGGAGGTGGATGTGGGGGGCACATACTTTCCTCCATATTAATGTCTATGGATGTAGATGAGGACAGAGAAGCCCCCGGAGGTGGATGTGGGGGGCACATACTTTCCTCCATATTAATGTCTATGGATGTAGATGAGGACAGAGAAGCCCCTGGAGGTGGATGTGGGGGGCACATACTTTCCTCCATATTAATGTCTATGGATGTAGATGAGGACAGAGAAGCCCCTGGAGGTGGATGTGGGGGGCACATACTTTCCTCCTTATTAATGTCTATGGATGTAGATGAGGACAGAGAAGCCCCTGGAGGTGGATGTGGGGGGCACATACTTTCCTCCATATTAATGTCTATGGATGTAGATGAGGACAGAGAAGCCCCTGGAGGTGGATGTGGGGGGCACATTCTTTCTCCATATTAATGTCTATGGATGTAGATGAGGACAGAGAAGCCCCCGGAGGAGGATGTGGGGGGCACATACTTTCTCCATATTAATGTCTATGGATGTAGATGAGGACAGAGAAGCCCCCGGAGGTGGATGTGGGGGGCACATACTTTCTCCATATTAATGTCTATGGATGTAGATGAGGACAGAGAAGCCCCCGGAGGTGGATGTGGAGGGCACATACTTTCTCCATATTAATGTCTATGGATGTAGATGAGGACAGAGAAGCCCCTGGAGGTGGATGTGGGGGGCACATACTTTTCTCTATATTAATGTCTATGGATGTAGATGAGGACAGAGAAGCCCCTGGAGGTGGATGTGGGGGGCACATACTTTCTCCATATTAATGTCTATGGATGTAGATGAGGACAGAGAAGCCCCCGGAGGTGGATGTGGGGGGCACATACTTTCCTCCATATTAATGTCTATGGATGTAGATGAGGACAGAGAAGCCCCTGGAGGTGGATGTGGGGGGCACTTACTTTCCTCCATATTAATGTCTATGGATGTAGATGAGGACAGAGAAGCCCCTGGAGGTGGATGTGGGGGGCACATACTTTTCTCCATATTAATGTCTATGGATGTAGATGAGGACAGAGAAGCCCCCGGAGGTGGATGTGGGGGGCACATACTTTCTCCATATTAATGTCTATGGATGTAGATGAGGACAGAGAAGCCCCCGGAGGTGGATGTGGGGGGCACATACTTTTCTCCATATTAATGTCTATGGATGTAGATGAGGACAGAGAAGCCCCCGGAGGTGGATGTGGGGGGCACATACTTTCCTCCATATTAATGTCTATGGATGTAGATGAGGACAGAGAAGCCCCCGTAGGTGGATGTGGGGGGCACATACTTTTCTCCATATTAATGTCTACGGATGTAGATGAGGATAGAGAAGCCCCCGGAGGTGGATGTGGGGGGCACATACTTTTCTCCATATTAATGTCTATGGATGTAGATGAGGACAGAGAAGCCCCTGGAGGTGGATGTGGGGGGGCACATACTTTTCTCCATATTAATGTCTATGGATGTAGATGAGGACAGAGAAGCCCCTGGAGGTGGATGTGGGGGGCACATACTTTCCTCCATATTAATGTCTATGGATGTAGATGAGGACAGAGAAGCCCCCGGAGGTGGATGTGGGGGGCACATACTTTTCTCCATATTAATGTCTATGGATGTAGATGAGGACAGAGAAGCCCCTGGAGGTGGATGTGGGGGGCACATACTTTCTCCATATTAATGTCTATGGATGTAGATGAGGACAGAGAAGCCCCTGGAGGTGGATGTGGGGGGCACATACTTTTCTCCATATTAATGTCTACGGATGTAGATGAGGACAGAGAAGCCCCTGGAGGTGGATGTGGGGGGGCACATACTTTCCTCCATATTAATGTCTATGGATGTAGATGAGGACAGAGAAGCCCCTGGAGGTGGATGTGGGGGGCACATACTTTCCTCCATATTAATGTCTATGGATGTAGATGAGGACAGAGAAGCCCCCGGAGGTGGATGTGGGGGGCACATACTTTTCTCCATATTAATGTCTATGGATGTAGATGAGGACAGAGAAGCCCCTGGAGGTGGATGTGGGGGGCACATACTTTTCTCCATATTAATGTCTATGGATGTAGATGAGGACAGAGAAGCCCCCGGAGGTGGATGTGGGGGGCACATACTCTTCTCCATATTAATGTCTATGGATGTAGATGAGGACAGAGAAGCCCCCTGGAGGTGGATGTGGGGGGGCACATACTTTCCTCCATATTAATGTCTATGGATGTAGATGAGGACAGAGAAGCCCCTGGAGGAGGATATGGGGGGCACATACCTTTCTCCATATTAATGTCTATGGATGTAGATGAGGACAGAGAAGCCCCCTGGAGGTGGATGTGGGGGGCACATACTTTTCTCCATATTAATGTCTATGGATGTAGATGAGGACAGAGAAGCCCCTGGAGGTGGATGTGGGGGGCACATACTTTTCTCCATATTAATGTCTATGGATGTAGATGAGGACAGAGAAGCCCCCGGAGGTGGATGTGGGGGGCACATACTCTTCTCCATATTAATGTCTATGGATGTAGATGAGGACAGAGAAGCCCCCTGGAGGTGGATGTGGGGGGGCACATACTTTCCTCCATATTAATGTCTATGGATGTAGATGAGGACAGAGAAGCCCCCGGAGGAGGATGTGGGGGGCACATACCTTTCTCCATATTAATGTCTATGGATGTAGATGAGGACAGAGAAGCTCCTGGAGGTGGATGTGGGGGGCACATACCTTTCTCCTTACAGTGTGTATGGCGCCCTCACGCTCCTATTCTGTGCTGCTCCTCCTTGTATAACCACTGGTGGAGGCGTGGGGCAGTCGCCATGTTGGGGGGACCTGTACAAGGATTTGGAGCCGCTGGATGTGACCCCATTCTGCCTGTAAATTTTCGCGCTGCTCTGTAGGACCATTAACCCCCTGCTTTCCTGGCTGTCCTTAGTCACATGTGTTTGTAGAGCGGGGATACCGCCGGTGCCCTTGTTATTGTCCCCTTCCCTGGCTGCGCTGGCGTTCACAAGTCAATATTTACCCATCTGCCGTATCTCAGCTTTCCCCTCCTTATCACTGTATGTACCAAGCAGCTGGCACACTCTGCAGAACCGGACACGCAGTGCACTGCCCCCTCCGCACATGGTCCGGCCACGCACTGCCCCCTCCGCACGTGGTCCGGCCACGCACTGCCCCCTCCGCACGTGGTCCGGCCACGCACTGCCCCCTCCGCACGTGGTCCGGCCACGCACTGCCCCCTCCGCACGTGGTCCGGCCACGCACTGCCCCCTCCGCACGTGGTCCGGCCACGCACTGCCCCCTCCGCACGTGGTCCGGCCACGCACTGCCCCCTCCGCACGTGGTCCGGCCACGCACTGCCCCCTCCGCACGTGGTCCGGCCACGCACTGCCCCCTCCGCACGTGGTCCGGCCACGCACTGCCCCCTCCGCACGTGGTCCGGCCACGCACTGCCCCCTCCGCACGTGGTCCGGCCACGCACTGCCCCCTCCGCACGTGGTCCGGCCACACACTGCCCCCTCCGCACGTGGTCAGGACTCTCACTGTCAGGAGGAAGGAATGTTGTCCTTGGCTGTCGGGAGGGAGGACGGTGGTCTCTGTTGTCGGGAGGGAGGACGGTGGTCTCTTATTACTGACATCTGTTTTGTTTTCTTTTGCAGTCACTCTCATGAACACCAAGCAGGAGACCTCCGACCTCCGATGGACAATATATCCCAAACTGAAAGACCAGGTAATGTCTGCAGTCCTTGTGGAGCCCCATTCCCTGCCCATGCCTGTCCTCTGTTTCTTCCCTCATGGAGCTTGTCGCAGGTGTGTGTCCCCTGCTCTACCGGCCATATTTATGTCTTTTCTTCGACATAGCAAGACCACTGATCTCTTCATAATACTTTCTACTGCACTCATCAGTTTCATTCTGTCTGCGTCGCCCTGGTCTTCTGCCCCGCCCTGCTCTTCTGCTCCTCACTGGTCTTCTGTGTTGCCCTAACTGCCTTCGTCTTCTGCTCCGTTCTCGTTGCCCTGGTCTTCTGCCCCTCTCTGGTCTTCTGCCCCTCTCTGGTCTTCTGCCCCTCCCTGGTCTTCTGCCCCTCCCTGGTCTTCTGCCCCTCCCTGGTCTTCTGCCCCTCTCTGGTCTTCTGCTCCTCACTGGTCTTCTGTATTGCCCTAACTGCCTTCGTCTTCTGCTCCGTTCTCGTTGCCCTGGTCTTCTGCCCCTCCTTGGTCTTCTGCCCCTCCCTGGTCTTCTGCCCCTCTCTGGTGTTCTGTGTTGCCCTAATTGTCTTTGTCTTCTGCTCCGTTCTCGTTGCTCTGGTTTTCTGCCCCTCCCTGGTCTTCTGCCCCTCCCTGGTGTTCTGTGTTGCCCTAATTGCCCTCGTCTTCTGCGCCACTCTCGTCGGCCTGGTCTTCTGCCACGCTCTGGTCTTCTGCCCCTCCCTGGTCTTCTGCGTTGCCCTAATTGCCCTCGTCTTCTACGCCGTTCTCGTCGCCCTGGTTTTCTGCCAAGCCCTGGTCTTCTGCTCCTCACTGGTCTTCTGTATTACCCTAACTGCCTTCATCTTCTGCGCTGTTCTCGTTGCCCTGGTCTTCTGCCATGCCCTGGTCTTCTGTGTTGCCCTAATTGCCCTCGTCTTCTGCGCCGCTCTCGTCGCCCTGGTCTTCTGCTCCTCACTTGTCTTCTGTATTACCCTAACTGCCTTCGTCTTCTGCGCCGTTCTCGTTGCCCTGGTCTTCTGCCACGCCCTGGTCTTCTGTGTTGTCCTAATTGTCCTCGTCTTCTACGCCACTCTCGTCGCCCTGGTTTTCTGCCACGCCCTGGTCTTCTGCTCCTCACTGGTCTTCTGTGTTGCCCTAATTGCCCTCGTCTTCTGCGCCTCTCTCGTCGCCCTGGTCTTCTGCCACGCCCTGGTCTTCTGTATTACCCTAATTGTCCTCGTCTTCTACGCCACTCTCGTCGCCCTGGTTTTCTGCCACGCCCTGGTCTTCTGCTCCTCGCTGGTCTTCTGTATTACCCTAATTGCCCTCGTCTTCTGCGCCGCTCTTGTTGCCCTGGTCTTCTGCCCCTCCCTGGTCTTCTGCTCCTCACTGGTCTTCTGTATTACCCTAATTGCCCTCGTCTTCTGCGCCTCTCTCGTCGCCCTGGTTTTCTGCCACGCCCTGGTCTTCTGCTTCTCGCTGGTCTTCTGTATTACCCTAATTGCCCTCGTCTTCTACGCCACTCTCGTCGCCCTGGTTTTCTGCCATGCCCTGGTCTTCTGTGTTGCCCTAATTGCCCTTGTCTTCTGCGCCTCTCTCGTCGCCCTGGTCTTCTGCTCCTCGCTGGTCTTCTGTATTACCCTAATTGCCCTCGTCTTCTGCGCCGCTCTTGTTGCCCTGGTCTTCTGCCCCTCCCTGGTCTTCTGCTCCTCACTGGTCTTCTGTATTACCCGAATTGCTCTCGTCTTCTGCGCCTCTCTCGTCGCCCTGGTTTTCTGCTCCTCACTGGTCTTCTGTATTACCCTAATTGCCCTCGTCTTCTGCTCCGCTCTCGTCGCCCTGGTCTTCTGCTCCTCGCTGGTCTTCTGTATTACCCTAATTGCCCTCGTCTTCTGCGCCGCTCTTGTTGCCCTGGTCTTCTGCCCCTCCCTGGTCTTCTGCTCCTCACTGGTCTTCTGTATTACCCTAATTGCCCTCGTCTTCTGCGCCTCTCTCGTCGCCCTGGTTTTCTGCCACGCCCTGGTCTTCTGCTCCTCGCTGGTCTTCTGTATTACCCTAATTGCCCTCGTCTTCTACGCCACTCTCGTCGCCCTGGTTTTCTGCCATGCCCTGGTCTTCTGTGTTGCCCTAATTGCCCTTGTCTTCTGCGCCTCTCTCGTCGCCCTGGTCTTCTGCTCCTCGCTGGTCTTCTGTATTACCCTAATTGCCCTCGTCTTCTGCGCCGCTCTTGTTGCCCTGGTCTTCTGCCCCTCCCTGGTCTTCTGCTCCTCACTGGTCTTCTGTATTACCCTAATTGCTCTCGTCTTCTGCGCCTCTCTCGTCGCCCTGGTTTTCTGCTCCTCACTGGTCTTCTGTATTACCCTAATTGCCCTCGTCTTCTGCTCCGCTCTCGTCGCCCTGGTCTTCTGCTCCTCACTGGTCTTCTGTATTACCCTAATTGCCCTCGTCTTCTGCGCCTCTCTCGTCGCCCTGGTCTTCTGCTCCTCGCTGGTCTTCTGTATTACCCTAATTGCCCTCGTCTTCTATGCCACTCTCGTCGCCCTTGTCTTCTGAATCACCCTAGTCTTCTGCCTCGCTCTCGTAGTCTGCACCACTCTTATTTCCTCTGCTTTCATGGTTTCATCGTCTTTCTCTTGCAGTGGGATGAGTCGTCGGGCATAGATGAGGAGAACACACCCGTCCGCACCTACGAGATCTGCAACTCACATCTCCCGGATCAAAACAACTGGCTGCGGACCGGCTTCATCCCCCGAGGCCCTGCCCACCATGTTTACATAGAGATCACATTCACCATGATGGAGTGCGCCTCCATTGCCCGAGCGGGGCGCTCGTGTAAGGAGACCTTTAACCTCTACTACTACCCAGCCAACTCTGACATCGCCAATGACCATTTCCCAAAATGGATGGAAAATCCCTGGATCAAAGTGGACACGGTGGCAGCAGACACTCTGGCACGGCAAACCGGGCGAGTGAAGGGAGCCCCCATGCGCTCCAACATCAAGACCTTGCGTCTTGGTCCTCTTAAGGAGAACGGTTTCTACTTGGCGTTCTTGGATCAGGGGGCTTGCATGGCGGTGCTCGCTGTCCGGGTGTTCTATCGCAAGTGCCCGGCAGTGGTGGCCTCCCTGGCCAGTTTCCCAGAGACGGTGCCCGCAGGACTGGTGGTGCCAGCAGAGGGCAGCTGCGTGGAAGGAGCTGAGGGCTCCCTTGGAAGACGGCCCATTATGTATTGTCGGGAGGATGGAGAGTGGGCCAAACCCGCAGCGGGCGAGTGCGTCTGTGAAGCTGGAAGGGAAGAGAAAGATGGACGTACCAAGTGCACAGGTAAAAAGGGGCAAAGCGAATATCACGTGGCACACGTAGGGTATACAGGGGCTTGCTCTGTAACATGCTGCTCCCCCGCAATGATGCGCTTGTCTCCATGTAAGCGGGCACAGAGCCCTCACTGATGTTCTGGTGCCCGGTCTATATGGCTGGAGGGGGAAGGGTGGGCGCTGTCGGCCTTCTGAGGTGTCACAGACAAAAGGGGTCTGGAATGTCAGGTATGTGAGGAGGGGGAGCGAGCAGGAAGTACAGAGGGGGCTGCAATTATTCCTAACCTGAGACCACTGCTCCCTTGCTTAACCCTTTTCCCTCTGCATAATCAGAGAGACCACCATGCAATTAATCCTTCCACCAGTACAGAGAATCCACCTCTCCCTTAACCCTTCTCCTTCCACAGTATCAGAAAGTCCACTGCTTGCTTAACCCTTCCCCCTCCACAGTATCAAAGAGACCAACACTTGCTTAACCTTCCACCAGTATTAGAGAGTCCATCGCTCGCTTAACCCTTCTTCCACCAGTACAGAGAGACCACAGGTGGCTTAACCCTTCTCTCTCTACCAGTATCAGAGAGACCACCGCTCGCTTAACCAGCCTCCCTCGGCAGTATCCGAGAGACCACCGCTCGTTAACCCTTCTCCCTTGGCATTATCAGAGACCACCGCTCACTTAACCCTCCTCCCTCCACCAGTATCGGGGAATCCATCGCTTGCAGAACCCTTCTCCCTTTACCAGAGAGCCCTCCGCTTGCTTATTCCTCCTCCCTCAGAACTAGAGACCGCTGCTCACTTTACCCTTCACCCTCCGCAATATCAAAGAGACCACCAGTCGCTTAACCCTTTTACCTCCACCAGTATGAGAGAGACCTCTGCCGCTTAACCCTTTTCTCTCTCTGAAGTATAAGAAAGACCACCGCTCGCTTACCCATCCTCCCTTGGCAGTATCAGAGAGACCAGCCCTTGTTTAACCCTTTTCCCTCGGCTGTGTCAGACACCACTGCTCGCTTAACCCTTCTCCCGCTGCAGTATCAGAGAGACCACCCCTCGCTTAACCCTTCTCCATTTGCAGTATCAGAGAGACCACCGCTCAATTAACCCTCCTCCCTCCACCAGTATGAGAGAGACCTTCGCCGCTTAACCCTTCCCTCTCTGCAGTATCAGAAAGGTCACGCCTCGCTTAACCCACCTCCCTCGGCAGTATCCAAGAGACCACTCGCTTAGCCCTCCTCGGCAGTATCAGAGAGACCACCGCTTGCTTACCCCTTCTCCCTCTGCAGTATCGGAGAGATCACCGCTTGCTTACCCCTTCTCCCTCTGCAGTGTCACAGAGACCACCACTCGCTTAACCCTTCTCCCTCTGCATTATCAGACAGACCACCACTTGCTTAACTCTTCTCCCTCGGCAGTATCAGAGAGACCACCGCTCACTTAACCCGCCTCGCTCTGCAGTATCAGAGAGACCACCGCTCACTTAACCCGCCTCGCTCTGCAGTATCAGAGAGACCACCGCTCACCTAACCCTACTCCTTTGGCAGTATCAGAGAAACCAACCCTCGTTTAACCCTTTTCCTTCTGCAGTATCAGAGACCACCACTAGCTTAACCTTCCTCCCTTGGCAGTATCAAAGAGACCACCTCTCTCTTAACCCTTCTCCCTCGGCAGTATCAGAGAGACCACCGCTCGCTTAAACTATCCCCCTCTGCATTATCAAAGAGACCACCGCTTGCTTTACCATTCTCCCTCTGCAGTACCAGAGACCACCGCTTGCTTAATCCTGCTCCCTTGGCAGTATCAGAGAGGCCACCGCTCGCTTAGCCCTGCTCCCTTGGCATTATCAGAGAGGCCACCGCTCGCTTAGCCCTGCTCCCTTGGCATTATCAGAGAGACCACCGCTCGCTTAACCTTTCTCCCTCTGCAGTACCAGAGACCACCGCTTTCTTAACCCTTCTCCCTCAGCATTATCAGAGAGACCACAGCTCGCTTAACCTTCCTTCGTTCGCGGTTTCAGAGAGACTACTGCTCACTTAACCCTTTTTTCCTCCTCAGTATCAAAGAGACCACCACGCGCTTAACCCTTTTCCCTCCACCAGTATGAGAGAGACCACAGCTTGCTTAACCCTTTTCCCTCTGCAGTATCAGAGAGACCACCGCTCTCTTAACCCTTTTCCCTCTGCAGTATCAGAGAGACCACAGCTTGCTTAACCCTCCTTCGTTCGCGGTTTCAGAGAGACTACTGCTCACTTAACCCTTTTTTCCTCCTCAGTATCAAAGAGACCACCACGCGCTTAACCCTTTTCCCTCCACCAGTATGAGAGAGACCACAGCTTGCTTAACCCTTTTCCCTTGGCAGCATCAGAGACCACTGCTCGCTTACCCCTTCTCCCTCCGTAGTTTCAGAGAGACCACCGCTCGCTTACCCCTTCTCCCTCCGTAGTTTCAGAGAGACCACCGCTCGCTTAACCCTCCTTCGTCCGTAGTTTCAGAGAGGCCATCGCTCGCTTAACCCTCCTTCTTCGTCCATAGTTTCAGAGAGACCACTACTCACTTAACCCTTTTCCCTCCACCAGTATGAAAGAGGCCACCACCGCTTAACCCTTCCCCCTCTGCAGTATCAGAGACCACTGCTCGCCTAACCCTCCTCCCTTGGCAGTATCAGAGAGACCAACCTTCTTTTAACCCTTTTCCTTCTGCAGTATAAGGGAGACCACCACTTGCTTAATCCGCCTCCCTCTGCAGTATCAGAGAGACCACCGCTCGCATAATTCTTTTCCCTTGGCAGTGTCAGAGATACCACCGCTCTCTTAACCCTTTTCCCTCTGCAGTACCAGAGACCACCGCTTGCTTATCCCTTCTCCCTCTGCAGTATCAGAGAGACCACCGCTCTCTTAACCCTTTTCCCTCTGCAGTACCAGAGACCACCGCTTGCTTATCCCTTCTCCCTCTGCAGTATCAGAGAGACCACCGCTCTCTTAACCCTTTTCCCTCTGCAGTACCAGAGACCACCGCTCGCTTAACCCGCCTCCCTCTGCAGTTTCAGAGAGACAACCGCTCGCTTATCCCTTCTCCCTCTGCAGTATCAGAGAGACCACCGCTCTCTTAACCCTTTTCCCTCTGCAGTACCAGAGACCACCGCTCACTTATCCCTTCTCCCTCTGCAGTATCAGAGAGCCCTCCGCTTGCTTATCCCTCCTCCTTCAGAACTAGAGACCACCGCTCGCTTAACCCTTTTCCCTCTGCAGTACTAGAGACCACTGCTCACTTAACCCTCCTCCCTCGCCAGTATGACAGAGACCACCACTCGCTTAACCCTCCTCCCTCTGCAGTCTCAGAGAGACCACCCCCTCTGCAGTCTCAGAGAGACCACTGCTCGCTTAATCTTCCACCAGTGTCAGAGTTCACTGCTCCTTTAACCCTTCTTCCTCTGCAGAACCTGAGATTACTCCCGCTTACCCCTTCTCCATTCGCAGAATTAGAGACCCCCACTCGCTTAACCCTTTTCTTTGGGCAGTATCAGAGTTCTAGTGAGCAGTGGTCTCTCATTGATGTGTGAAGTGAGTTGCAATTCCAGTCTCAGGCTTTGGACAGGAGTGGCGCTGTTTCTGTACTTGTATTATCCTTTGCTGCTTGTAGTAAATGTACTACATAATCCGGCAGACATTACATGTTCTTGACTGAGGAGCTTGCACTCTTTTTCTCTGTGTAGTATGCCTGCCTGGATATTTTAAGCCAAATGTTGGTGAGTTATCCTGCCAGATGTGTCCTCAGAACAGCCTCTCGACCACCGCCGGCGCCACTGTGTGCATCTGTAAAACGGGGTACTACCGTGCCCCCGGGGACCCCGTGACTGCGCCCTGCACCAGTAAGTACCCTGGTGTTCTTGGAGACCCTCACTCCGCAGCGGCGCGGACCCACACAGGGCTGATCTGATCTTTCTGCTCGCTTGATCTCCCTCTCCTACAGAGCCTCCATCTTCTCCTCGTAGCATTGTCTCCAGTGTGAACGGATCCGCCCTAGATCTGGATTGGAGCGAGCCCCTTGATTCTGGGGGGCGCTCTGACCTGTACTATGAGGTGCAGTGTTCGGAGTACGCTGCAGGTGGCGGCTGGGTGGCCTGCAGCCGCCTCTCCTTTACACCGAGACCCCAAAAACTAACAGAACGTAAACTCCGAGTGTCCGGCCTCCGCCCACAAGTCATTTACAACTTCCGGGTCCTGGCGTTGAATGGCGTGTCGGAACTTAACGGTGCGGCAGCGATGGGCGAGGAGCTGAATGTCACCATCGACCGTGACCGTGAGTCCTAAAACTGCGGCATTTATGTATCCAGACCCTTTCTAGAACGAGGGGTTTAACCCCTTCATTCTCCGTCCTGCAGTTCCT
Organism: Phyllobates terribilis; assembly: GCF_046119375.1. Taxonomy (NCBI): domain Eukaryota; kingdom Metazoa; phylum Chordata; class Amphibia; order Anura; family Dendrobatidae; genus Phyllobates; species Phyllobates terribilis. The sequence continues at coordinate 21,175 of NW_027363692.1, forward strand.
CATGCGGTGACTGGTATCCAGCAGATGGCCGCCTCGGCGTCTTCGTTGTCCTTGAGGTGGAGTCCGGCAGCGCCCCCACAGTCTCCACACAGGGGAAACATTCTGGATTATGAGGTCAAATACTATGAAAAGGTGAGGTGGGCACAAGCAGGGGGCACTGCAGCGCGGAGGAGGCACGGGGCCGCACTAAATGAGGTTTTCTGCATAGGATCAGGAGAAGCCGCTCACCATGTTCCTGAAGACCACCAGTAATGAGGCCAAGCTGCCGGGACTGCGCTCGGGGACCGTATACATTGTGCAGGTGCGGGCCAGGACGGAGGCCGGATACGGGGCCTTCAGTGGAGAAATTGTGTTCCAGACGCTGCCATTGGGTAAGTTGGGAGGAAATGTGCACAAAGTATTCATAGTATATGACCATGTTCTGAGCAGACCGCAGTAACCTTCCCGTATACTTATAGGGGCATTTCTTCTTCCAGACCCAGAAAAGGCGCAACCGCAGGTGGAGCTCATTGCCGGGACGGTGGGGGTAGGCGCTGTTCTGATTCTCGTTGTGGTCATCATTGCTGTGGTGTGTGTGAGGTACGTGACTAAGTCTCCATATGGAATGTGAGAGGTGGTCCGCTCCGCCCCGTCGGTCAGTTGACCACCTTATATACATTTAGTGTTGCTCGGCGTGCCCCTGTGATGGCGTTCATGGTTCCCTCTCTCTACAGGAAGCATGGGAGTAACAAGGAGTCGGAGAATTCGGACAAGCCGAGCCAGTACCTGATTGGGCACAGTAAGTCTGCCGTTTTGGGTGGAATTGTCTTCCTTCAGGGCTTACAACTCGTTCTTCTGGTGATATTGATATGTCCTCCACCATCCCACCATTGTTTGTCTCTCGGTGGAGCTCAGATGCCCTTCAATGTTTCTTTCATCATGTTGAGTGCTCCGGAGGATTTCTGTGGCCGAATGTTGCCTGGGTCTCCATTAATGGTCATGGTCTATTTCAGATACCAAATTGTATATCGATCCGTTTACCTACGAAGACCCCAATGAGGCTGTGAGAGAATTTGCTAAAGAGATTGATGCCTCCTATGTGAAGATTGAGGAGGTGATTGGTGCTGGTGAGTAGATGTGGGGGGCTGGAGGAGATCTATACTGAGGGGTGTAATAGAAGAGCTGCACGTTGATCAAGGGTCTGTTACAGGGGAGTTTGGAGAAGTATGTCGGGGGCGTCTAAAGGTCCCAGGGAAGAAGGAAAATTACGTGGCTATAAAGACTCTAAAGGGCGGTTACACCGAGCGACAACGCCGGGAGTTTCTGAGCGAGGCCAGTATCATGGGACAGTTCCAGCATCCCAACATCATCCACCTAGAAGGAGTCATCACTAATAACTGCCCTGTCATGATTATCACTGAGTACATGGAAAACGGAGCCCTGGACTCCTTTCTAAGGGTGAGTGAAGAGCCTGTCGGAGGACACTTGGGTTGTGGGAGAGGAGTCTGTCGGAGGGCAGTTGGTATGATTTGGGGTTTGTCAGAGAACGACTGTCGGAGGGTGGTTGGATTGTGGGAGAGGGGTCTTGTTGAGGATGGTGGAGTAACGTCTGCCGGAAGACAGTTGGGAGGAGGAGGGTGGTCGATGTGGGTGGAGGAGGGTCTGTCAGAGGGCGATCGAGTTGGGTGGAAGGGGGTCTGTCAGAGAGCGGTTGAGGTGGGTGGATGTCGCCGGTCTATCGGAGGATCTTTGGGTTGTGTGAAAGGGGTCTTGTTGGGGACGATGGAAGTGAGTGGAGGAGAGTCTGTCAGGATGGTTGGTCTCGCGGAGGGTCCTTCGGGGAAGGTTGGTGGTGGGTGGTTGGTACGAGTGGGGATTGTCAGAGAATGGTTGGGTATTTGGAGAGAGGTCTGTTGGAGGACGATTGTGTTGTGAGAGAGGGGTCTGTCACAGTGCGGTTAGGGTGAGTGGAGGAGGGTCTGTCGGTGGGTAGATGAGTTGAGGGAGATGGGTTTGTTGGAGGGTGGGTGGGAGGGTCTGTCGGAGCGGTTGATGTGGGTTGTAAAAGTGGGATATGTCAGAAGACGGTCTGGGTGTGTGGTGGAGGGACTGTCGGATGATTGGTGTGGGTGGCGGAGACTCTGTCGGAGGAGGGTCTGTCGGAGGATGGTTGGCGTGGGTGGCAGAGGCTCTGTCAGGGCAGTCGAGGTGGGTGGATGAGGGTCTGTTAGAGGGCGGTTGAGGTAGGTGGATGACTGTCAGAGGACAGTCGGGGTGGGTGGATCACGATCTGTCGGAGTTCGTTTGGGTTGTATGAAAGGGGATGATTGAAGTGAGTGGAGGAGGGTCTGTCCACAGGACAGTTAGGGCGGTAGAGGGTCCTTCGGGGTAAGGTTGGTATGGTGGAGGGCCTGTCGAAGGCCTGTTGGGGTGGGTGGTACGAGTGAGGACTGTCAAAGAATGGTTGGGTGGTTGAAGAGAGGTCTGTTGGAGGACGGTTGTGTTGTGGGAGAGGGTCTGTCGGAGGGCGGTTGGTATTAGTGGGGTCTCTGAGAAAACGGTTGGGTGGTCAGAGAGGACTGTCTGAGGGTGGTTGGATTGTGGGAGAGGGGTCTTGTTGAGAACGGTGGAACGAGGTCTGCCGGAAGACAGGTGGATGGAGGAGGATGGTCAAGGTGGGTGGTGGAGGGTCTTTCTGTTTGGGTGAGTGGTGAGAGTTGAATATATTGTAGGATGGTTGGGGTGAGTGGTGGAGGATGGTTGGGATAGGCGGAGGACGGTCCGTCAGAAGATGGCTGGGGTGGGTGGTGGACAGTTGGGGTGGGTGGAGGACGGTTTGACGGAGAACGATGGAGGAGTGATTACTATTACAGGATAATCCTAAACCTTTTTTTATGTTTGCAGCAAAACGATGGACAGTTTACTCCGATCCAGCTGGTAGGGATGCTACGAGGGATCGCTTCGGGCATGCGCTACCTGGCAGAGATGAATTACGTTCACCGAGATCTGGCGGCACGAAATATTTTGGTGAACAGTAACTTAGTTTGTAAAGTGTCTGATTTTGGATTATCCCGATTCTTGCAAGAGGGATCAACTGACCCAACATATACGTCCTGCCTGGTGAGAAGGGGCCGGGGGTTGGGGAGGTTGAACTGTACACGTATGTTCTGTATGACGGGGATTATGGAGGTTCTGGACTTGGGGTGGGGCGGAGGATGGGACATAACGTAATATTGAGCTTTCTCCACCTCTCACTGCCACTTTCTCTTTTCTCAGGGTGGTAAAATACCAATCAGATGGACGGCGCCAGAAGCCATCGCCTTCCGCAAGTTTACTTCATCCAGTGACGTCTGGGGCTACGGGATAGTCATGTGGGAGGTCATGTCCTTCGGAGAACGTCCTTATTGGGACATGTCCAATCAAGATGTGAGTCCAGGTGTCTGTGGATGGTGGGACCGGGCCTCCAGTGAGGGACTAATGTGCCTTCTGATTCCCTCAGGTCATCAACGCTATAGAGCAGGACTACCGGCTTCCTGCTCCCCCGGATTGCCCGTCCGCTCTTCACCAGCTCATGCTGGACTGCTGGCAGCGCGACCGAGCCGCCCGTCCTCGCTTTACTGAGATTGTTAGCGCCCTGGACAAACTGATCCGCAACCCAGCCAGCCTGAAGATCACGACGCGGGAGCAGCCAGGGTAAGAGGGGGGCTGCTGCGCGGGACAGAAATGCATCTGTTCAGGGAGGAATGGGTTAAAGGAGACTGTAGAGGAGACGAGGCCAGTTCCATAAATACCATGTAATGGAAAGCAGTCAGCCCCTTAAAGGAGATCTGCGGCATTGGGTGATGGGAGGGCAGGGGTTAACGGGCTCTGAACAGGAAGCGAGCTCTTCTCCGCAGGTCAGCCTGGGGGTCAGTGTTCCCGGGTCAGCAGGAAGCGCAGGAAGTTTCTGGGCGTAGTGGAGATAATGGGGGGATTGTATTGTGTAACGTCGTCACCCATGTCCGTTTCTCTCCATCCAGCTCCTCGCAGCCCCTCCTGGACATGCGCACGCCCCACTACTCCTCCTTCTCCTCCGTGGGCGAGTGGCTCCATGCCATCAAAATGGGAAGATATGAAGAAGGATTCCGAAACGCCGGCTTCAACACCTTCAGCCGAGTGCGGCAGATGACCACCGAGTACGTGATATTGGGTGGGGGTGGGGGGCGCCGGAGAGCATGGCAGCCATGATGGACGCATGGTGAGGACTGATGAAATGTGTCTTCTGTTTCCCTCAGAGACCTGCTGCGGATTGGGGTCACCCTGGCCGGGCACCAGAAGAAGATCCTGTCAAGTCTCCAACAAATTGTCCCAGCTGAGAAGGTCTCGGGGGGCTCGACGCCGTTCTACTGAATATTTGCATCTGATCATTGGACATTGTGCATCACCATGACTGTGAACCTACAGCCGCCATGACACTGGAGGCTGCCATGTCTAGCGCAGACTGGAAACCTGTGCTTACAATGGGCCGTTCCAACAACTGACCTGGGAGACCACCTATAATAAATCCTAGGAGACTGCCTCTAATAGAGCTCAGGAGACCACCTGTAATAGAACTGAAGAGACCGCCTGTAATACAGTGGAGGAGACTGCCTATAATGGAACCTGGGAGACAGCCTGCAATAGAGTGGAGGAGACCACCTAAAATGGAGCCCAAGAGACCACCAGCAATACAGTGGAGAAGACCACCGATAATAAATCCAAGGAGACTGCCTCTAATAGAGCTCAGGAGACCACCTGTAATAGAACTGAAGAGACTGCCTGTAATACAGTGGAGGAGACCCCCAATAATAAAGCCTAGGAGACTGCCTATAATGGAACCTGGGAGACAGCCTGCAATAGAGTGGAGGAGACCACCTAAAATGGAGCCCAAGAGACCACCAGCAATACAGCGGAGAAGACCACCGATAATAAATCCTAGGAGACTGCCTCTAATAGAGCTCAGGAGACCACCTGTAATAGAACTGAAGAGACCGCCTGTAATACAGTGGAGGAGACCCCCGATAATAAAGCCTAGGAGACTGCCTATAATGGAACCTGGGAGACAGCCTGCAATAGAGCAGAGGAGACCACCTAAAATGGAGCCCAAGAGACCACCAGCAATAGAGCAGAGGAGACCCCCGATAATAAAGCCTAGGAGACTGCCTATAATGGAGCCCGGGAGACCGCCTGTAATAGAGCCCGGGAGACCCCTATAATAGAGCAGGGCTGCAGGACTATGATGGTCCCATCACCTCCACTCCTTGTGCCAGCAGGTGGTCTTGGCTCCGTAGGTGCCCCCTACATTGCAGCACTATCTGACCTTTGACTCCTGGCTGACGCTGTAACCTGCAATCACAGGGCGGTGGTCCGCTATTAGTGGAGACTGGCGCTGCCCCCGGGATCTGCACACCCCTGTATATAGCTGTATATTCTCGCCTCTCTCTGATGTTCTTTCATTTTTATATTAAATTATTTGATAATAAAAGAGGAGTCAGGAGTTAATGGAGCGCCGCCCCTGCTGCTGGTTAATGGAGCGCCGCCCCTGCTGCTGGTTAATGGAGCGCCGCCCCTGCTGCTGGTTAATGGAGCGCCGCCCCTGCTGCTGGTTAATGGAGCGCCGCCCCTGCTGCTGGTTAATGGAGCGCCGCCCCTGCTGCTGGTTAATGGAGCGCCGCCCCTGCTGCTGGTTAATGGAGCGCCGCCCCTGCTGCTGGTTAATGGAGCGCCGCCCCTGCTGCTGGTTAATGGAGCGCCGCCCCTGCTGCTGGTTAATGGAGCGCCGCCCCTGCTGCTGGTTAATGGAGCGCCGCCCCTGCTGCTGGTTAATGGAGCGCCGCCCCTGCTGCTGGTTAATGGAGCGCCGCCCCTGCTGCTGGTTAATGGAGCGCCGCCCCTGCTGCTGGTTAATGGAGCGCCGCCCCTGCTGCTGGTTAATGGAGCGCCGCCCCTGCTGCTGGTTAATGGAGCGCCGCTCCTGCTGCTGGTTAATGGAGCGCCGCTCCTGCTGCTGGTTAATGCAGTCTGTGCAGGTGATGCTGGCAGCATCATCACATGTGCATTACTTATTGTCACCTAAGTAACAGAAAACATGGCTGCCGTGGCCAATCCTGACACTCTGGTAGCCATATTGGTTATTACCCAGCATTCCTGTACATCGTGCCTTATATATTGTAGCGAGGGGCCGATTGCCACATATGGACCGAGCCGCACAGACCGAGATCAACTGATTGGTCCATTTATGAAACTGCGCCCCATGAAATAGCGTGGGACTATAGGCGGGCGGCCATCGTGGTCGGTGGCACATTATCTGAGTCCCATGATATTGTTATTTTTCTCATATCTGACCGGTACACCCCCCGTCACCGCCGCCAAACATGTGCTGAAAGGACCCCGATATCTCCCGTCCATGATGGAAACTCTACCCTCCCAAAAATGGACGACCCTTCTCAGGACCCTCCGGGGGAGTGTCTGTATTACACCTGTGATATTACACGGGGGGAGTGTCTGTATTACACGTGTGATATTACACGGGGGGAGTGTCTGTATTACACGTGTGATATTACACGGGGGGAGTGTCTGTATTACACCTGTGATATTACACGGGGGAGTGTCTGTATTACACGTGTGATATTACACGGGGGAGTGTCTGTATTACACGTGTGATATTACACGGGGGAGTGTGTCTGTATTACACGTGTGATATTACACGGGGGAGTGTGTCTGTATTACACGTGTGATATTACACGGGGGAGTGTCTGTATTACACGTGTGATATTACACGGGGGAGTGTCTGTATTACACGTGTGATATTACACGGGGGAGTGTGTCTGTATTACACGTGTGATATTACACGGGGGAGTGTCTGTATTACACGTGTGATATTACACGGGGGAGTGTCTGTATTACACCTGTGATATTACACGGGGGGAGCGTCTGTATTACACCTGTGATATTACACGGGGGGAGTGTCTGTATTACACCTGTGATATTACACGGAGGAGTGTCTGTATTACACCTGTGATATTACACGGAGGAGTGTCTGTATTACACGTGTGATATTACACGGGGGAGTGTCTGTATTACACCTGTGATATTACACGGGGGGAGTGTCTGTATTACACCTGTGATATTACACGGAGGAGTGTCTGTATTACACCTGTGATATTACACGGAGGAGTGTCTGTATTACACCTGTGATATTACACGGAGGAGTGTCTGTATTACACCTGTGATATTACACGGGGGGAGCGTCTGTATTACACCTGTGATATTACACGGGGGGTGTCTGTATTACACCTGTGATATTACACGTGGAGGAGACCCCCAATAATAAAGCCTAGGAGACTGCCTATAATGAAACCTGGGAGACAGCCTGCAATAGAGTGGAGGAGACCAGCTAAAATGGAGCCCAAGAGACCACCAGCAATACAGCGGAGAAGACCACCGATAATAAATCTGTCTGTATTACACCTGTGATATTACACGGGGGGAGTGTCTGTATTACACCTGTGATATTACACGGGGGAGTGTCTGTATTACACGTGTGATATTACACGGGGGAGTATCTGTATTACACGTGTGATATTACACGGGGGAGTGTCTGTATTACACGTGTGATATTACACGGGGGAGTGTCTGTATTACACGTGTGATATTACACGGGGGGGTGTCTGTATTACACCTGTGATATTACACGGGGGGAGTGTCTGTATTACACCTGTGATATTACACGGGGGGAGTGTCTGTATTACACCTGTGATATTACACGGGGGAGTGTCTGTATTACACCTGTGATATTACACGGGAGTGTCTGTATTACACCTGTGATATTACACGGGGGGAGTGTCTGTATTACACCTGTGATATTACACGGGGGAGTGTCTGTATTACACCTGTGATATTACAGGGGGGAGTGTCTGTATTACACCTGTGATATTACACGGGGGGAGTGTCTGTATTACACCTGTGATATTACACGGGGGAGTGTCTGTATTACACGTGTGATATTACACGGGGGAGTGTCTGTATTACACGTGTGATATTACACGGGGGGGTGTCTGTATTACACCTGTGATATTACACGGGGGGAGTGTCTGTATTACACCTGTGATATTACACGGGGGAGTGTCTGTATTACACGTGTGATATTACACGGGGGAGTATCTGTATTACACGTGTGATATTACACGGGGGAGTGTCTGTATTACACGTGTGATATTACACGGGGGAGTGTCTGTATTACACGTGTGATATTACACGGGGGGGTGTCTGTATTACACCTGTGATATTACACGGGGGGAGTGTCTGTATTACACCTGTGATATTACACGGGGGGAGTGTCTGTATTACACCTGTGATATTACACGGGGGAGTGTCTGTATTACACCTGTGATATTACACGGGGGGAGTGTCTGTATTACACCTGTGATATTACACGGGGGGAGTGTCTGTATTACACCTGTGATATTACACGGGGGAGTGTCTGTATTACACCTGTGATATTACAGGGGGGAGTGTCTGTATTACACCTGTGATATTACACGGGGGGAGTGTCTGTATTACACGTGTGATATTACACGGGGGAGTGTCTGTATTACACGTGTGATATTACACGGGGGAGTGTCTGTATTACACGTGTGATATTACACGGGGGGGTGTCTGTATTACACCTGTGATATTACACGGGGGGAGTGTCTGTATTACACCTGTGATATTACACGGGGGGAGTGTCTGTATTACACCTGTGATATTACACGGGGGGAGTGTCTGTATTACACCTGTGATATTACACGGGGGGGTGTCTGTATTACACCTGTGATATTACACGGGGGAGTGTCTGTATTACACCTGTGATATTACACGGGGGGAGTGTCTGTATTACACCTGTGATATTACACGGGGGAGTGTCTGTATTACACCTGTGATATTACAGGGGGGAGTGTCTGTATTACACCTGTGATATTACACGGGGGGAGTGTCTGTATTACACCTGTGATATTACACGGGGGAGTGTCTGTATTACACGTGTGATATTACACGGGGGGGTGTCTGTATTACACCTGTGATATTACACGGGGGGAGTGTCTGTATTACACCTGTGATATTACACGGGGGGAGTGTCTGTATTACACCTGTGATATTACACGGGGGAGTGTCTGTATTACACGTGTGATATTACACGGGGGGAGTGTCTGTATTATACCTGTGATATTACACGGGGGGAGTGTCTGTATTATACCTGTGATATTACACGGGGGAGTGTCTGTATTACACGGGGGGAGCGTCTGTATTACACCTGTGATATTACACGGGGGAGTGTCTGTATTACACCTGTGATATTACACGGGGGGAGTGTCTGTATTACACCTGTGATATTACACGGGGGGAGTGTCTGTATTATACCTGTGATATTACACGGGGGAGTGTCTGTATTATACCTGTGATATTACACGGGGGAGTGTGTCTGTATTACACGTGTGATATTACACGGAGGAGTGTCTGTATTATACCTGTGATATTACACGGGGAAGTGTGTCTGTATTACACCTGTGATATTACACGGGGAGTGTCTGTATTATACCTGTGATATTACACGGGGGAGTGTCTGTATTACACCTGTGATATTACACGGGGGAGCGTCTATATTACACCTGTGATATTACACGGGGGAGCGTCTGTATTACACGTGTGATATTACACGGGGGAGCGTCTGTATTACACGTGTGATATTACACGGGGGAGTGTCTGTATTACACGTGTGATATTACACAGGGGAGTGTCTGTATTACACCTGTGATATTACACGGGGGAGTGTCTGTATTACACCTGTGATATTACACGGGGGGAGTGTCTGTATTATACCTGTGATATTACACGGGGGAGTGTCTGTATTACACCTGTGATATTACACTGGGGAGTATCTGTATTACACGGGGGAGTGTCTGTATTATACCTGTGATATTACACGGGGGGAGTGTCTATTACACGTGTGATATTACACGGGGGAGTGTGTCTTTATTACACATGTGATATTACACGGGGGGAGTGTGTCTGTATTACACGTGTGATATTACAAGGGGGAGTGTGTCTGTATTACACGTGTGATATTACACGGGGTAGTGTGTCTGTATTACACGTGTGATATTACACGGGGGAGTGTCTGTATTACACCTGTGATATTACACGGGGGGAGAGTGTCTGTATTACACGTGTGATATTACACGGGGGAGCGTCTGTATTACACGTGTGATATTACACTTGTGATATTACACGGGGGAGTGTGTCTGTATTATACCTGTGATATTACACGGGGGAGTGTCTGTATTACACCTGTGATATTACACGGGGGGAGTGTCTGTATTACACGGGGGGAGTGTCTGTATTACACCTGTGATATTACACGGGGGAGTGCGTCTGTATTACACCTGTGATATTACACGGGGGAGTGTGTCTGTATTATACCTGTGATATTACACGGGGGGAGTGTCTGTATTACACATGTGATATTACACAGGGGAGTGTCTGTATTACACATGTGATATTACACGGGGGGGGCGTCTATATTACACGTGTGATATTACACGGGGGAGTGTGTCTGTATTATACCTGTGATATTACACGGGGGAGTGTCTGTATTACACCTGTGATATTACACGGGGGAGCGTCTGTATTACACCTGTGATATTACACGGGGGAGTGTGTCTGTATTACACCTGTGATATTACACGGGGGAGTGTCTGTATTACACCTGTGATATTACACGGGGGAGTGTCTGTATTACACCTGTGATATTACACGGGGGAGTGTGTCTGTATTATACCTATGATATTACACGGGGGGGTGTCGGTATTACACCTGTGATATTACACGGGGGGAGAGTGTCTGTATTACACCTGTGATATTACACGGGGGGAGACTGTCTGTATTACACCTGTGATATTACACGGGGGGAGAGTGTCTGTATTACACCTGTGATATTACACGGGGGAGTGTGTCTGTATTACACCTGTGATATTACACGGGGGAGTGTCTGTATTACACCTATGATATTACACGGGGGGGTGTCGGTATTACACCTGTGATATTACACTGGGGGGTGTCTATTACACCTGTGATATTACACGGGGGGGTGTCTGTATTACACCTGTGATATTACACGGGGGGGTGTCTGTATTACACCTGTGATATTACACGGGGGGGTGTCTGTATTACACCTGTGATATTACACGGGGGAGTGTCTGTATTACACCTGTGATATTACATGGGGGGGTGTCTGTATTACACCTGTGATATTAGACCGGGGGGAGTGTCTGTATTACACCTGTGATATTACACGGGGGAGTGTCTGTATTACACCTGTGATATTACACGGGGGGAGTGTCTGTATTACACCTGTGATATTACACGGGGGAGTGTGTCTGTATTACACCTGTGATATTACACAGGGGGAGTGTCTCTATTACACCTGTGATATTAAATAGGGGAGCGTCTGTATTACTCCTGTGATATTACACGGGTGAGTGTCTGTATTACACCTGTGATATTAAATATGGGAGCGTCTGTATTACACCTGTGATATTACACAGGGGGAGTGTCTGTATTACACCTGTGATATTAAATAGGGGAGCGTCTGTATTACTCCTGTGATATTACATGGGAGAGTGTGTCTGTATTACACCTGTGATATTACACAGGGGAGTGTCTGTATTACACCTGTGACATTACACAGGGGGAGAGTGTCTGTATTACACCTGTGATATTACACGGGGGGAGAGTGTCTGTATTAAACCTGTGATATTACACGGGGGGAGAGTGTCTGTATTACACCTGTGATATTACACGGGGGGAGTGTGTCTGTATTACACCTGTGATATTACATGGGGGAGTGTGTCTGTATTATACCTGTGATATTACACGGGGGGAGTGTCTGTATTACACATGTGATATTACACAGGGGAGTGTCTGTATTACACATGTGATATTACATGGGGGAGTGTGTCTGTATTATACCTGTGATATTACATGGGGGGGGCGTCTGTATTACACCTGTGATATTACACGGGGGAGTATGTCTGTATTACACGTGTGATATTACACGGGGGAGTGTCTGTATTACACGTGTGATATTACACGGGGGAGCGTCTGTATTACACATGTGATATTACATGGGGGAGTGTCTGTATTACACCTGTGATATTACACGGGGGGAGTGTCTGTATTACACCTGTGATATTACACGGGGGAGTGTCTGTATTACACCTGTGGTATTACACGGGGGCAGTGTCTGTATTACACCTGTGATATTACACGGGGAGTGTGTCTGTATTACACCTGTGATATTACACGGGGAAGTGTCTGTATTATACCTGTGATATTACACGGGGGAGAGTCTGTATTACACCTGTGATATTACACGGGGGAGTGTCTGTATTACACCTGTGATATTACACGGGGGGAGTGTCTGTATTACACGTGTGATATTACACGGGGGAGTGTGTCTGTATTACACCTGTGATATTACACAGGGGGAGTGTCTGTATTACACCTGAGATATTACACGGGGGGAGAGTGTCTGTATTTCACCTGTGATATTACTTGGGGGAGCGTCTGTATTACACCTGTGATATTACACGGGGGAGTGTGTCTGTATTACACCTGTGATATTACACGGGGGAGTGTCTGTATTACACCTGTGATATTACACGGGGGGAGTGTCTGTATTACACCTGTGATATTACATGGGGGGAGAGTGTCTGTATTACACCTGTGATATTACACGGGGGGAGAGTGTCTGTATTACACCTGTGATATTACACGGGGGGAGTGTGTCTGTATTACACCTGTGATATTACATGGGGGAGTGTCTGTATTAGACCTGTGATATTACACGGGGGAGTGTGTCTGTATTACACCTGTGATATTACACGGGGGAGTGTCTGTATTACACCTGTGATATTACACGGGGGAGTGTCTGTATTACACCTGTGATATTACACGGGGGGGGGTGTCGGTATTACACCTGTGATATTACACGGGGGGGTGTCTGTATTACACCTGTGATATTACACTGGGGGGTGTCTATTACACCTGTGATATTACACGGGGGGGTGTCTGTATTACACCTGTGATATTACACGGGGGAGTGTCTGTATTACACGTGTGATATTACACAGGGGAGTGTCTGTATTACACCTGTGATATTACACGGGGGAGTGTCTGTATTACACCTGTGATATTACACGGGGGGAGTGTCTGTATTATACCTGTGATATTACACGGGGGAGTGTCTGTATTACACCTGTGATATTACACGGGGGAGTATCTGTATTACACGGGGGAGTGTCTGTATTATACCTGTGATATTACACGGGGGGAGTGTCTATTACACGTGTGATATTACACGGGGGAGTGTGTCTTTATTACACATGTGATATTACACGGGGGGAGTGTGTCTGTATTACACGTGTGATATTACAAGGGGGAGTGTGTCTGTATTACACGTGTGATATTACACGGGGTAGTGTGTCTGTATTACACGTGTGATATTACACGGGGGAGTGTCTGTATTACACCTGTGATATTACACGGGGGGAGAGTGTCTGTATTACACGTGTGATATTACACGGGGGAGCGTCTGTATTACACGTGTGATATTACACTTGTGATATTACACGGGGCAGTGTGTCTGTATTATACCTGTGATATTACACGGGGGAGTGTCTGTATTACACCTGTGATATTACACGGGGGGAGTGTCTGTATTACACGGGGGGAGTGTCTGTATTACACCTGTGATATTACACGGGGGAGTGCGTCTGTATTACACCTGTGATATTACACGGGGGAGTGTGTCTGTATTATACCTGTGATATTACACGGGGGGTGTGTCTGTATTACACATGTGATATTACACAGGGGAGTGTCTGTATTACACATGTGATATTACACGGGGGGGGCGTCTATATTACACGTGTGATATTACACGGGGGAGTGTGTCTGTATTATACCTGTGATATTACTTGGGGGAGTGTCTGTATAACACGTGTGATGTTACACAGGGGAGTGAGTGTCTGTATTACACCTGTGATATTACTTGGGGGAGTGTGTCTGTATTACACCTGTGATATTACACGGGGGAGTGTCTGTATTACACCTGTGATATTACACGGGGGAGCGTCTGTATTACACCTGTGATATTACACGGGGGAGTGTCTGTATTACACCTGTGATATTACACGGGGGGAGCGTCTGTATTACACCTGTGATATTACACGGGGGGGTGTCTGTATTACACCTGTGATATTACACGGGGGGGTGTCTGTATTACACCTGTGATATTACACGGGGGAGTGTCTGTATTACACCTGTGATATTACACGGGGGAGTGTCTGTATTACACCTGTGATATTACACGGGGGGAGTGTCTGTATTACACCTGTGATATTACACGGAGGAGTGTCTGTATTACACCTGTGATATTACACGGAGGAGTGTCTGTATTACACCTGTGATATTACACGGGGGGAGCGTCTGTATTACACCTGTGATATTACACGGGGGGTGTCTGTATTACACCTGTGATATTACACGTGGAGGAGACCCCCAATAATAAAGCCTTGGAGACTGCCTATAATGGAACCTGGGAGACAGCCTGCAATAGAGTGGAGGAGACCAGCTAAAATGGAGCCCAAGAGACCACCAGCAATACAGCGGAGAAGACCACCGATAATAAATCTGTCTGTATTACACCTGTGATATTACACGGGGGGAGTGTCTGTATTACACCTGTGATATTACACGGGGGAGTGTCTGTATTACACGTGTGATATTACACGGGGGAGTATCTGTATTACACGTGTGATATTACACGGGGGAGTGTCTGTATTACACGTGTGATATTACACGGGGGAGTGTCTGTATTACACGTGTGATATTACACGGGGGGGTGTCTGTATTACACCTGTGATATTACACGGGGGGAGTGTCTGTATTACACCTGTGATATTACACGGGCGGAGTGTCTGTATTACACCTGTGATATTACACGGGGGAGTGTCTGTATTACACCTGTGATATTACACGGAGGAGTGTCTGTATTACACCTGTGATATTACACGGGGGGAGCGTCTGTATTACACCTGTGATATTACACGGGGGGGTGTCTGTATTACACCTGTGATATTACACGGGGGGAGTGTCTGTATTACACCTGTGATATTACACGGGGGAGTGTCTGTATTACACGTATGATATTACACGGGGGAGTGTCTGTATTACACGTGTGATATTACACGGGGGGGTGTCTGTATTACACCTGTGATATTACACGGGGGGAGTGTCTGTATTACACCTGTGATATTACACGGGGGGAGTGTCTGTATTACACCTGTGATATTACACGGGGGGAGTGTCTGTATTACACCTGTGATATTACACGGGGGGAGTGTCTGTATTACACCTGTGATATTACACGGGGGGGTGTCTGTATTACACCTGTGATATTACACGGGGGAGTGTCTGTATTACACCTGTGATATTACACGGGGGGAGTGTCTGTATTACACCTGTGATATTACACGGGGGAGTGTCTGTATTACACCTGTGATATTACAGGGGGGAGTGTCTGTATTACACCTGTGATATTACACGGGGGGAGTGTCTGTATTACACCTGTGATATTACACGGGGGAGTGTCTGTATTACACGTGTGATATTACACGGGGGGGTGTCTGTATTACACCTGTGATATTACACGGGGGGAGTGTCTGTATTACACCTGTGATATTACACGGGGGGAGTGTCTGTATTACACCTGTGATATTACACGGGGGAGTGTCTGTATTACACGTGTGATATTACACGGGGGGAGTGTCTGTATTATACCTGTGATATTACACGGGGGGAGTGTCTGTATTATACCTGTGATATTACACGGGGGAGTGTCTGTATTACACGGGGGGAGCGTCTGTATTACACCTGTGATATTACACGGGGGAGTGTCTGTATTACACCTGTGATATTACACGGGGGGAGTGTCTGTATTACACCTGTGATATTACACGGGGGGAGTGTCTGTATTATACCTGTGATATTACACGGGGGAGTGTCTGTATTATACATGTGATATTACACGGGGGAGTGTGTCTGTATTACACCTGTGATATTACACGGGGGGAGTGTCTGTATTACACCTGTGATATTACACGGGGGGAGTGTCTGTATTATACCTGTGATATTACACGGGGGAGTGTCTGTATTATACCTGTGATATTACACGGGGAAGTGTGTCTGTATTACACCTGTGATATTACACGGGGAGTGTCTGTATTATACCTGTGATATTACACGGGGGAGTGTCTGTATTACACCTGTGATATTACACGGGGGAGCGTCTATATTACACCTGTGATATTACACGGGGGAGCGTCTGTATTACACGTGTGATATTACACGGGGGAGCGTCTGTATTACACGTGTGATATTACACGGGGGAGTGTCTGTATTACACGTGTGATATTACACAGGGGAGTGTCTGTATTACACCTGTGATATTACACGGGGGAGTGTCTGTATTACACCTGTGATATTACACGGGGGGAGTGTCTGTATTATACCTGTGATATTACACGGGGGAGTGTCTGTATTACACCTGTGATATTACACTGGGGAGTATCTGTATTACACGGGGGAGTGTCTGTATTATACCTGTGATATTACACGGGGGGAGTGTCTATTACACGTGTGATATTACACGGGGGAGTGTGTCTTTATTACACATGTGATATTACACGGGGGGAGTGTGTCTGTATTACACGTGTGATATTACAAGGGGGAGTGTGTCTGTATTACACGTGTGATATTACACGGGGTAGTGTGTCTGTATTACACGTGTGATATTACACGGGGGAGTGTCTGTATTACACCTGTGATATTACACGGGGGGAGAGTGTCTGTATTACACGTGTGATATTACACGGGGGAGCGTCTGTATTACACGTGTGATATTACACTTGTGATATTACACGGGGGAGTGTGTCTGTATTATACCTGTGATATTACACGGGGGAGTGTCTGTATTACACCTGTGATATTACACGGGGGGAGTGTCTGTATTACACGGGGGGAGTGTCTGTATTACACCTGTGATATTACACGGGGGAGTGCGTCTGTATTACACCTGTGATATTACACGGGGGAGTGTGTCTGTATTATACCTGTGATATTACACGGGGGGAGTGTCTGTATTACACATGTGATATTACACAGGGGAGTGTCTGTATTACACATGTGATATTACACGGGGGGGGCGTCTATATTACACGTGTGATATTACACGGGGGAGTGTGTCTGTATTATACCTGTGATATTACTCAGGGGAGTGTCTGTATAACACGTGTGATATTACACAGGGGAGTGAGTGTCTGTATTACACCTGTGATATTACTTGGGGGAGTGTGTCTGTATTACACCTGTGATATTACACGGGGGAGTGTCTGTATTACACCTGTGATATTACACGGGGGAGTGTCTGTATTACACCTGTGATATTACACGGGGGAGTGTGTCTGTATTATACCTATGATATTACACGGGGGGGTGTCGGTATTACACCTGTGATATTACACGGGGGGAGAGTGTCTGTATTACACCTGTGATATTACACGGGGGGAGACTGTCTGTATTACACCTGTGATATTACACGGGGGGAGAGTGTCTGTATTACACCTGTGATATTACACGGGGGAGTGTGTCTGTATTACACCTGTGATATTACACGGGGGAGTGTCTGTATTACACCTATGATATTACACGGGGGGGTGTCGGTATTACACCTGTGATATTACACTGGGGGGTGTCTATTACACCTGTGATATTACACGGGGGGGTGTCTGTATTACACCTGTGATATTACACGGGGGGGTGTCTGTATTACACCTGTGATATTACATGGGGGGGTGTCTGTATTACACCTGTGATATTAGACCGGGGGGAGTGTCTGTATTACACCTGTGATATTACACGGGGGAGTGTCTGTATTACACCTGTGATATTACACGGGGGGAGTGTCTGTATTACACCTGTGATATTACACGGGGGAGTGTGTCTGTATTACACCTGTGATATTACACAGGGGGAGTGTCTCTATTACACCTGTGATATTAAATAGGGGAGCGTCTGTATTACACCTGTGATATTACACAGGGGGAGTGTCTGTATTACACCTGTGATATTAAATAGGGGAGCGTCTGTATTACTCCTGTGATATTACATGGGAGAGTGTGTCTGTATTACACCTGTGATATTACACAGGGGAGTGTCTGTATTACACCTGTGACATTACACAGGGGGAGAGTGTCTGTATTACACCTGTGATATTACACGGGGGGAGAGTGTCTGTATTAAACCTGTGATATTACACGGGGGGAGAGTGTCTGTATTACACCTGTGATATTACACGGGGGGAGTGTGTCTGTATTACACCTGTGATATTACATGGGGGAGTGTGTCTGTATTATACCTGTGATATTACACGGGGGGAGTGTCTGTATTACACATGTGATATTACACAGGGGAGTGTCTGTATTACACATGTGATATTACATGGGGGAGTGTGTCTGTATTATACCTGTGATATTACATGGGGGGGGCGTCTGTATTACACCTGTGATATTACACGGGGGAGTATGTCTGTATTACACGTGTGATATTACACGGGGGAGCGTCTGTATTACACGTGTGATATTACACGGGGGAGCGTCTGTATTACACATGTGATATTACATGGGGGGAGTGTCTGTATTACACCTGTGATATTACACGGGGGGATTGTCTGTATTACACCTGTGATATTACACGGGGGAGTGTCTGTATTACACCTGTGGTATTACACGGGGGCAGTGTCTGTATTACACCTGTGATATTACACGGGGAGTGTGTCTGTATTACACCTGTGATATTACACGGGGGAGTGTCTGTATTATACCTGTGATATTACACGGGGGAGAGTCTGTATTACACCTGTGATATTACACGGGGGAGTGTCTGTATTACACCTGTGATATTACACGGGGGGAGTGTCTGTATTACACGTGTGATATTACACGGGGGAGTGTGTCTGTATTACACCTGTGATATTACACAGGGGGAGTGTCTGTATTACACCTGAGATATTACACGGGGGGAGAGTGTCTGTATTTCACCTGTGATATTACTTGGGGGAGCGTCTGTATTACACCTGTGATATTACACGGGGGAGTGTGTCTGTATTACACCTGTGATATTACACGGGGGAGTGTCTGTATTACACCTGTGATATTACACGGGGGGAGTGTCTGTATTACACCTGTGATATTACATGGGGGGAGAGTGTCTGTATTACACCTGTGATATTACACGGGGGGAGAGTGTCTGTATTACACCTGTGATATTACACGGGGGGAGTGTGTCTGTATTACACCTGTGATATTACATGGGGGAGTGTCTGTATTAGACCTGTGATATTACACGGGGGAGTGTGTCTGTATTACACCTGTGATATTACACGGGGGAGTGTCTGTATTACACCTGTGATATTACACGGGGGAGTGTCTGTATTACACCTGTGATATTACACGGGGGGGGTGTCGGTATTACACCTGTGATATTACACGGGGGGGTGTCTGTATTACACCTGTGATATTACACTGGGGGGTGTCTATTACACCTGTGATATTACACGGGGGGGTGTCTGTATTACACCTGTGATATTACACGGGGGAGTGTCTGTATTACACGTGTGATATTACACAGGGGAGTGTCTGTATTACACCTGTGATATTACACGGGGGAGTGTCTGTATTACACCTGTGATATTACACGGGGGGAGTGTCTGTATTATACCTGTGATATTACACGGGGGAGTGTCTGTATTACACCTGTGATATTACACGGGGGAGTATCTGTATTACACGGGGGAGTGTCTGTATTATACCTGTGATATTACACGGGGGGAGTGTCTATTACACGTGTGATATTACACTGGGGAGTGTGTCTTTATTACACATGTGATATTACACGGGGGGAGTGTGTCTGTATTACACGTGTGATATTACAAGGGGGAGTGTGTCTGTATTACACGTGTGATATTACACGGGGTAGTGTGTCTGTATTACACGTGTGATATTACACGGGGGAGTGTCTGTATTACACCTGTGATATTACACGGGGGGAGAGTGTCTGTATTACACGTGTGATATTACACGGGGGAGCGTCTGTATTACACGTGTGATATTACACTTGTGATATTACACGGGGGAGTGTGTCTGTATTATACCTGTGATATTACACGGGGGAGTGTCTGTATTACACCTGTGATATTACACGGGGGGAGTGTCTGTATTACACGGGGGGAGTGTCTGTATTACACCTGTGATATTACACGGGGGAGTGCGTCTGTATTACACCTGTGATATTACACGGGGGAGTGTGTCTGTATTATACCTGTGATATTACACGGGGGGTGTGTCTGTATTACACATGTGATATTACACAGGGGAGTGTCTGTATTACACATGTGATATTACACGGGGGGGGCGTCTATATTACACGTGTGATATTACACGGGGGAGTGTGTCTGTATTATACCTGTGATATTACTTGGGGGAGTGTCTGTATAACACGTGTGATATTACACAGGGGAGTGAGTGTCTGTATTACACCTGTGATATTACTTGGGGGAGTGTGTCTGTATTACACCTGTGATATTACACGGGGGAGTGTCTGTATTACACCTGTGATATTACACGGGGGAGCGTCTGTATTACACCTGTGATATTACACGGGGGAGTGTGTCTGTATTACACCTGTGATATTACACGGGGGAGTGTCTGTATTACACCTGTGATATTACACGGGGGAGTGTGTCTGTATTATACCTATGATATTACACGGGGGGGTGTCGGTATTACACCTGTGATATTACACGGGGGGAGAGTGTCTGTATTACACCTGTGATATTACACGGGGGGAGAGTGTCTGTATTACACCTGTGATATTACACGGGGGGAGAGTGTCTGTATTACACCTGTGATATTACACGGGGGGAGAGTGTCTGTATTACACCTGTGATATTACACGGGGGAGTGTGTCTGTATTACACCTGTGATATTACACGGGGGAGTGTCTGTATTACACCTATGATATTACACGGGGGGGTGTCGGTATTACACCTGTGATATTACACTGGGGGGTGTCTATTACACCTGTGATATTACACGGGGGGGTGTCTGTATTACACCTGTGATATTACACGGGGGGGTGTCTGTATTACACCTGTGATATTACACGGGTGGGTGTCTGTATTACACCTGTGATATTACACGGGGGAGTGTCTGTATTACACCTGTGATATTACATGGGGGGGTGTCTGTATTACACCTGTGATATTACACGGGGGAGTGTCTGTATTACACCTGTGATATTACACGGGGGGAGTGTCTGTATTACACCTGTGATATTACACGGGGGAGTGTGTCTGTATTACACCTGTGATATTACACGGGGGAGTGTCTGTATTACACCTGTGATATTACACGGGGGAGTGTCTGTATTACACCTGTGATATTACACGGGGGGGGTGTCGGTATTACACCTGTGATATTACACGGGGGGGTGTCTGTATTACACCTGTGATATTACACTGGGGGGTGTCTATTACACCTGTGATATTACACGGGGGGGTGTCTGTATTACACCTGTGATATTACACGGGGGAGTGTCTGTATTACACGTGTGATATTACACGGGGGAGTGTCTGTATTACACCTGTGATATTACACGGGGGAGTGTCTGTATTACACCTGTGATATTAGACCGGGGGGAGTGTCTGTATTACACCTGTGTTATTACACGGGAGAGTGTCTGTATTACACCTGTGATATTACATGGGGGAGCGTGTCTGTATTACACCTGTGATATTACATGGGGGAGCGTCTCTGTATTACACCTGTGATATTACACGGGGGAGTGTGTCTGTATTATACCTGTGATATTACACGGGGGCAGTGTCTGTATTACACCTGTGATATTACACGGGGGAGTGTGTCTGTATTACACCTGTGATATTACACGGGGGAGTGTCTGTATTATACCTGTGATATTACACGGGGGGAGTGTCTGTATTACACGTGTGATATTACACGGGGGGAGTGTCTGTATTACACGGGGGTAGTGTCTGTATTACACCTGTGATATTACACGGGGGAGTGTGTCTGTATTACACATGTGATATTACACGGGGGAGTGTCTATATTACACCTGTGGTATTACACGGGGGAGTGTGTCTGTATTACACATGTGATATTACACGGGGGAGTGTGTCTGTATTATACCTGTGATATTACACGGGGGGGGCGTCTGTATTACACGTGTGATATTACACGGGGGAGTGTGTCTGTATTATACCTGTGATATTACTCAGGGGAGTGTCTGTATAACACGTGTGATATTACACAGGGGAGTGTCTGTATTACACATGTGATATTACACGGGGGAGTGTGTCTGTATTATACCTGTGATATTACACGGGGGAGTGTGTCTGTATTATACCTGTGATATTACACGGGGGGAGAGTGTCTGTATTACACCTGTGATATTACACGGGGGGAGTGTCTGTATTACACCTGTGATATTACACGGGCGAGTGTGTCTGTATTACACCTGTGATATTACTTGGGGGATCGTCTGTATTACACCTGTGATATTACACGGGGGAGTGTGTCTGTATTACACCTGTGATATTACACGGGGGAGTGTCTGTATTACACCTGTGATATTACACGGGGGGAGAGTGTCTGTATTACACCTGTGATATTACACGTGGGGAGAGTGTCTGTATTACACCTGTGATATTACACAGGGGAAGTGTGTCTGTATTACACCTGTGATATTACACGGGGGGAGAGTGTCCTTATTACACGGGGGGAGAGTGTCTGTATTACACCTGTGATATTACGCGGGGGGAGTGTGTCTGTATTACACCTGTGAAATTACACGGGGGGAGTGTCTGTATTACACCTGTGATATTACACGGGGGAGTGTGTATTATACATGTGATATTACACGGGGGAGTGTGTCTGTATTACACCTGTGATATTACACGGGGGAGTGTGTCTGTATTACACATGTGATATTACACGGGGGAGTGTCTGTATTACACCTGTGATATTACACGGGGGAGTGTGTATTATACATGTGATATTACACGGGGGAGTGTCTGTATTACACCTGCGATATTACACGGGGGAGTGTGTCTGTATTATACCTGTGATATTACACGGGGGAGTGTGTCTGTATTACCCGTGTGATATAACATGGGAGTGTCTGTATTACACATATGATATTACACCGGGGGAGTGTCTGTATTACACATGTGATATTACACGGGGGAGTGTCTGTATTACACATGTGATATTACACCGGGGGAGTGTCTATTACACGTGTTTTATTACACGGGGGGAGTGTCGGTATTACCCGTTTGATATTACACGGGGTGGGTCTGTATTACACATGTGATAGTACACGGGGGGAGTGTCTGTATTACATGTATGATATTACACTGGGGAGTGTGTCTATATTACCCGTGTGATATAACATGGGAGTGTCTGTATTACACATATGATATTACACCGGGGGAGTGTCTGTATTACACATGTGATATTACACGGGGGAGTGTCTGTATTACACATGTGATATTACACGGGAGGGAGTGTCTGTATTACACGTGTGAAATTACATGGGGGAGGGGCTGTATTAAGGGTTTGGTATTACACGGGAGGGAGTGTCTGTATTACACCTGTGATATTACACGGGGGGTGTCTGTATTACACCTGTGATATTACACGGGGGGTGTCTGTATTACTAGTGTGATATTACACGAGGGAGTGGCTGTATTACACATGTGATATTACACGGGGGAGTGTCTGTATTACACGTATGATATTACACAGGGGAGGTTCTATATTACACCTGTGATATTACAGGGGGGAGTGTCTGTATTACACCTGTGATATTACAGGGGGGAGTGTCTGTATTACACCTGTGATATTACAGGGGGGAGTGTCTGTATTACACATGTGATATTACACGGGGGGAGCGTCTGTATTACACCTGTGATATTACATGGGGGAGTGTCTGTATTACACCTGTGATATTACACAGGGGAGTGTTTGTATTATACCTGTGATATTACACGGGGGGAGTGTCTGTATTACACCTGTGATATTACACGGGGGGAGCGTCTGTATTACACCTGTGATATTACACGGGGTAGTGTCTGTATTACACCTGTGATATTACACGGGGGAGTGTCTGTATTATACCTGTGATATTACACGGGGTAGTGTCTGTATTACACCTGTGATATTACACAGGGGAGTGTTTGTATTATACTTGTGATATTACACGGGGGGAGTGTCTGTATTACACGTGAGATATTACACGGGGGAGGGTCTGTATTACACCTGTGATAATACACGGGTGAGTGTTATTATTAAATGTGTGACATTACACGGGGGAGGGTCTGTATTACACCTGTGATAATACACGGGTGAGTGTTATTATTAAATGTGTGACATTACACGGGGGGCAGTGTCTGTATTACACATGTGATATTACACGGGGTAGTGTCTGTATTACACCTGTGATATTACACGGGGGGCAGTGTCTGTATTACATATGTGATATTACACGGGGTAGTGTTTGTATTACACGTGAGATATTACACGGGGGAGGGAATGTATTACACCTGTGATAATGCACGGGTGAGTGTCATTATTAAATGTGTGACATTACACGGGGAGGTTCTATATTACACCTGTGATATTACAGGGGGGAGTGTCTGTATTACACCTGTGATATTACAGGGGGGAGTGTCTGTATTACACCTGTGATATTACAGGGGGGAGTGTCTGTATTACACCTGTGATATTACACGGGGGAGTGTGTCTGTATTACACATGTGATATTACACGGGGGAGTGTCTATTACACCTGTGATATTACACGGGGGAGTGTGTATTATACATGTGATATTACACGGGGGAGTGTCTGTATTACACCTGCGATATTACACGGGGGAGTGTGTCTGTATTATACCTGTGATAGTACATGGGGGAGTGTCTGTATTACACCTGTGATATTACACGGGGGAGTGTGTCTGTATTACCCGTGTGATATAACATGGGAGTGTCTGTATTACACATATGATATTACACCGGGGGAGTGTCTGTATTACACATGTGATATTACACGGGGGAGTGTCTGTATTACACATGTGATATTACACCGGGGGAGTGTCTATTACACGTGTTTTATTACACGGGGGGAGTGTCGGTATTACCCGTTTGATATTACACGGGGTGGGTCTGTATTACACGTGTGATATTACACGGGGGAGTGTCTGTATTACACGTGTGATATTACACGGGGGTGCCTGTATTACAAGTGTGATATTACACGGGGGTGCCTGTATTACACGTGTGATATTACATGGGGGAAGCGTCTGTATTACACGTGTGATATTACACGGCGGAAGCGTCTGTTTTACATGTGTGACATTACACGGGTGGAGTGTCTGTATTACACCTGTGATATTACACGGGGGGAGTGTCTGTATTACACCTGTGATATTACACGGGGGAGTGTGTATTATACATGTGATATTACAAAGGGGAGTGTGTCTGTATTGCACCTGTGATATTACACGGGGGAGTGTGTCTGTATTACACATGTGATATTACACGGGGGAGCGTCTGTATTACACCTGTGATATTACACGAGGGAGTGTCTGTATTACACCTGTGATATTACACGGGGGAGTTTGTCTGTATTATACCTGTGATATTACACGGGGGAGTGTGTCTGTATAATACATGTGATATTACACGGGGGGGGGGCGTCTGTATTACACGTGTGATATTACACGGGGGAGTGTCTGTATTACACATGTGATATTACTCAGGGGAGTGTCTGTATAACACGTGTGATATTACACGGGGGAGCGTCTGTATTACACATGTGATATTACACAGGGGAGTGTCTGTATTACACGTGTGATATTACACGGGGGAGTGTGTCTGTATTATACCTGTGATATTACACGGGGGAGTGTCTGTATTACACATGTGATATTACATGGGGGAGTGTCTGTATTACACGTGTGATATTACACGGGGGAAGCGTCTGTTTTACATGTGTGACATTACACGGGTGGAGTGTCTGTATTACATGTGTGATATTACACGGGGGAGTGTCTGTATTACACGTGTGATATTACACGGGGGGAGAGTGTCTGTATTACACCTGTGATATTACATGGGGGAAGCGTCTGTATTACACGTGTGATATTACACGGCGGAAGCGTCTGTTTTACATGTGTGACATTACACGGGTGGAGTGTCTGTATTACACGTGTGATATTACACGGGGGAGTGTCTGTATTACACGTGTGATATTACACGGGGGTGCCTGTATTACAAGTGTGATATTACACAGGGGGAGTGTCTGTATTACACCTGTGATATTACGCGGGGGAGTGTCTGTATTACACATATGATATTACACGGAGGAGTGTCTGTATTAAACGTGTGATATTGCACGGGGGAGTGTCTGTATTACACATGTGATATTACATGGGGGAGTGTCTGTATTTCACGTGTGATATTACACGGTGGAGTGTCTGTATTACAAGTGTGATATTAAACGGGGGGAGTGTCTATATTACACGTGTGATATTACACGGGGGGAGTGTCTGTATTACATGTGTGCTTTACACGGGTGGAGTGTCTGTGTTACAAGTGTGATATTAAACGGGGGGGAGTGTCTGTATTACATGTGTGATATTACACGGTGGAGTGTCTGTATTACACGTGAGATATTACACGTTGGAGTGTCTGTATTACACTTGAGATATTACACGTTGGAGTGTCTGTATTACAAGTGTGATATTAAACGGGGGGGAGTATCTATATGACATGTGTGATATTACACGGCGGAGTGTCTGTATTACATGTGTGATATTAAACGGGGGGGGCGTCTGTATTACACCTGTGATATTACACGGGGGGAGTGTCTGTATTACACCTGTGATATTACACGGGGGGAGTGTCTGTATTACACCTGTGATATTACACGGGGGGAGTGTCTGTATTACACGGAGGAGTGTCTGTATTAAACGTGTGATATTACACGGCGGAAGCGTCTGTTTTACATGTGTGACATTACACGGGTGGAGTGTCTGTATTACACCTGTGATATTACACGGGGGGAGTGTCTGTATTACACCTGTGATATTACACGGGGGAGTGTCTGTATTACACCTGTGATATTACACGGGGGAGTGTGTATTATACATGTGATATTACAAAGGAGAGTGTGTCTGTATTGCACCTGTGATATTACACGGGGGAGTGTGTCTGTATTACACATGTGATATTACACGGGGGAGCGTCTGTATTACACCTGTGATATTACACGAGGGAGTGTCTGTATTACACCTGTGATATTACACGGGGGAGTTTGTCTGTATTATACCTGTGATATTACACGGGGGAGTGTGTCTGTATAATACATGTGATATTACACGGGGGGGGGGCGTCTGTATTACACGTGTGATATTACACGGGGGAGTGTCTGTATTACACATGTGATATTACTCAGGGGAGTGTCTGTATAACACGTGTGATATTACACGGGGGAGCGTCTGTATTACACATGTGATATTACACAGGGGAGTGTGTGTATTACACGTGTGATATTACACGGGGGAGTGTGTCTGTATTATACCTGTGATATTACACGGGGGAGTGTCTGTATTACACATGTGATATTACATGGGGGAGTGTCTGTATTACACGTGTGATATTACACGGGGGAAGCGTCTGTTTTACATGTGTGACATTACACGGGTGGAGTGTCTGTATTACACGTGTGATATTACACGGGGGAGTGTCTGTATTACACGTGTGATATTACACGGGGGTGCCTGTATTACAAGTGTGATATTACACAGGGGGAGAGTGTCTGTATTACACCTGTGATATTACACGGGGGAGTGTCTGTATTACACGTGTGATATTACATGGGGAAGCGTCTGTATTACACGTGTGATATTACACGGCGGAAGCGTCTGTTTTACATGTGTGACATTACACGGGTGGAGTGTCTGTATTACACGTGTGATATTACACGGGGGAGTTTCTGTATTACACGTGTGATATTACACGGGGGTGCCTGTATTACAAGTGTGATATTACACAGGGGTAGAGTGTCTGTATTACACCTGTGATATTACACGGGGGAGTGTCTGTATTACACATATGATATTACACGGAGGAGTGTCTGTATTAAACGTGTGATATTGCACGGGGGAGTGTCTGTATTACACATGTGATATTACATGGGGGAGTGTCTGTATTTCACGTGTGATATTACACGGTGGAGTGTCTGTATTACAAGTGTGATATTAAACGGGGGGAGTGTCTATATTACACGTGTGATATTACACGGGGGGAGTGTCTGTATTACATGTGTGCTTTACACGGGTGGAGTGTCTGTGTTACAAGTGTGATATTAAACGGGGGGGAGTGTCTGTATTACATGTGTGATATTACACGGTGGAGTGTCTGTATTACACGTGAGATATTACACGTTGGAGTGTCTGTATTACATGTGAGATATTACACGTGTCGAGTGTCTGTATTACATGTGTGATATTAAACGGGGGGAGTGTCTTTGTTACAAGTGTGATATTAAACGGGGGGGAGTGTCTGTATTACATGTGTGATATTACACGGTGGAGTGTCTGTATTACACGTGAGATATTACACGTTGGAGTGTCTGTATTACAAGTGTGATATTAAACGGGGGGGAGTATCTATATGACATGTGTGATATTACACGGAGGGAGTATCTATATGACACGTGAGATATTACACGTTGGAGTGTCTGTATTACAAGTGTGATATTAAACGGGGGGGAGTATCTATATGACATGTGTGATATTACACGGGGGGAGT
Organism: Phyllobates terribilis; assembly: GCF_046119375.1. Taxonomy (NCBI): domain Eukaryota; kingdom Metazoa; phylum Chordata; class Amphibia; order Anura; family Dendrobatidae; genus Phyllobates; species Phyllobates terribilis. Next base: position 50,222 of record NW_027363692.1, read on the forward strand.
ATCTATATGACACGTGTGATATTACACGGAGGGAGTGTCTGTATTACACCTGTGATATTACACGGTGGAGTGTCTGTATTACATGTGTGATATTAAACGGGGGGGGCGTCTGTATTACACCTGTGATATTACACGGGGGGAGTGTCTGTATTACACCTGTGATATTACACGGGGGAGTGTCTGTATTACACCTGTGATATTACACGGGGGGAGTGTCTGTATTACACCTGTGATATTACACGGGGGAGCGTCTGTATTACACCTGTGATATTACACGGGGGGAGTGTCTGTATTACACCTGTGATATTACACAGGGGGAGTGTCTGTATTACACCTGTGATATTACACGGGGGAGTGTCTGTATTACACCTGTGATATTACACGGGGGGAGTGTCTGTATTACACCTGTGATATTACACGGGGGGAGTGTCTGTATTACACATGTGACATTACACGGGGGGGGAGAGTGTCTGTATTACACCTGTGATATTACACGGGGGGAGTGTCTGTATTACACATATGATATTACACGGGGGGAGAGTGTCTGTATTACACCTGTGATATTACAAGGCGGGGGTGTCTGTATTACACCTGTGATATTACACGGGGGAGTGTCTGTATTACACATGTGATATTACACGGGGGGAGAGTGTCTGTATTACACCTGTGATATTACACGGGGGGAGTGTCTGTATTACACATATGATATTACCCCTTTACTTAAAAAGCCATCCCTGGACCAGAACTGCGCTGCTAACTACAGACCGGTCTCTAATCTTCCCTTCATCTCTAAACTCCTGGAACGCTTGGTCCACTCCCGTCTTATCCGCTATCTCTCAGATAACTCTCTCCTCGACCCTTTACAATCTGGTTTCCGCTCCTTACACTTCACTGAAACTAACCTCACTAAAGTCTCTAATGATCTACTAACAGCCAAATCCAATGGTCACTGCTCCCTGCTGATTCTCCTGGATCTCTCTGCTGATTCTCCTGGATCTCTCTGCAGCATTCGACACTGTGGATCATCAGCTCCTCCTCACTATGCTCCGCTCTATTGGCCTCAAGGAAACCGTTCTCTCCTGGTTCTCCTCCTACCTCTCTGACCGCTCCTTCACTGTATCTTTTGCCGGCTCCTCTTCCTCTCCTCATCCCCTTACTATCGGGGTTCCTCAGGGCTCAGTCCTAGGCCCCCTCCTCTTCTCTCTATACACTGCCCCTATTGGACAAACAATCAGCAGATTTGGGTTCCAGTATCATCTCTATGCTGATGACACCCAATTATACACCTCTTCCCCTGACATCACCCCTACCCGAATACAAAATACCGAGGATTGTCTGTCTGCTGTCTCTAACATCATGTCCTCCCTCTATCTGACACTGAATCTCTCCAAAACTGAACTTCTTGTGTTTCCCCCCTCTAGTAACCTAACTCTACCTAATATCGAAATTACCTTGGAGGGGTCAACCATAACTCCCAAGCAGCACGCCCGCTGCCTTGGGGTCATATTCGACACTAACCTTTCCTTTACTCCCTATATCCGATCACTCACTCGCTCTTGTCACCTGCATCTTAAAAACATCTCCAGAATCCGACCTTTTCTCACTTTGGAAACTGCTAAAACTCTGACTGTCGCTCTTATTCACTCTCGTCTGGACTACTGCAACTCTCTTCTGATCGGTCTCCCTCTTACCAAAATTTCCCCTCTCCAATCTGTCCTGAATGCAGCAGCCAGGGTCGTATTTATGTCCAGCCGCTTCACCGATGCTTCCATCTTGTGCCAGTCATTACACTGGTTACCCATTCACTACAGGGTCCAATATAAACTCATTGCTCTCACCCACAAAGCTCTCTACAGTTCTGCACCACCTTATATCTCCTCTCTCATCTCAGTCTATCGTCCTACACGTGCCCTCCGTTCCACAAATGACCTAAGGCTAACATCCCCCATAATCCGAACCTCACACCTCCGTCTCCAAGACTTCTCTCGTGCTGCGCCAGTTCTCTGGAATGCTCTACCCCAGACGATCCGATTGATGCCTAGCCCCGATGTCTTCAAGCGCGCTTTAAAAACCCATCTCTTTAAACAAGCCGACCACCTCAAATACCCAGTAAACTAACTTTCCCCTGTTCCCTCCTAAATACTATTCCGAATCTGCCCCCTACTGTTCATCTGTTTCTACACCCTCCATGCACTCGATAACTGCACTCGGTAATTGAGTATTGCACTTTAACATACAGGCTGATGACCGGATCATACAGCTTTATATGATAATCCCGACTTATTATAATTGCCAGACCTGAAATAACAAGCACTTTCCACCTATTGTGTCCCCCCATTTCCATGTAGATTGTAAGCTTGCGAGCAGGGACCTCACTCCTGATGTAACTGTTAAACTGTCTCACCTTGTATTGAATTTATTGTTTGTACATGTCCCCGCTTAATTGTAAAGTGCTGCAGAATATGTTGGCGCTATATAAATAAAAATTATTATTATTAATTATTATTACACGGAGGAGTGTCTGTATTAAACGTGTGATATTACACGGGGGAGTGTCTGTATTACACCTGTGATATTACACGGGGGGAGTGTCTGTATTACACATATGATATTACACGGAGGAGTGTCTGTATTACACCTGTGATATTACACGGGGGAGTGTCTGTATTACACCTGTGATATTACACGGGGGAGTGTCTGTATTACACCTGTGATATTACACGGGGGGAGTGTCTGTATTACACATATGATATTACACGGAGGAGTGTCTGTATTAAACGTGTGATATTACACGGGGGAGTGTCTGTATTACACCTGTGATATTACACGGGGGAGTGTCTGTATTACACCTGTGATATTACACGGAGGAGTGTCTGTATTAAACGTGTGATATTACACGGGGGAGTGTCTGTATTACACCTGTGATATTACACGGGGGGAGCGTCTGTATTACACCTGTGATATTACACGGGGGAGTGTCTGTATTACACCTGTGATATTACACGGAGGAGTGTCTGTATTAAACGTGTGATATTACACGGGGGAGTGTCTGTATTACACCTGTGATATTACACGGGGGAGTGTCTGTATTACACCTGTGATATTACACGGGGGGAGTGTCTGTATTACACATATGATATTACACGGAGGAGTGTCTGTATTAAACGTGTGATATTACACGGGGGAGTGTCTGTATTACACCTGTGATATTACACGGGGGGAGCGTCTGTATTACACCTGTGATATTACATGGGGGAGTGTCTGTATTACACCTGTGATATTACACAGGGGAGTGTTTGTATTATACCTGTGATATTACACGGGGGTAGTGTCTGTATTACACATATGATATTACACGGAGGAGTGTCTGTATTACACCTGTGATATTATACGGGGGAGTGTCTGTATTACACCTGTGATATTACACGGGGGGAGCGTCTGTATTACACATGTGACATTACACGGGGGGGGAGAGTGTCTGTATTACACCTGTGATATTACACGGGGGGAGTGTCTGTATTACACATATGATATTACACGGGGGGAGAGTGTCTGTATTACACCTGTGATATTACACGGGGGAGTGTCTGTATTACACATGTGATATTACACGGGGGGAGAGTGTCTGTATTACACCTGTGATATTACCCCTTTACTTAAAAAGCCATCCCTGGACCAGAACTGCGCTGCTAACTACAGACCGGTCTCTAATCTTCCCTTCATCTCTAAACTCCTGGAACGCCTGGTCCACTCCCGTCTTATCCGCTATCTCTCAGATAACTCTCTCCTCGACCCTTTACAATCTGGTTTCCGCTCCTTACACTTCACTGAAACTAACCTCACTAAAGTCTCTAATGATCTACTAACAGCCAAATCCAATGGTCACTGCTCCCTGCTGATTCTCCTGGATCTCTCTGCTGATTCTCCTGGATCTCTCTGCAGCATTCGACACTGTGGATCATCAGCTCCTCCTCACTATGCTCCGCTCTATTGGCCTCAAGGAAACCGTTCTCTCCTGGTTCTCCTCCTACCTCTCTGACCGCTCCTTCACTGTATCTTTTGCCGGCTCCTCTTCCTCTCCTCATCCCCTTACTATCGGGGTTCCTCAGGGCTCAGTCCTAGGCCCCCTCCTCTTCTCTCTATACACTGCCCCTATTGGACAAACAATCAGCAGATTTGGGTTCCAGTATCATCTCTATGCTGATGACACCCAATTATACACCTCTTCCCCTGACATCACCCCTACCCGAATACAAAATACCGAGGATTGTCTGTCTGCTGTCTCTAACATCATGTCCTCCCTCTATCTGACACTGAATCTCTCCAAAACTGAACTTCTTGTGTTTCCCCCCTCTAGTAACCTAACTCTACCTAATATCGAAATTACCTTGGAGGGGTCAACCATAACTCCCAAGCAGCACGCCCGCTGCCTTGGGGTCATATTCGACACTAACCTTTCCTTTACTCCCTATATCCGATCACTCACTCGCTCTTGTCACCTGCATCTTAAAAACATCTCCAGAATCCGACCTTTTCTCACTTTGGAAACTGCTAAAACTCTTACTGTCGCTCTTATTCACTCTCGTCTGGACTACTGCAACTCTCTTCTGATCGGTCTCCCTCTTACCAAAATTTCCCCTCTCCAATCTGTCCTGAATGCAGCAGCCAGGGTCGTATTTATGTCCAGCCGCTTCACCGATGCCTCCACCTTGTGCCAGTCATTACACTGGTTACCCATTCACTACAGGGTCCAATATAAACTCATTGCTCTCACCCACAAAGCTCTCTACAGTTCTGCACCACCTTATATCTCCTCTCTCATCTCAGTCTATCGTCCTACACGTGCCCTCCGTTCCACAAATGACCTAAGGCTAACATCCCCCATAATCCGAACCTCACACCTCCGTCTCCAAGACTTCTCTCGTGCTGCACCAGTTCTCTGGAATGCTCTACCCCAGACGATCCGATTGATGCCTAGCCCCGATGTCTTCAAGCGCGCTTTAAAAACCCATCTCTTTAAACAAGCCTACCATCTCAAATACCCAGTAAACTAACTTTCCCCTGTTCCCTCCTAAATACTATTCCGAATCTGCCCCCTACTGTTCATCTGTTTCTACACCCTCCATGCACTCGATAACTGCACTCGGTAATTGAGTATTGCACTTTAACATACAGGCTGATGACCGGATCATACAGCTTTATATGATAATCCCGACTTATTATAATTGCCAGACCTGAAATAACAAGCACTTTCCACCTATTGTGTCCCCCCATTTCCATGTAGATTGTAAGCTTGCGAGCAGGGACCTCACTCCTGATGTAACTGTTAAACTGTCTCACCTTGTATTGAATTTATTGTTTGTACATGTCCCCGCTTAATTGTAAAGCGCTGCGGAATATGTTGGCGCTATATAAATAAAAATTATTATTATTAATTATTATTACACGGAGGAGTGTCTGTATTAAACGTGTGATATTACACGGGGGAGTGTCTGTATTACACCTGTGATATTACACGGGGGGAGTGTCTGTATTACACATATGATATTACACGGAGGAGTGTCTGTATTACACCTGTGATATTACACGGGGGAGTGTCTGTATTACACCTGTGATATTACACGGGGGAGTGTCTGTATTACACCTGTGATATTACACGGGGGGAGTGTCTGTATTACACATATGATATTACACGGAGGAGTGTCTGTATTAAACGTGTGATATTACACGGGGGAGTGTCTGTATTACACCTGTGATATTACACGGGGGGAGCGTCTGTATTACACCTGTGATATTACACGGGGGAGTGTCTGTATTACACCTGTGATATTACACGGAGGAGTGTCTGTATTAAACGTGTGATATTACACGGGGGAGTGTCTATATTACACCTGTGATATTACACGGGGGAGTGTCTGTATTACACCTGTGATATTACACGGGGGGAGTGTCTGTATTACACATATGATATTACACGGAGGAGTGTCTGTATTAAACGTGTGATATTACACGGGGGAGTGTCTGTATTACACCTGTGATATTACACGGGGGGAGCGTCTGTATTACACCTGTGATATTACATGGGGGAGTGTTTGTATTATACCTGTGATATTACACGGGGGTAGTGTCTGTATTACACATATGATATTACACGGAGGAGTGTCTGTATTACACCTGTGATATTATACGGGGGAGTGTCTGTATTACACCTGTGATATTACACGGGGGGAGCGTCTGTATTACACCTGTGATATTACATGGGGGAGTGTCTGTATTACACCTGTGATATTACACAGGGGAGTGTCTGTATTATACCTGTGATATTACACGGGGGGAGTGTCTGTATTACACGTGAGATATTACACGAGGGGAGTGTCTGTATTACAAGTGTGATAATAAACGGGGGGGGGGTGTCTGTATTATACCTGTGATATTACACGGGGGGAGTGTCTGTATTACACGTGTGATATTACACGGGGGAGTGTGTCTGTATACACCTGTGATATTACACGCTGGGTGTCTGTATTACACCTGTGATATTACACGCGGGAGTGTCTGTATTACACTTGCGATATTACACGGGGGAGTGTCTGTATTACACGTGTGATATTACACGGGGGAGTGACTGTATTACACCTGTGATATTACACGGGGGAGTGTGTTTGTATTACACCTGTGATATTACACGGGGGAGTGTGTCTGTATTAGACCTGTGATATTACACGCTGGGTGTCTGTATTACACCTGTGATATTACACGGGTGAGTGTCTGTATTACACATGTGATATTACACGGGGGAGCGTCTGTATTACACCTGTGATATTACACGGGGGAGTGTGTCTGTATTACACCTGTAATATTACACGGGGGGAGTGTCTGTATTACACCTGTGATATTACACGGGGGGAGTGTCTGTATTACACATGTGATATTACATGGGGGAGTGTCTGTATTACACGTGTGATATTACACGGGGGAGTGTCTGTATTACACCTGTGATATTACACAGGGGAGTGTGTCTGTATTACACCTGTGATATTACACGGGGGGAGTGTCTATTATACCTGTGATATTACACGGGGGAGTCTCTGTATTACACGTGTGATATTACATGGGGGGAGTGTCTGTATTGCACCTGTGATATTACACGAGGGAGTGTGTCTGTATTACACATGTGATATTACACGGGGGAGTGTCTGTATTGCACCTGTGATATTACACGAGGGAGTGTGTCTGTATTACACATGTGATATTACACGGGGGAGTGTCTGTATTACACCTGTGATATTACACGAGGGAGTGTCTGTATTACACCTGTGATATTACACGGGGGAGTGTGTCTGTATAATACCTGTGATATTACACGGGGGGGGGGCATCTGTATTACACGTGTGATATTACACGGGGGAGTGTCTGTATTACACATGTGATATTACTCAGGGGAGTGTCTGTATAAGACGTGTGATATTACACGGGGGAGTGTGTCTGTATTACACCTGTGATATTACAAGGCGGGGGTGTCTGTATTACACCTGTGATATTACACGGGGGGAGTGTCTGTATTACACATGTTATATTACATGGGGGAGTGTCTGTATTACACGTGTGATATTACACGGGGGAGTGTCTGTATTACACCTGTGATATTACACGGGGAGATCGTCTGTATTACACCTGTGATATTACACGGGGGGAGTGTCTGTATTATACCTGTGATATTACACGGGGGAGTGTCTGTATTACACGTGTGATATTACATGGGGGGGAGAGTGTCTGTATTATACCTGTGATATTACACGGGGGAGTGTCTGTATTACACATGTGATATTACATGGGGGAGTGTCTGTATTACACGTGTGATATTACACGGGGGAGTGTCTGTATTACACCTGTGATATTACACAGGGGAGTGTGTCTGTATTACACCTGTGATATTACATGGGGGGAGTGTCTGTATTATACCTGTGATATTACACGGGGGAGTGTCTGTATTACACGTGTGATATTACATGGGGGGAGAGTGTCTGTGTTATACCTGTGATATTACACGGGGGAGTGTCTGTATTAAACCTGTGATATTACACGGGGGGAGTGTCTGTATTACACCTGTGATATTACACGGGGGAGTGTCTGTATTACACCTGTGATATTACACTGGGAAGTGTGTATTATACATGTGATATTACACGGGGGAGTGTGTCTGTATTGCACCTGTGATATTACACGAGGGAGTGTCTGTATTACACCTGTGATATTACATGGGGGAGTTTGTCTGTATTATACCTGTGATATTACACGGGGGAGTGTGTCTGTATAATACCTGTGATATTACTCAGGGAAGTGTCTGTATAACACGTGTGATATTACACGGGGGAGTGTGTCTGTATTACACCTGTGATATTACACGGGGGGAGTGTCTGTATTACACCTGTGATATTACACGGGGGGAGTGTCTGTATTACCCATGTGATATTACATGGGGGAGTGTCTGTATTACACGTGTGATATTACACGGGGGAGTGTCTGTATTACACCTGTGATATTACACGGGGAGATCGTCTGTATTACACCTGTGATATTACACGGGGGGAGTGTCTGTATTATACCTGTGATATTACACGGGGGAGTGTCTGTATTACACGTGTGATATTACATGGGGGGGAGAGTGTCTGTATTATACCTGTGATATTACACAGGGGAGTGTCTGTATTATACTTGTGATATTACACGGGGGAGTGTCTGTATTAAACCTGTGATATTACACGGGGGGAGTGTCTGTATTACACCTGTGATATTACACGGGGGAGTGTCTGTATTACACCTGTGATATTACACGGGGGGAGTGTCTGTATTATACCTGTGATATTACACGGGGGAGTGTCTGTATTACACGTGTGATATTACATGGGGGGAGAGTGTCTGTATTACACCTGTGATATTACACGAGGGAGTGTCTGTATTACAACTGTGATATTACACGGGGGAGTTTGTCTGTATTATACCTGTGATATTACACTGGGGAGTGTGTCTGTATAATACATGTGATATTACACGGGGGGGGGGCGTCTGTATTACACGTGTGATATTACACGGGGGAGTGTCTGTATTACACATGTGATATTACTCAGGGGAGTGTCTGTATAACACGTGTGATATTACACGGGGGGAGCGTCTGTATTACACATGTGATTTTACACAGGGGAGTGTCTGTATTACACGTGTGATATTACACGGGGGAGTGTGTCTGTATTATACCTGTGATATTACACGGGGGAGTGTCTGTATTACACATGTGATATTACATGGGGGAGTGTCTGTATTACACATGTGATATTACACGGGGGAGTGTCTGTATTACACCTGTGATATTACACAGGGGAGTGTGTCTGTATTACACCTGTGATATTACACGGGGGGAGTGTCTGTATTATACCTGTGATATTACACGGGGGAGTGTCTTTATTACACATGTGATATTACATGGGGGGAGAGTGTCTGTATTACACCTGTGATATTACATGGGGGGAGAGTGTCTGTGACGCGCCCCTGGGCCTAAGTCGCGCAGCGTTGCGCACGCGGGAGCCTACCCGGAGCCGGATCTGATAGGGGTAGTAGTCTCGTGGCGGTGACCCGGTCCGTGCCCAGGGAGTCAAGCTGAGTGGCAGTATTTAGCAGTAGATGTTAGATTGTTCGACTACGCCACCCGTTGAATGCGGCTATGAGGCCGCCGCTGCAGGGCAGACCGCTGAGGCCGGTGGTACGATTGTGCAGCGTAGATGGTATAACCCCCAACGGGAGGGGTATGGCCTCAGGGCAGCGGACGTGGATGATGAAACACTCAGAGACGGTGCGGTGTAGTTCAGGGTCTTTACTGGTGGCAAAGGTAGACCCTCCCGGAGTACTGGCTAGCGATCGGGGCCTGGTCAGTCCGCGAGCAGATGGAATCTCCCCTGGCCAGGCGGAGTTGTAGGCCTCCCCAACTAATTGTACTCTTCTGGCTACCTTGCTAGAGGCGGGTAAAAGTAGCCCACGTCCCTGAGTGTACCGTGTGGTGCTCACCCGTATGGCCGGTGACTCGGGGCCTTCTGGTAGCTTCCGCTCCACGACGGCGGTGCTGGTCCCTTGCGTGTGACCGTGCCTTCGGGTTTCTTGGCCAGAGGACCTGAAATCCCCTGCTGGTCGGTTTCTGCTGCTGGGTAAGGATTAGTCCCCACAGCCTCGGACTCCGGGTCCGGTGAGATCTCTTCAATCAGGGCGAGCTCTACAGCTTCCAGCCCCTGACTCCTTTTAGCACTGCTCCCACTGAGCTCCTGATCTTTCTTTCCTATAGCTGCTCCTCTCCAGACCAGACTATGTCTCTGTCTGGGACTCTTCTTCTCCTCTTTCTCCCTAACCCTGCCTCAGCCCCAGTCTTATATAGGGGAAGTTCTTCCCCTCCCAGGACTGGGCAGGAGGTGTGGCATGCATAGGATTCCTGGCCAGGAGACCTCCCACCTGCTCTCAGACGTAATATTGCTATTACTGTGGAAACCAGACCCCTGGGGTGCCACATTCCCCCCTAGTGAAATTTAGTACTCCGGGACTAAACATATTTTTGTAAACATAACAAGTATAAACAGAAACAGCATAATAAAGAAAAACACATTAGGATGGTCACGGCATGTCCGCAACCGGGTGCAGTTTTTGAAGAAAACAAGGGTGTCCATTCCACCAAAGAACAGGGAGCCGTAACCAGGTAGGGGTCTGTCCTGCCCCGAGTCCTTAACAGTCTTTAGTCCGTTCCTGGGTTACGCTCCAAACATATGTACAAAGGATTCCGGATAATCCATAAAAGACACCTATAAAATAACTAAAAATACACAATTATTTACAGGCAACAATAAACAGGTAAATACAAATAAAGCAGTCTAAACACTTAGATCCTCCAACGTACGGGCAACAGGCCTCTAGTGGCTCTAGTGGACCTACGGAGCTGACTGACTGGTCCTGAGCTACGGGGTGTAGGAGCTGTCAAAGATAAACTGGGCAGCTGTCTACGGGCTCTTTGGCTCACTAGGGGTACGGCAGGCTCACTATAAGCAGTGGGTTGATCCTCCTGGTCTGCTTGTGTGGGGTCTTCTGCCTCCTGGACCGGCTGCTCTTCCAGCTCTACCTGTTTCTACGTAGGCACTTGGGATGCTGGTTGGAGGAAGGTGAGGACGGGTACCACAACAGCGCCATTGACTTGAGTCCAAGACCGAGGGAAGTCTCCGAGCACAGTACTGACCATATCTTCCCTTTCCTCTGCGGGTCGAGGGTCTTCCTGTTCTTCTTCAGGGTTCCGTAGCTGTTCGGGACACTTCTTCAGGTGATCTCGGGATACAATGGCTGTGGTTTCTCCTCCATCCTTACTGATTGTGCAGACTTTCGGGTTCTCATGGCTTGAGGGCAGTACGGTGTACGGGTCCTTCTCCCACTGGTCGTCCAACTTGTGGAGCCGTCTCTTCCTCTTCAAGACCTGCTCTCCAGGTACCAGGGGAACAGCGGGAGCATACTGGTTGTAAGTCTTCTCCTGTCTTTCTCTAGCTTGACAGAGACTTCGCTCCACGCTCTCCTGTACTTTCCGGTACTGCTGCTGCCTCTCTGTGTCCCAGTCTGCTTCTGGTGAAGTGTCCTCGGGTGTCAGGACTCCCATATCCAGGTCAACAGGCAGCTTACCAGGTCTTGCTCTCATTAGGTAAGCCGGGGTACAGTTGGTAGAACCTACAGGGATGTGGTTGTATAGGTCCACCAGATCAGGCAGTTTCTCAGGCCACAGACTGCGTTCTTCCAGGGGCAATGTTTTCAAAAGGTCTATCACCACCTGGTTCATTTTCTCGCAGAGTCCATTGGTTTGTGGATGATAGGGTGTTGTTCTTATCTTCCGGCAGCCATACAGAGTGCAGAACTCCTGGAAGACCTCCGCTTCAAAGGCAGGTCCCTGGTCCGTCAGCACCTGCTCTGGGTATCCGTGTGGACGGCAGAAGTGCTGCTGGAAGGCTCTAGCTGCTGTTTGAGCCGTTAAGTCCTTGACGGGGACTACAACCAAGAACCGGGAGTAGTGATCCACGATGGTTAACGCATAGACGTAGCCACTTCTGCTGGGGGTCAGTTTTACATGGTCCAAGGCTACCAGTTCCAACGGCTGCTTGGTGACGATGGACTGCAGGGGAGTCTTCTGGCTAGCACGGTCCTTCCTTCTTAGGTTGCATGGGCCACAGTCTCTGCACCACCTCTCGATGGTTCCTCTCATGCCTACCCAGTGGAACCGCCCGCGCAGCAGGAACTCCAGCTTCTTCCATCCGAAGTGCCCAGCTCCGTTGTGGTATGCCTCCAGTACCATAGCCGCGTCTCTTCTTGGCACCACTACTTGCCAGATCAGTTCATGCGTCCGGGAGTTAACCATTCTGCGGCACAACTTCCCCTTGTAAAGGAACAGTCGACTATTCTCAACCCACAGTTGCTTGGTCTCCTCCGGAGCGTCTGGGTCAAGGCGGGCATCTGGCTGAGTCAGCATCTCCTTCACCAGTCGGACGGCGGGGTCACTGTCTTGCGTTTCCGCCCAGTTGTAATGAGGTAAGGGGTTGAACGTAGCGGATTGCTTACCCCTTACACGGTGGGAATACTGGATAGTCCCATGACGGTGGAACGCGGGGAGTTCAACTTCTTCCAATTCCTCTGGATCTTCCCCTACGTCCGGTAGGTTTGGCATTCTGGACAAGGCATCCGCGTTGGTATTGGAGCGTCCTGCCCGGTATTTGATCGTAAATTCATAGTTGGACAGACGGGCCATCCATCTCTGCTCCAGGGCACCGAGTCTTGCAGTGTCCAGATGTGTCAACGGGTTGTTATCCGTGTACACGGTGAACCGGGAAGAGGCGAGGTAGTGCCTAAAGCGTTCGGTGACTGCCACACCACTGCCAGGAACTCTAGCTTGAATGAGCTGTAATTCTCAGGGTTTCTTTCGGTGGGTCGTAGTTTTCGGCTGGCGTAAGCAATTACCCGTTCTCTCCCCTGCTGGATCTGGGACAGTACGGCTCCTAGCCCGATGTTACTTGCGTCGGTGTAGAGGATAAAGGGCTGGCTGTAATCAGGGTACGCCAGGATTTCATCCCCCGTGAGGGCCATCTTCAGCTGGCGGAAGGACTCTTTTTCCAGCTTCTCCCATCTGAAGGGTGGCTTCTGGTTCTTGGCCTTCCTGGACTGGCCTATCAGGAGGTCCTGCATAGGAGCTGCCTTTTTGGTGAAACCGGGAATGAATCTTCGGTAGTAGCCTACCAACCTGAGGAACTGCCGCACTTCCTTTACGCTGGAGGGGCTTGGCCATTCCTTAATTGCGGTGATCTTATCAGGGTCGGGAGCCACTCCGTCAGCACTCACCACGTGTCCCAGGTACTGCACCTTTGGTTTCAGGAGGTGACACTTGGAGGGTTTCACCTTTAGGCCGTAGTTTGCCAGGGCTTCGAACACTTCTGCCAGGTGTTTCAGGTGGTCCTCGTAGGTCTTGGAGTAGACGATGACATCGTCCAGGTATAACAGGACCGTCTCGAAGTTTCGGTGTCCCAGACAGCATTCCATCAATCGTTGGAAGGTTCCTGGTGCGTTGCAGAGTCCGAACGGCATGCAGGTAAACTCGCTAAGTCCCATCGGGGTGGTGAATGCGGTCTTCTCCCTGTCCGCCTCTGCTACAGGAACCTGCCAGTACCCGCTAGTGAGATCCAAAGTGGAGAAGAAGTTAGCAGATTTTAAAGCAGCCAAAGACTCCTCTATCCTTGGTAAGGGGTACGCATCTTTGTGTGTGATACGGTTGATTTTCCGGTAATCTACACACATTCTCATGGTGTTGTCCTTCTTTTTAACCAAGACTAGTGGAGCTGCCCAGGGGCTACAGCTATCCCTGATTACCCCAGCCTCCTTCATGTCTATAAGCATCCCCTTGGCGTGTTGGTAGTGTGCAGGGGGTACGGGTCGGTATCTTTCCTTTATGGGAGGATGGTCTCCCGTGGGGATGTGGTGCTCTACCCCCTTTACTCGCCCGAAGTCTGACGGGTGTTTACTAAACACTCTCTCGTACTCTTGAACCACCCGATAGACTCCCTGTTTCTGGTGTGAGGGAGTGGAGTCAGTTCCCAAATGTAGTTGCTGACACCAGTCCTCCATTGGTTTCTTAGAGCCGTTACCTTCCTCTGGGTGAGATGGAGGCAAGGGTTCCACTGACTGTACAGAATTTTGGTCGATGGTATACAATTTGGCTAGCGTGGCATACCGGGGCAGGTACACTTCCCTCTTCCCGATATTTATTAAGCGAACGGGCACCCTCCCATGGCGTACATTGACCACCCCCCGTGCCGTCAAAATGGTGGGCCTACTGTCTGAGTAGACTGGTTCTACCATTGCTTGGTAATCTCTACCTCTCAGACCAATAGCTGCCCGGCACCAAATCATCATTTCACTTTTCGGGGGCATGGCAATAGGGAAAGGGTCACACATTCTCACGCTTCCTATCTCACCACCGGAGAGTTCCACCTGTTGCCGCCGCATCAGTGCCCGGATCTCTTTTTGGAGCACTCGGTGCTGGCCGGAGCTGGCGTTCTTGGCAACCTGCTGTAAAATGAAAATCACCTCTGCAAGACAATTTTCAATCACATTAGTTCCTAGAGTTATCTTTGGGTGACTCTCGCGCTTGTCAATGTCTACAATGATCAGTCCCTGTGCTGCCAGCTCGACTCTACCGATTTTAATGGTCATCTCTTTAAATCCGATCTGTGGCACGGGCTGACCATTGCTGGCGATGATACTCAAATCGTCGTCAGGGTAGCGGGTTATATCCGAGTCATTCCAGTACTGCTTGAAGAGCACGTACGGGATGGTGGTGACCTGTGACCCGCTGTCAAGTAGGGCACTCATAGGAATGCCATCCAGTACCACAGGCAAGACTGGACGTCCTCCCACGTATTTGTCACGCCAGTTCGATGGGCCTGGTGATCTTTTTCCTGGGGGTTGGCCCTCTACCCCAGGTTGTGCCAGTTTAAAGGACAGTACCTTGCCATATGTCCGGGTTGATTGCAGCGGCGGCAGATGGGTTGTCCGTCCTCGTTGTATCGGTCGCTGGGTCTTCCTCTGGCCGGTGGGGTCCTCCTTGGTCGACGCCACGGGATGTCCTCCGGTCCGGATGCTAGCTGGATCTTCCCTGGAGCAGAAACCTGTAAAGACTGCACAGTTCGGGTTAGCGCAGCAACGCTTTTAGCTAGCTCTTGGACCTGATGGTGCAGGTCTGGAGCCGGGTCATTGTTCAAAGCCTGCGCGTCAGCTCCCACAGGCCCTGCCGACAAGGGCGCCGCCTCCTGGTGGTAAGCGGTAGTAGGGCGCCTGTGGGTCACCACGCCACCCGGTGCCGGTTCTCGGAGCACCCGGATGGTTCTGTCCTTGAACTGTGCAAAGTCCAGATGAGGATCCTGTAAGGCCATTGCCCGCAACTGGGTTCGGTGGGCATTGCAATATAGTCCCTCTATAAATTGTTCGGTCAACAGCCTGTCCTCGTTTCCCACGCCGTCAGGGTCGGTCTGCTTAATGGCTCTCAGGGCCTCTTGTAGGTTTAATGCATAGTCCCTTATATTCTCATGTGCTCGCTGTTTGCACCCGTAGAATCTAAGCTTAATCTCGGCTGAGGTGCGGGTATCAAAGGTGTCCTTCAGCCGGGTTAATATCCCTGCGACAGTCCTCCTCCCAGGTGGCCAGGACTTTACCTCCCTTTGGGCTGCCCCGGTTAGTTGGGCCACCAGGATGCTCACTTTTTGCTCTTCTGTGAGGGGGTACACCTGGAAGAGGCTATCCAGCTTTTCTCTAAAGTCATTCAGGGTATGTGACTCCCCTGAGTACTGGGGTAGCCAGGCTGCCCCCGGGATATAGGGCATGGTGAAAGGCATGACCGTAGCATCCTCCGTATCCGACATCCTCCTCCCCCCTAGTGGACCGTGGCCTACCTTGCGATGATCCTCTTCCGTAGGCCGCGGTTCCGCAGTGGATCGTCAGGGTTGAGGACCTTCCGTCGCGCTCCTGTGACGTCGGCGTCTGCTGGGCTCCTTCCAGGACCTTACGCAACGTCCTGACGTGAGGCGGGGCTTCAGTTCTCGCGCGCTTTCAGAGTCCACGCCCCTCTTCTTCCCGCGCGGTGTCTTCAAGATGGCGTCGAACGGCGGGAAAACTCCACGGATGGCGGGAAGAAGGCAGAAGATGGCGCCGGATGGCAAGAAAACTTCACGGATGGCGGGAAGAAGGCAGAAGATGGCGCCGGATGGCGGGAATCTTCACCACAGGTAAGTTTAACAGTCTTCTTTCAGGCACGCAGTACCCGGTGGTTGCGGGCACGGAATCCTGCCGACTACGCCAAAAGTTGACGCGCCCCTGGGCCTAAGTCGCGCAGCGTTGCGCACGCGGGAGCCTACCCGGAGCCGGATCTGATAGGGGTAGTAGTCTCGTGGCGGTGACCCGGTCCGTGCCCAGGGAGTCAAGCTGAGTGGCAGTATTTAGCAGTAGATGTTAGAATGTTCGACTACGCCACCCGTTGAATGCGGCTATGAGGCCGCCGCTGCAGGGCAGACCGCTGAGGCCGGTGGTACGATTGTGCAGCGTAGATGGTATAACCCCCAACGGGAGGGGTATGGCCTCAGGGCAGCGGACGTGGATGATGAAACACTCAGAGACGGTGCGGTGTAGTTCAGGGTCTTTACTGGTGGCAAAGGTAGACCCTCCCGGAGTACTGGCTAGCGATCGGGGCCTGGTCAGTCCGTGAGCAGATGGAATCTCCCCTGGCCAGGCGGAGTTGTAGGCCTCCCCAACTAATTGTACTCTTCTGGCTACCTTGCTAGAGGCGGGTAAAAGTAGCCCACGTCCCTGAGTGTACCTTGTGGTGCTCACCCGTATGGCCGGTGACTCGGGGCCTTCTGGTAGCTTCCGCTCCACGACGGCGGTGCTGGTCCCTTGCGTGTGACCGTGCCTTCGGGTTTCTTGGCCAGAGGACCTGAAATCCCCTGCCGGTCGGTTTCTGCTGCTGGGTAAGGATTAGTCCCCACAGCCTCGGACTCCGGGTCCGGTGAGATCTCTTCAATCAGGGCGAGCTCTACAGCTTCCAGCCCCTGACTCCTTTTAGCACTGCTCCCACTGAGCTCCTGATCTTTCTTTCCTATAGCTGCTCCTCTCCAGACCAGACTATGTCTCTGTCTGGGACTCTTCTTCTCCTCTTTCTCTCTAACACTGCCTCAGCCCTAGGTTTATATAGGGGAAGTTCTTCCCCTCCCAGGACTGGGCAGGAGGTGTGGCATGCATAGGATTCCTGGCCAGGAGACCTCCCACCTGCTCTCAGACGTAATATTGCTATTACTGTGGAAACCAGACCCCTGGGGTGCCACATCTGTATTACACCTGTGATATTACATGGGGGAACTTCTGTATTACACCTGTGATATTACACGGGGGAGTGTGTCTGTATTACACCTGTGATATTACACGGGGGAGTGTGCCTGTATTACACCTGTGATATTTCATGGGGGGGGAGTGTCTGTATTACACGGGGGAGTGTCTGTATTACACGTGTGATATTACATGGGGGGAGAGTGTCTGTGTTATACCTGTGATATTACACGGGGGGGAGTGTCTGTATTATACCTGTGATATTACACGGGGGAGTGTCTGTATTACACCTGTGATATTACATGGGGGGAGTGTCTGTATTACACCTGTGATATTACACAGGGGGAGTGTCTGTATTACACCTGTGATATTACACGGGGGGAGAGTGTCTGTATTACACCTGTGATATTACATGGGGGAGCGTCTATATTACACCTGTGATATTACACCGGGGAGTGTCCGTATTACACCTGTGATATTACACGGGGGGAGAGTGTCTGTATTACACCTGTGATATTACACAGGGGGAGAGTATCTGTATTACACCTGTGATATTACACGGGGGGAGAGTGTCTGTATTACACCTGTGATATTACACGGGGGAGTGTGTCTGTATTACACCTGTGATATTAAACAGGGGGAGTGTCTGTATTACACCTGTGATATTACACGGGGGGAGAGAGTCTGTATTACACCTGTGATATTACATGGGGGAGCGTCTGTATTACACCTGTGATATTACACGGGGGAGTGTGTCTGTATTACACCTGTGATATTACACGGGGGAGTGTCTGTATTACACCTATGATATTACACGGGGGGGGTGTCGGTATTACACCTGTGATATTACACGGGGGGGTGTCTGTATTACACCTGTGATATTACAGTGGGGGGTGTCTGTATTACACCTGTGATATTACACGGGGGGGGTTTCTGTATTACACGTGTTATATTACATGGGGGGGTGTCTGTATTACACGTGTGATATTACACGGGGGAGTGTCTGTATTACACCTGTGATATTACATGGGGGGAGTGTCTGTATTACACCTGTGATATTAGACCGGGGGGAGTGTCTGTATTACACCTGTGATATTACACGGGGGAGTGTCTGTATTACACCTGTGATATTACATGGGGGGAGAGTGTCTGTATTACACCTGTGATATTACATGGGGGAGCTTCTCTGTATTACACCTGTGATATTACACGGGGGAGTGTGTCTGTATTACACCTGTGATATTACATGGGGAGTGTCTGTATTACACATGTGATATTAAACTGGGGGAGAGTGTCCGTATTACACCTGTGATATTACACGGGGGTGACAGTATTACACGGGGGAGCGTCTGTATTACACCTGTGATATTACACGGGGGAGCTTCTGTTTTACACCTGTGATATTACACGGGGGAGCGTCTGTATTACACCTGTGATATTACATGGGGGAGCGTCTGTATTACATCTGTGATATTATACGGGGGTGCGTCTGTATTATACCTGTGATATTACACGGGGGAGCGTCTGTATTACACCTGTGATATTACACGGGAAGTGTCTGTATTACACCTGTGATATTACACGGGGGAGTGTCTGTATTACACCTGTGATATTACACGGAGTGTCTGTATTACAACTGTGATATTACACGGGGGAGTGTCTGTATTACACCTGTGATATTACACGGGGGGAGAGTCTGTATTACACCTGTGATATTACATGGGGGGAGAGTGTCTGTATTACACCTGTGATATTACACGGGGGAGTGTCAGTATTACACGGAGGGAGTGTCTGTATTACACCTGTGATATTACACGTGGGAGAGTGTCTGTATTACACCTGTGATATTACACGGGGGAGTGTCAGTATTACACGGAGGGAGTGTCTGTATTACACCTGTGATATTACACGGGGGAGTGTCTGTATTACACCTGTGATATTACACGGGGGGAGAGTGTCTGTATTACACCTGTGATATTACACGGAGGGAGTGTCTGTATTACACCTGTGATATTACATGGAGGAGTGTCTGTATTACACGTGTGGTATTACACGCGGGAGTGTCTGTATTACACATGTGATATTACACGGGGGAGTGTCTGTATTACACCTGTGATATTACACGGGGGAGTGTCAGTATTACACGGAGGGAGTGTCTGTATTACACCTGTGATTTTACACGGGGGAGTGTCAGTATTACACGGAGGGAGTGTCTGTATTACACCTGTGATATTACACGGGGGAGTGTCAGTATTACACGGAGGGAGTGTCTGTATTACACCTGTGATTTTACATGGGGGGAGCGTCTGTATTACACCTGTGATATTACACGGGAGAAGTGTCTGTATTACACCTGTGATATTACACGGGGGAGTGTCTGTATTATACCTGTGATATTACATGGGGGGAGAGTGTCTGTATTACACATGTGATATTACTCGGGGGGAGAGTGTCTGTATTACACCTGTGATATTACACGGGGGGAGAGTGTCTGCATTACACCTGTGATATTACATGGGGGAGCGTCTGTATTACACCTGTGATATTACACGGAGGAGTGACTGTATTACACCTGTGATATTACACGGGGGGTGTCTGTATTACACTAGTGATATTACACGGGGGAGTGTCTTTATTACACATGTGATATTACACGGGGGAGTGTCTGTATTACACATGTGATATTACACGGGGGAGCGTCTGTATTACACATGTGATATTACACGGGGGAGCGTCTGTATTACACCTGTGATATTACACTGGGGGAGCGTCTGTATTACACCTGTGATATTACACGGTGGAGCGTCTGTATTACACCTGTGATATTACACGGGGGGGCGTCTGTATTACACCTGTGATATTACACGGGGGAGTGTCTGTATTAAACCTGTGATATTACACGGGGGAGTGTCTGTATTACACCTGTGATATTACACAGGGGAGTGTCATTATTAAATGTTTGACATTACACGAGGGGAGTGTGTGTATTACACCTGTGATATTACACGGGGGAAGCGTCTGTATTACACCTGTTATATTACAAGGGGGGAGTGTCTGTATTACACGGAGGGAGTGTCTGTATTACACCTGTGATATTACATGGGGGAGTGTCTATTACACGGGGGGAGTGTCTGTATTACATCTGTGATATTACACGGGGGAGAGTGTCTGTATTAAACGTGTGGTATTACACGGAGGGAGTGTCTGTATTACACCTGTGATAATACATGGGTGAGTGTCATTATTAAATGACATTACACGAGGTAGTGTCTGTATTACACGTGATATTACACGGGGGGAGTGTCTGTATTACACCTGTGATATTTCACGGGTTAGTGTCTGTATTACACCTGTGATATTTCATGGGGGAGTGTCTGCATTACACGTGATTTATTACACTTTGGAGTGTCTGTATTACACTGGGGAGTGTCTGTATTACACATGTTATATTACACCGGGGGAGTGTCTATTACACGTGTTTTATTACACGGGGGGAGTATCTGTATTACACGTGATATTACACGGGGGAGTGTCTGTATTACACTTGTGATATTTCACGGGGGAGTGTCTGTATTATCCGTTTGATATTACACAGGGGGAGGGTCTGTATTACCCGTGTTATATAACATGGGAGTGTCTGTATTACACATATGATATTACACCGGGGGAGTGTATGTATTACACATGTGATATTACATGAGAGCGTCTGTATTACACCTGTGATATTACACCGGGGGAGTGTCTGTATTACACTTGTGATATTACACGGGGGAGTGTCTGTATTACACATGTGATATTACACGGGAGGGAGTGTCTGTATTACACCTGTGATATTACACGGGGGGTGTCTGTATTACACGTATGATATTACACAGGGGAGGGTCTATATTACACCTGTGATATTACAGGGAGGAGTATCTGTATTACACCTTTGATATTACAGGGGGGAGTGTCTGTATTACACCTGTGATATTACCGGGGGGAGTGTCTGTATAACACGTGTGATATTACACGAGGTGAGTGTCTGTATTAAATGTGTGATATTACATGGGGGAGGGGCTGTATTAAGGGTTTGGTATTACATGGGAGGGAGTGTCTGTATTACACGTGATATTATACGGGGGAGTGTCTATTACACATATGATATTACACGGGGGGAGTGTCTGTATTACACCTGTGATATTACACGGGGTAGTGTCTGTATTACACCTGTGATATTACACGCGGGAGTGTCTGTATTACACCTGTGATATTACACGGGGGGTGTCTGTATTACACTTGTGATATTACACGGGGGAGTGTTTGTATTACACCTGTGATATTACACGGGGGAGTGTCTGTATTACACCTGTGATATAACACGGGGTAGTGTCTGTATTACACCTGTGATATTACACAGGGGAGTGTTTGTATTATACCTGTGATATTACACGGGGGGAGTGTCTGTATTACACGTGAGATATTACACGGGGGAGGGTCTGTATTACACCTGTGATAATACACGGGTGAGTGTTATTATTAAATGTGTGACATTACACGGGGGAGGGTCTGTATTACACCTGTGATAATACACGGGTGAGTGTTATTATTAAATGTGTGACATTACACGAGGGGAGTGTCTGTATTAAACGTGTGATATTACATGGGGGAAGCGTCTGTATTACACATGGGAAGCGTCTGTATTACATGTGTGATATTACATGGGGGAGTGTCTGTATTACACGTGAGATATTACACGTTGGAGTGTCTGTATTACACGTGTGATATTAAACGGGGGGAGTGTCTATATTACACGCGTGATATTACACGGCGGAGTGTCTGTATTACATGTGTGATATTACACGGGGGGAGTGTCTGTATTACACCTGTGATATTACACGGGGGGGAGAGTGTCTGTATTACACCTGTGATATTACATGGGGGAGCGTCTGTATTACACCTGTGATATTACATGGGGGAGTGTCTGTATTACACCTGTGATATTACACGGGGGAGTGTCTGTATTACACCTGTGATATTACACGGGGGTGTCTGTATTACACCTATGATATTACACGGGGGAGAGTCTGTATTACACCTGTGATATTACACGGGGGGTGTCTGTATTACACATGTGATATTACACGGGGGAGTGTCTGTATTACACGTGATATTACACGGGGGAGCGTCTGTATTACATCTGTGATATTACACGGGGGAGCGTCTGTATTGCACCTGTGATATTGCACGGGGGAGCGTCTGTATTACACCTGTGATATTACACGGGGGAGTGTCTGTATTACACATGTGATATTACACGAGGGAGTGTCTGTATAACACCTGTGATATTACATAGGGGAGTGTCTGTATTACACGGAGGGAGTGTCTGTATTACACCTGTGATATTACACGGGGCAGTGTGTCTGTATTACACCTGTGATATTACACGGGGGAGTGTGTATTACACCTGTGATATTACACGGGGGGAGAGTGTCTGTATTACACCTGTGATATTACACGGGGGGAGAGTGTCTGTATTACACCTGTGATATTACACTGTGGGAGTGTCTGTATTACACCTGTGATATTACACGGGGGAGTGTCTGTATTACACATGTGATATTACACAGGGGAGTGTCTGCATTACACCTGTGATATTACACGGGGGGTGTCTGTATTACACATGTGATATTACACGGGGGGTGTCTGTATTACACCTGTGATATTACACGGAGGAGTGTCTGTATTACAGCTGTGATATTATACGGGGGAGTGTCTATATTAAACGTGTGGTATTACACGGGGGAGGTGTCTGTATTACACCTGTGATATTACACGGGGGGGTGTCTGTATTGCACGTGTGATATTACACGGGGGAGTGTCTGTATTACACCTGTGATATTACATGGGGGGAGTGTCTGTATTACACCTGTGATATTGCACGGGGGGAGTGTCTGTATTACATCTGTGATATTACATGGGGGAGTGTCTATATTATACCTGTGATATTACACGGGGGGAGAGTGTCTGTATTTCACCTGTGATATTACACGGGGGGAGAGTGTCTGTATTACACCTGTGATATTACATGGGTGAGAGTCTGTATTACACCTGTGATATTACACGGGGGAGTGTGTCTGTATTACACCTGTGATATTACATGGGGGGTGTCTGTATTACACCTGTGATATTACACGGGGGAGTGTTTGTATTACACCTGTGATATTACACGGGGGGTGTCTGTATTACATATGTGATATTACACGGGGGAGTGTGTTTATTACAGATGTGATATTACACGGGGGAGCGTCTGTTTTACATCTGTGATATTACACGGGGGAGCGTCTGTATTACACCTGGGATATTACACGGGGGAGCGTCTGTATTACACCTGTGATATTACACGGGGGAGCGTCTGTATTACACCTGTGATATTACACCGGGGAGCATCTGTATTACACCTGTGATATTACACGGGGAGGTATCTGTATTACACCTGTTATATTACAAGGGGGAGTGTCTGTATTACACCTGTGATATTACACGGACGAGTGTCTGTATTACAGCTGTGATATTATACGGGGGAGTGTCTATATTAAACGTGTGGTATTACACGGGGGAGGTGTCTGTATTACACCTGTGATATTACACGGGGGGGGTGTCTGTATTGCACGTGTGATATTACATGGGGGAGTGTCTGTATTACACCTGTGATATTACATGGGGGGAGTGTCTGTATTACACCTGTGATATTGCACGGGGGAAGTGTCTGTATTACACCTGTGATATTACATGGGGGTGTGTCTATATTATACCTGTGATATTACACGGGGGGAGAGTGTCTGTATTACACCTGTGATATTACACGGGGGGAGAGTGTCTGTATTACACCTGTGATATTACATGGGGGAGAGTCTGTATTACACCTGTGATATTACACGGGGGAGTGTGTCTGTATTACACCTGTGATATTACATGGGGGGTGTCTGTATTACACCTGTGATATTACACGGGGGAGTGTTTGTATTACACCTGTGATATTACACGGGGGGTGTCTGTATTACATATGTGATATTACACGGGGGAGTGTCTTTATTACACATGTGATATTACACGGGGGAGCGTCTGTATTACATCTGTGATATTACACGGGGGAGCGTCTGTATTACACCTGTGATATTACACGGGGGAGCGTCTGTATTACACCTGTGATATTACACGGGGGAGCGTCTGTATTACACCTGTGATATTACACGGGGAGGTGTCTGTATTACACCTGTGATATTACAAGGGGGAGTGTCTGTATTACACCTATGATATTACACGAGGGAGTGTCTGTATTACACCTGTGATATTACACGGGGTAGTGTCATTATTAAATGTTTGACATTACACGAGGGGAGTGTCTGTATTACACCTGTGATATTACACGGGGGGAGAGTGTCTGTATTACACCTTTGATATTACACGGGGGGAGAGTATCTGTATTACACCTGTGATATTACACTGAGGGAGTGTCTGTATTAAACCTGTGATATTACACGGGGGAGTGTCTGTATTACACATTTGATATTACATGGGGGAGTGTCTGTATTACACGGAGGGAGTGTCTGTATTACTCTTGTGATATTACACGGGGGAGTGTCTGTATTACACATTTGATATTACATGGGGGAGTGTCTGTATTACACGGGGGAGTGTCTGTATTACTCTTGTGATATTACACGGAGGGAGTGTCTGTATTACACCTGTGATATTACATGGGGGAGTGTCTGTATTACACATTTGATATTACATGGGGGAGTGTCTGTATTACACCTGTGATATTACACGGGGGGAGCGTCTGTATTACACGTGTGATATTACACGGGGGGAGTGTCTGTATTATACCTGTGATATTACACGGGGGAGTGTGTCTGTATTACACGTGTGATATTACACGGGGGGAGTGTCTGTATTACACCTGTGATATTACACGGGGGAGTGTCTGTATTACACCTGCGATATTATACTTGGGATTGTCTTTATTAAACGTGTGATATTACACGGGGGAGGGGTCTGTATTACACCTGTGATAATACATGGATGAGTGTCATTATTAAATGTGTGACATTACACGAGTAAGTGTCTGTATTACACGTGATATTACATGGGGGGAGTGTCTGTATTACACCTGTGATATTACACGGGTTAGTGTCTGTATTACACCTGTGATATTACACGGGTTATTGTCTGTATTACACCTGTGATATTACACGGGGGAGTGTCTGTATTACACCTGTGATATTACATGGGGGGATGTCTGTATTACACATGTGATATTACACGGGGTAGTGTCTGTATTACACATGTGATATTACATGGGGGGAGTGTCTGTATTACACCTGTGATATTACACGGGGGGTGTCTGTATTACACATGTGATAATACACGGGGTTGTGTCTGTATTACACCTGTGATATTACACGGGGGTGTCTGCATTACACGTGAGATATTACACTTTGGAGTGTCTGTGTTACACTGGGGAGTGTCCGTATTACACGTGTTATATTACACCGGGGGAGTGTCTATTACACGTGTTATATTACACGGGGGGAGTATCTGTATTACACATGTGATATTACACGGGGGGGGAGTATCTGTATTACACATGTGATATTACACGGGGGAGTGTCTGTATTACACTTGTGATAATACACGGGGGAGTGTCTGTATTACCCGTTTGATATTACACAGGGGGAGGGTCTGTATTACACCTGTGATAGTATACGGGGGGAGTGTCTGTATTACCCGTGTGATATTACATGGGAGTGTCTGTATTACACATATGATATTACACGGGGGGAGTGTCTATATTACACCTATGATATTATACCGGGGGAGTGTATGTATTACACATGTGATATTACATGGGAACGTCTGTATTACACCTGTGATATTACACCGGGGGAGTGTCTGTATTACACATGTGATATTACACATGTGATATTACACGGGAGGGAGTGTCCGTATTACACGTGTGATATTACATGGGGGAGGGGCTGTATTAAGGGTTTGGTATTACAAGGGAGGGAGTGTCTGTATTACACCTGTGATATTACACGGGGGGTGTCTGTATTACAAGTGTGATATTACACGAGGGAGGGGCTGTACTACACATGTTATATTACACGGAGGAGTGTCTGTATTACACCTGTGATATTACAGGGGGGAGTGTCTGTATTACACGTGTGATATTACATGAGGTGAGTGTCTGTATTAAACGTGTGATATTACATGGGGGAGGGGTTGTATTAAGGGTTTGGTATTACACGGGAGGGAGTGTCTGTATTACACGTGATATTATACGGGGGAGTGTCTATTACACATGTGATATTACACGGGGGAGTGTCTGTATTACACGTGTGATATTACACGGGGGAGTGTCTGTATTACACCTGTGATATTACACGGGGGAGTGTCTGTATTACACGTGTGATATTACACGGAGGAGTGTCAGTATTGCACGTGTGAGATTATATAAGGGAAGTGTCTATTAAATGTGTGATATTACACGGGGGGGTGTCTGTATTACACGTGAGATATTACACGGGGGAGGGTCTGTATTACACGTGTGATAATACACGGGTGAGTGTCATTATTAAATGTGTGACATTACACGGGGGGAGTGTCTGTATTACACATGTGATATTACACGGGGGAGTGTCTGTATTACAGCTGTGATATTACACGGGGTAGTGTCTGTATTACACTTGTGATATTACACGGGGGGAGTGTCTGTATTACACGTGAGATATTACACGGGGGAGTGTCTGTATTACTCCTGTGATATTACACGGGGGGAGTGTCTGTATTACACCTGTGATATTACACGGGGGGAGGGTCTGTATTACACCTGTGATATTACACAGGGGGAGTGTCTGTATTACACGTGTGATATTACGCGGGGGTGTCTGTATTACATCTGTGATATTACACGGGGGTGTCTGTATTACATCTGTGATATTACACGGGGGGCAGTGTCTGTATTAGACCTGTGATATTACACGGGGGAGTGTGTCTTTATTACACGTGTGATATTACACGGGGGGGAGAGTGTCTGTATTACACATGTTATATTACACGGGGGGGAGAGTGTCTGTATTACACATGTTATATTACACGGGGGGAGTGTGTATTACACAGGGATGGGGGGCATTGGAGTGACATGTTATTTGCGTGGGTTGGGGTTTTCCGGGTCTCCTCTTGTGATGTTTGGAGATAACCATGCCGATTGGCCTCCCCCTCACTCATCTCCATTTTTCCTGTCCTGGTCTCTATTCACACAAACTGATGGATGATCTCTATGGATAATTATCAGCTGCTGAGTCAGTGCCGGGGGTCACTGGGGATTAACCCCAACTACCAAGTATGACCATTATGTTTTGTGCCCCCCCCCCCCCCTACAAAAGGAAAGGGGTCTATCATTCACAGTAAAAGAAGCAAAACTAAGAGCACCCAGTATACAGGACAGGAGGAGGGGTACTGTGCAGTGTATATATACAGGAGGAGTGGTACTGTGCAGTGTATATATACAGGACAAGAGGAGTGGTGCTGTGCAGTGTATATATATATACAGGATATAGAGGTGGTTCTGTGCAGTGCATATATACAGGACAGGAGGAGTGGTACTGTGCAGTGTATATATACAGGACAGGAGGAGTGGTACTGTGCAGTGTATATATACAGGACAGGAGGAGTGGTACTGTGCAGTGTATATATACAGGAGGAGTGGTACTGTGCAGTGTATATATACAGGACAGGAGGAGTGGTACTGTGCAGTGTATATATACAGGAGGAGTGGTACTGTGCAGTGTATATATACAGGACAGGAGGAGTGGTACTGTGCAGTGTATATATACAGGAGGAGTGGTACTGTGCAGTGTATATATACAGGACAGGAGGAGTGGTACTGTGCAGTGTATATATACAGGAGGAGTGGTACTGTGCAGTGTATATATACAGGACAGGAGAAGTGGTACTGTGCAGTGTATATATACAGGACTGGAGGAGTGGCACTGTGCAGTGTATATATACAGGACAGGAGGAGTGGTACTGTGCAGTGTATATATACAGGACAGGAGGAGTGGTACTGTGCAGTGTATATATACAGGAGGAGTGGTACTGTGCAGTGTATATATACAGGACAGGAGGAGTGGTACTGTGCAGTGTATATATACAGGACAGGAGGAGTGGTACTGTGCAGTGTATATATACAGGAGGAGTGGTACTGTGCAGTGTATATATACAGGACAGGAGGAGTGGTACTGTGCAGTGTATATATACAGGAGGAGTGGTACTGTGCAGTGTATATATACAGGACAGGAGGAGTGGTACTGTGCAGTGTATATATACAGGACAGGAGGAGTGGTACTGTGCAGTGTATATATACAGGAGGAGTGGTACTGTGCAGTGTATATATACAGGAGGAGTGGTACTGTGCAGTGTATATATACAGGACAGGAGGAGTGGTACTGTGCAGTGTATATATACAGGACAGGAGGAGTGGTACTGTGCAGTGTATATATACAGGACAGGAGGAGTGGTACTGTGCAGTGTATATATACAGGAGGAGTGGTACTGTGCAGTGTATATATACAGGACAGGAGGAGTGGTACTGTGCAGTGTATATATACAGGACAGGAGGAGGGGTACTGTGCAGTGTATATATACAGGACAGGAGGAGTGGTACTGTGCAGTGTATATATACAGGACAGGAGAAGTGGTACTGTGCAGTGTATATATACAGGACAGGAGAAGTGGTACTGTGCAGTGTATATATACAGGACAGGAGGAGTGGTACTGTGCAGTGTATATATACAGGACAGGAGGAGTGGTACTGTGCAGTGTATATATACAGGACAGGAGAAGTGGTACTGTGCAGTGTATATATACAGGACAGGAGGAATGGTACTGTGCAGTGTATATATACAGGACAGGAGGAGTGGTACTGTGCAGTGTATATATACAGGACAGGAGGAGTGGTACTTTGCAGTGTATATATACAGGAGGAGTGGTACTGTCCAGTGTATATATACAGGACAGGAGGAGTGGTACTGTGCAGTGTATATATACAGGACAGGAGGAGTGGTACTGTGCAGTGTATATACACAGAACAGGAGGAGTGGTGCTGAGAGTAGCAGCTGTCTGTGGAGCTCAAGCACTTCCAGGAGGAGGATTGTCGTCTGCCTCTCTTCTCCCCAGGGAGAGGCAGGCTTACTGGGAGGCCGGCATGGCTTCCCAGCCTCCTATCCCCCGGTCTATGCCGGCGGGGGAGAAGGAGCCTCAACAACCGGCCCAGGAGGGAGTGAGGAGATCGGGAAGGGTGAGGAAGAATACATCCACCTGCTCCAACCCCGAGACTGTTCACCGCCAGCCCAGAGAGGGAGACCGGGGCACCCCAGGCCCCAGGAACAAGAGCCCAGCAAGATCCTGGGGGGAGATGAGCTCCAGCGAGTCCACAAGTTCCTTCTCCTCCCGAGTGGTCGCCACGTTGCGAGAGTACGAGGACGCCGGCAAAGCACTAACCCAGCTGAAAGAGGAGCTGAGGGAGGCCCGGGTCCTGAACACCCGGGCGTCCAACAAGGAGAGACCCGCGACCTCCCAGAGGGTTAAAGCCCTCAGAGACGAGGTGGTCAGGTTAGTGCTCCTCCGGGAGGGGATTGAGAAAAGCGCAGGTCCCTTCCTGGAGAGGTTTAAGAACCAGCGGCGGTTCTCAGAAATGAAGGGGTTAAACACCTCAGGAGAACCGCCAGCCGGCGTCCTTAGTGAAGAGGAGGAGGAGGATGAAGAGGTGACTGGAGTCTCAGTTGCTGGAGCCAGTGAGGGGCAGAGCCGGAGCTCAAGTGGTCTCCCTGCAGGGCAAAGGACTCCCACAGCAGAGGCTGGAGTGTCGGGGGAGGAGGAGGAAGGAGGACTGCTGAGGGAGATCCGACTGCTGGAGTCTCCAGTGGACCTGACGCGGTTTTCCTTCGGTGAGGACAAACCAGTGGAGGAGACAGGGAAGAGGAAGAAGAAGAAGACCGGAGGAGCTGCACAGGAGGTGGTGAGTTATAAGTATGTACCAATGTCTGATGTTGCGCCTGCCACCTTCTGTTTAAACCCCACCAAACCTAAAGGCACGGGCTCTGCAGTGGGCTCGAGGCAGAGGCAAGGTGGGGAGAGGAGGCGGACGTCCGGCGATGCTGCCATCTGTGCGGGGAACAGTGCAGGGGGCGAGGCTGTGGAGGTACTCACAGCGCCGGACATAGGAAGTTCTGTGGAGTTTCCCACCCTGCCCTCTGCGGCTAAGCCGGTTATCACCGGGGCTGGGGGGGCAGGGAAGGATGTGAAAAACACATCAGCAAAGAACACTGGGCACACTGCTGCGACAGGGGGGCAGTGTGCCCCAGCGCCCAAAAAGGACACTAAGACCCCAAAGTCTGTGGGTGCAGGGCGGGCAGAGGTGCCGAGAAAACAGTCTGGCCAGAACAAGGACCAAAATGCTGCAGTAGGGGGGCGGGGCGCTCCAGCAGACGACCTGCAGAAAGCCAGCAGCAACCAAAGGGAAACGGGTGTGGTGCTGCAGGGAAAGGAGTCTCTGGAAGTGCTCCCCTCCCCCGGCCCAGCAGGTGTGAGTGCAGAGACACCAGACACAAGGGAGGAAGGAATGGAGGTGACTGTGGAAGGTGCAGAGAACAGCAGAGGTAATGGGGTGACAAGTAAAGAGAATAGAAATAGTGGTGTAGTGAATGATGGGAGTAATGGTGGAGCAGATGGTGAGAGTAATGGTGGAGCAGATGATGAGAGTAGTAGGAATGGTGGAATTAGTGGTACAGTGAATGATGATGCAGCAAATGGTGGGGGTAGTGGTGCAGTGAATGATGATGTAGCAAATGGTGGGGGTAGTGGAGGAATGAATGCTGGGAGTTGTGGGAATGGTGGGAGTTGTGGTGTAGCAAATGTTGGGGGTAGTGGTGTAATGAATGGTGGGAGTAATGGTCCTGCGAATGGTGTGAGTAGTAGTGGAGTGAACGATGGGAGTAATGGTCCTGCGAATAGTGTGAATAGTACTGGAGTGAATGGTGGGAGCAGCACTGGTGTTGGTGGGGGGGAAGTAGGTGCTGGTCCCGCTGCCCCCCCAGCATTGGCGGGGGCTTCAGCCCAAAGCTATTCAGAAGCTGTCAGTGCTGGGGGTAGTAGTGCGCCCTCGTCTGGTGGCCCTGGGGATGGTGACTTGCAACAGCAGCTCCTGGACGCCCTGAGGAGAGGGGAGAGCTCCATCACTGTAGAGGGGAGGGAGGTTGATCTGTCTTTCTGGATAGAGAGACATGGTCTTTCAGCCTTCCGAGATAGAGGGGCAGAGACTGTCTGGTCTCTGCCGACAACGGGGCAGAGGAGTAACCGTAGGAACGTGGTCCGTCTCCAGTGGGTAAGCAAGGATGCCTGTCCTGATAGGTCGAAGGTGGTTGAGCTCCTGCTGGGGATGGGCTTTGCGGCATATGACATCTTTGCCTTGATCCATCCCTATGGGACCTCCTACTTCGATGTCAGCTTCGTGAGACCGGAGGGCCTTGAGCTTTTCTGGTCTCGCCATGAGCTGGCTCGGAGTCGCCCCGAATGGCATGGTCTCTTTCCACTGGCAATAACTCGCCAAGATTCAGTCAGGAAAGTGACCGTTCTGACTAGTAACGAGTCGCTTTCCTGTATGGACATTACCACCTGGGTGAGTAGATACGGAGAGGTCACCAATATTCCCGAAAAGAATCTGGATGACCATGGTATCTGGTCAGGGGCCTGGACCTTCATGGTGAGATTGAAGGTTTCGGGAAACACTGTTACCCATATCCCCTCCTCAACCTTTTTGGGGAGGGATAGGATCTTGATTTTCTACCGGGGGCAGCCTAAGGTCTGTCACAGGTGCGGTAGCCCCACACACTTCAGTGCGCAGTGTACCACCCAGAAATGCGCACTGTGTGGGGACCTCGGTCATCTTGCTGCTGCCTGTCGCAGGATTAGGTGTAACTTGTGTGGTGACCTCGGTCACCCGTTCAGTCGCTGTCCGCGTTCCTTCGCCAATGCGGTCCTGAAAGCGGCGAGTGTGGGACAGGCGCAAGCCGGGACTAATCTTGCCGGTGAAGGGACCAGTAGGGGCGGGGGAGGCAGGGATCCGGTGAGGAGCAAGCTGCCGCCATCCACCATCAGGCGGCAGGAGAAGCGCCGTGGGGACAGGGGGCAGGGAGTAATGTCCCTAAACTCTGACCCAGGTACTTCACTTGCAGCTGAGGATCCTAAAGACAGTGAATTGAGCGAGGAAGTCAAGAGACTTGAAAGGGAAGAGCGAGAGGACGCCACGTCTTCCCAGGAACCCTCTTCTGGTGACAGTCTAGATGAGGGAGAGGGGGAGTGGTCACAGAAAAAGAAAAAGGGTAACAGGAAAACGGCCAGAGGTAGGAGGGGGACCAGGTCTCGAGCTGTCTCTTTGGAGTGCGACCCCTCTGACTCTCTGGCCATGATCCAAGCGCCATTGGAGGGTTCAGCCGCCCCCCCTCTGGTGGATCTCTCCAACCGGTTCGGGGCTCTCCAGGACCTCCCTCTGGAGGGGGGAAGTGGGGACCCGGGGCCGGAGGTTGCGGACAAGGTGGTTGGGGCTCAGGAGATGGCTGGGTCTTCCTCTCGGGGGGCAAATACAAAGCCCTCTGGGGGGACGACTAACCCAGGACCACCAGACGAGGGCAAGAATCTATGTAAGGAGAGAATGGATGAATCTGTTTGTCTTAAGCGCACTAAAAACCCGTCATTATCAGAGGAAGAGGTTGGGACTGTCAGTGGTGGGAAGAAAAAGGCTATCTAATTCAATCAATCATGATGGCGGCACCCACCCCGTTGACGCTGGCAACTATTAATGTTTGCAGCATAAAGTCAGATGCGGCAAGGTACACGGCCTTTCATTTTCTCGGCCAACTTGACGCCGACATTTTGTTTTTGCAGGAGACCAGGTTGACCGATATATCAACCTTGCATAAAGCAAGGCGGGAGTGGAGGCATGGGCCCTCCTACTGGTCTCTTGCGGCCGAGCCGTATAGCGGGGTGGCGGTCCTTTTTAAGACCGCAGCGGTTGAATGCAGACGAGTGATCGAATTAGAAATGGGGAGATGCTTGATCCTAGATGTCTCCATGGGGGGACAAGAGCTTCGGCTCATTAACATCTATGGTTCCCAGTCCAAGTGGGACCGCAAATGTCTCTTCCTGAAGATCAAACCTTTTTTATTTTCGAGTCGGCAGGTGGTCTTCGGAGGGGATTTCAACAATGTCACGAGATCCTGTGATAGAGGAGGTTCCGGAGACCGGCTGGCTTATGACTGCGTCGCGTTAAACAGGATAGTGAGTGAGGCTCGCCTGGTGGATGTCCACATCCGGCACAACCCGGGCGACACGGGATTCACCTTTTTTAGAGGTAGTCAGTGCAGGTCTAGGCTAGATAGGTTTTATTTGAAGGAGGAGGCCGTCTCTTCGCCGTTGTCGGTTGTGGAGGTGGAGTTCTCCGATCACTGTTTGATTATGTTTTCTCTCAACGTTACAGAGACTCCTCGGATGGGAAGAGGTTATTGGAAGCTGAATTCATCACTCCTTGAGGAAGAAGCTGTAAGACGGTCTTTTGAGGAATTCTTTCAGAGCCAGGTACCATTGCTGGGCCTAAGTAACACTAAGTCGGAGTGGTGGGAGATGTTCAAACATCGGGTGGCGAGATTCTTCCGGCAGCTCTCGAACCTCAGAAGCCTGAACAGGGATCGCCTGTATCAGAGCCTGAGGAGGAAACTCGAGCATCTTGTCTCGACTGGAGGTAGCCGCGAGGAGATCTCCAGAGTGAAGTCCTTGCTGAAGAGGTGTCAGTACGATAGGCACGCATCTTTGGTTTTCGAGAGGGACTACGGGAAGTACTGCTCGCCCGACCCTTACAGAAACTGTAAGATGTCAGTGAATAGTAAGATAGTGACGGGGCTGGTGGACAGTACGGGGTCCCTGAGAAGGTCCAGATCAGGGATCTTGGAGGTTGTCAGTTCCTACTACTCGCACCTCTTGGGAAGGAGGAAGCTTGATCGTGACGGGATGTCGGCTTTCCTGGCTGAATCTGTTCCTGAGCCAGGGGCTGACCTCTCGCTGGGCGATTTGGCAGAAGCGATCAAAGAAGAGGAAGTGAGACTGGCGATCGATGGGCTTAGGCCCAAAAAGTCGCCAGGTCCGGATGGCTTAACATCCGAGTTCTTTAGGACCTTTAGGGACTCTTTGGTCCCCCTCTTGACTCAGGTGTTTAACGAGTGTCTCTCCTCGGGCACTCTGCCGAGATCATTAAGGAGGTCAGCTTTGATCATTTTGTCAAAGGGTAAGGATCCGTCACGCATTGAGAACTGGCGTCCCATAGCACTTCTCAATGTGGACAGGAAGATTTTGGCTAAGATACTTTTCAACAGGCTGGTGAAGTTTGCACCCCGGCTCCTTTCGGAGGTTCAGCACTGTTGCGTTCCTGGCCGTAGCACTTTTAGTGCTGTTCTAGGTGTCCGAGAGGCCGTGGAGCAAGGCAGGGCGGGCCTCTGGAAGGGGTTCTTGCTGACCCTGGATCAGGCAAAAGCCTTTGATCGGGTTAACCACGAGTACCTCTGGTCCACTCTTTTGAGGTATGGTCTGCCTGGAGGGTTTGTGGACTGGCTTAAGACCTTGTATACAGGGGCTGAGACTTTCCCTCTGGTGAATGGGTGGATTGGACGACCTTTTGGGGTAGGATCCGGTGTCCGTCAGGGCTGTCCTCTTAGCCCTTTGCTTTACGCGTTTGCGATCGATCCCTTCCTCAGAAGGATCGATTGTAGACCGTTGGCGGGGGTGCGGATGGGCGGGGCGGCGCCGGAGACTATCCTGAGGGTGGTGGCCTACGCGGACGATGTCACCGTCTTTGTTTCTTCGCAAGAGGAGGCAGCAGCGGTGATGTCAGAAGTGGAGCGCTACTCGGAGGCATCCGGGTCCAAGGTCAGCCAGGATAAGTGTGAGAGTCTCTGGCTGGGAGGCGGAGATCCCGGGTTTGATCTTCCGGACACCCTCCCCGAACCCCAAGAACATGCCAAAGTCCTGGGCATCGAATTCGGCCAGGGTGATTACCCCACGAAAAACTGGGAAGGCAGAATCAAAGGTGTCGCCCAAAGAGTGGACCAATGGAGGGGTTGGTCTTTGACCCTGAGGGAAAGGGTTGGCCTGTGCAAAGCTTTCCTGCTCCCCTTGCTAATCTACCTGGGCAGCGTCTGTGTCTTGCCAGAGCCTCTCTGGACACGGGTCTACAGTCTGTTCTTCCAGATGTTATGGGGGAACAGACTGAACCTAGTCAAGCGGGAGGTCACTTACCGCACGAGGAGACTAGGGGGTTTGAATATGGTGAACCCCGTGGTGTTCCTAGTGAACACTTTCTTGAAGGTGAACGTGGCAAACCTCTGGAAGGAGAGGGCTCCTCCGTGGGTATTCTCCTGCAAGGGATGGTTTCAGCCTTTCTTCCAGGAATGGGAGACAGGGGGAAGATTGAAGGATCTTCGCACACCACACGGGCATCTCCCGGCTTATGTTACCCCGGTTCTGAAAATGATCCGCCGGTGGGGTCTGGGAATGTGGGAGGTGAGGTCCCTCCCGAGGAAACTCCTCGATATGAGGGTCTTGCTTTCTCATTTTCAGAGTCCATTGGCCCTCAAAGACTGCCCAAGTCGGGATCTGGAGGTTGGGTTGAGTTTGTTAAATTCTAGCAGGATCCCCGAGAAGTACTGGGACTTGACTTGGCGCTGCTTCCATGGTAAGCTGTATGTGAGGGACAATTTGAAGTACAGGAGCTCCGAGGACAGGAATTGCCCCCGTGAAGCTTGTGCTAACGTGCTGGAAAGCATGGAGCACTTCCTGCTTCATTGTCCCTTTAATACAGAGGTGTACAACAGGGTGGGGGCTTCCATTGGTTGGCCGCGGCTGGCTACTCTGTCCTACGCCGGGTGGGCCTATGGAGCGTTCGGAGACCTTGGGAGAAGGGACCGAGACACTTTATTCATAGTCAGCGCAGTGGTGAGGTATTTCACGTGGAACGCACGAGTTTTAGTCTCGACGCAGAGTAAAATCCTCCATGTAGATGAAGTCTGTAGGAACATCCTAGGTGACCTGGTGAAGGTACGTTCTCTGGAGTATGAAAGACTGGGTGCCCGGAGGGCGGCCCGTCTCTGGAGGGGCTTTTCCTTCAGGGTGCCTTAGTCCGGTAGTACTCCTATATCCTGGTGGTGGGCTGATGTCTTTCCACCCTAGATTTTTGTTTTGTATTTCTGTCTCCTGAATAGAAGGTTTGCCGGCATCGAACTTGAGCCTTGGATGGTGAGTGTGTAGGTTGTGTTCTGTATATATTGTATATAATGTATAATAGGGGGTTTTAGTTAGGTTGGGTGGGGGATTTGGGGGGGTTTTCATCGGCGGTGATAAGAGGACTGATCTGGCCTGGTCCAGGCCCCGCCTGGGGAAAAACTTTGGGGCCTGATCCTAGCTCGGAGTAATCCTGAACTTTGTGGCCAGAGCTGGATCAGGGGTGGCGGGATAGTTACTGTAGGTCTGTGTTTTATATATATATTAAAAATTACAAAAAAAATATAAAATATAAAAAAAAAAAAAAAAAAAAAAATTGTTCATGTCACTATTGTATATATTGTTATTTTTGTTTTTCTGTGGTGTGAATGAGGTGCGGTAAGGGGGTGACTAAGGTCAGGCAGTGGGACCAGTAGGTTAGTGTTGGTTCCCGGTTGTATATACGTTATATTAGGTTTAGTGTTTTATTGTATATAATCTTGTATATAGGACGGTGTTTTATGTGTATATAGGACGGTGTGAGTGTTGTGTGGGATTGTATATAGTAGTATGAATGAAGCTGGGCCGGGGGTTTTATAGGTTTTATAATAGTTATTTCTTGTATATATATATATTCCTGGGGGGATTTATTTTGTTTCTATTTTCTGTGATTTGTCGTCTTGTTTTGTTCTTATGTTCGGTGTCCTGTAATGTATTATTGTTCTGTCATGTACTGTACTTATTCTATCAATAAAAAAAAGACCTGCAGTGTATATATACAGGACAGGAGGAGTGGTACTGTGCAGTGTATATATACAGGACAGGAGAAGTGGTGCTGTGCAGTGTATACATACAGGACAGGAGGAGTGGTACTGTGCAGTGTATATATACAGGATATAGAGGTGGTACTGTGCAGTGCATATATACAGGACAGGAGGAGTGGTACTGTGCAGTGTATATATACAGGACAGGAGGAGTGGTACTGTGCAGTGTATATATACAGGAGGAGCTGTACTGTGCAGTGTATATATACAGGACAGGAGGAGTGGTACTGTGCAGTGTATATATACAGGAGGAGTGGTACTATGCAGTGTATATATACAGGACAGGAGGAGTGGTACTGTGCAGTGTATATATACAGGACAGGAGGAGTGGTACTGTGCAGTGTATATATACAGGAGGAGTGGTACTGTGCAGTGTATATATACAGGACAGGAGGAGTGGTACTGTGCAGTGTATATATACAGGACAGGAGGAGTGGTACTGTGCAGTGTATATATACAGGACAAGAGGAGTGGTACTGTGCAGTGTATATATATACAGGATATAGAGGTGGTACTGTGCAGTGCATATATACAGGACAGGAGGAGTGGTACTGTGCAGTGTATATATACAGGACAGGAGGAGTGGTACTGTGCAGTGTATATATACAGGACAGGAGGAGTGGTACTGTGCAGTGTATATATACAGGACAGGAGGAGTGGCACTGGGCAGTGTATATATACAGGACAGGAGGAGTGGCACTGTGCAGTGTATATATACAGGACAGGAGGAGTGGTACTGTGCAGTGTGTATATATACAGGACAGGAGGAGTGGTACTGTGCAGTGTATATATACAGGACAGGAGGAGTGGTACTGTGCAGTGTATATATACAGGACAGGAGGAGTGGTACTGTGCAGTGTATATATACAGGACAAGAGGAGTGGTACTGTGCAGTGTATATATATATACAGGATATAGAGGTGGTACTGTGCAGTGCATATATACAGGACAGGAGGAGTGGTACTGTGCAGTGTATATATACAGGACAGGAGGAGTGGTACTGTGCAGTGTATATATACAGGACAGGAGGAGTGGTACTGTGCAGTCTATATATACAGGACAGGAGGATTGGTACTGTGCAGTGTATATATACAGGACAGGAGGAGTGGCACTGTGCAGTGTATATATACAGGACAGGATGAGTGGTACTGTGCAGTGTATATATACAGGACAAGAGGAGTGGTACTGTGCAGTGTATATATATATACAGGATATAGAGGTGGTTCTGTGCAGTGCATATATACAGGACAGGAGGAGTGGTACTGTGCAGTGTATATATACAGGACAGGAGGAGTGGTACCGTGCAGTGTATATATACAGGACAGGAGGAGTGGTACCGTGCAGTGTATATATACAGGACAGGAGGAGTGGTACCGTGCAGTGTATATATACAGGACAGGAGGAGTGGTACTGTGCAGTGTATATATACAGGACAGGAGGAGTGGTACCGTGCAGTGTATATATACAGGACAGGAGGAGTGGTACCGTGCAGTGTATATATACAGGACAGGGGGAGTGGTATTGTGCAGTGTATATATACAGGACAGGAGGAGTGGTACTGTGCAGTGTATATATACAGGAGGAGTGGTACTGTGCAGTGTATACACACAGGACAGGAGGAGTGGTGCTGAGAGTAGCACCTGCCTCCTGAGCCCAAGCACTTCCAGGAGGAGGGTCGTCGTCTGCCTCTCTTCTCCCCAGGGAGAGGCAGGCCTACTGGGAGGCCGGCATGGCTTCCCAGCCTCCTATCCCCCGGTCTATGCCGGCGGGGGAGAAGGAGCCTCAAAAACCGGCCCAGTAGGGAGTGAGGAGATCGGGAAGGGTGAGGAAGAGTACATCCACCTGCTCCAACCCCGAGACTGTTCACCGCCAGCCCAGAGAGGGAGACCGGGGCACCCCAAGCCCCAGGAACAAGAGCCCAACAAGATCCTGGGGGGAGATGAGCTCCAGCGAGTCCACAAGTTCCTTCTCCTCCTGAGTGGTCGCCACGTTACGAGAGTACGAGGACGCCGGCAAAGCACTAACACAGCTGAAAGAGGAGCTGAGGGAGGCCCGGATCCTGAACACCCGGGCGTCCAACAAGGAAAGACCCGCGACCTCCCAGAGGTTTAAAGCCCTCAGAGACGAGGTGGTCAGGTTAGTGCTCCTCCGGGAGGGGATTGAGAAAAGCGCAGGTCCCTTCCTGGAGAGGTTTAAGAACCAGCGGCGGTTCTCAGAAATGAAGGGGTTAAACACCTCAGGAGAACCGCCAGCCGGCGTCCTTAGTGAAGAAGAGGGGGAGGATGAAGAGGTGACTGGAGTCTCAGTTGCTGGAGCCAGTGAGGGGCAGAGCCGGAGTTCCAGTGGTCTCCCTGCAGGGCAGAGGACTCCGACAGCAGAGGCTGGAGTGTCGGGGGAGGAGGAGGAAGGAGGACTGCTGAGGGAGATCCGACTGCTGGAGTCTCCAGTGGACCTGACACGGTTTTCTTTCGGTGAGGACAAACCAGTGGAGGAGACCAAGAGGAGGAAGAGGAAGACCGGAGGAGCTGCACAGGAGGTGGTGAGTTATAAGTATGTACCAATGTCTGATGTTGCGCCTGCCACCTTCTGTTTAAACCCCACCAAACCTAAAGGCACGGGCTCTGCAGTGGGCTCGAGGCAGAGGCAAGGTGGGGAGAGGAGGAGGACGTCCGGCGATGCTGCCATCTGTGCGGGGAACAGTGCAGGGGGCGAGGCTGTGGAGGTACTCACAGCGCCGGACATAGGAAGTTCTGTGGAGTTTCCCACCCTGCCCTCTGCGGCTAAGCCGGTTATCACCGGGGCTGGGGGGGCAGGGAAGGATCTGAAAAACACATCTGCAAAGAACACTGGGCACTCTGCTGCGACAGGGGGGCAGTGTGCCCCAGCGCCCAAAAAGGACACTAAGACCCCAAAGTCTGTGGGTGCAGGGCGGGCAGAGGTGCCGAGAAAACAGTCTGCCCAGCACAAGGAACAAAATGCTGCAGTAGAGGGGCGGGGCGCTCCAGGAGGCGACCTGCAGAAAGCCAGCAGCAACCAAAGGGAAACGGGTGTGGTGCTGCAGGGAAAGGAGTCTCTGGGAGTGCTCCCCTCCCCCGGCCCAGCAGGTGTGAGTGCAGAGACACCAGACACAAGGGAGGAAGGAATGGAGGTGACTGTGGAAGGTGCAGAGAACAGCAGAGGTAATGGGGTTACAAGTAAAGGGAATGGAAGTAGTGGTGCAATGAATGATGGGAGTAATGGTGGAGCAGATGATGGGAGTAATGGTGGAGCAGATGGTGAGAGTAGTAGGAATGGTGGAAGTAGTGGTACAGTGAATGATGATGCAGCAAATGGTGGGGGTAGTGGTGCAGTGAATGATGATGTAGCAAATGGTGGGGGTAGTGGTACAGTGAATGATGATGCAGCAAATGGTGGGGGTAGTGGTGCAGTGAATGATGATGCAGCAAATGGTGGGGGTAGTGGTGCTGTGAATGATGATGTAGCAAATGGTGGGGGTAGTGGTACAGTGAATGATGATGCAGCAAATGGTGGGGGTAGTGGTGGAATGAATGCTGGGAGTAGTGGTGTAGCAAATGTTGGGGGTAGTGGTGTAATGAATGGTGGGAGTAATGGTCCTGCGAATGGTGTGAGTAGTAGTGGAGTAAATGATGGGAGTAATGGTCCTGCGAATGGTGTGAATAGTACTGGAGTGAATGGTGGGAGCAGCACTGGTGTTGGTGGGGGGGAAGTAGGCGCTGGTCCCGCTGCCCCCCCAGCATTGGCGGGGGCTTCAGCCCAAAGCTATTCAGGAGCTGTCAGTGCTGGGGGTAGTAGTGCGCCCTCGTCTGGTGGCCCTGGGGATGGTGACTTGCAACAGCAGCTCCTGGACGCCCTGAGGAGAGGGGAGAGCTCCATCACTGTAGAGGGGAGGGAGGTTGATCTGTCTTTCTGGATAGAGAGACATGGTCTTTCAGTCTTCCGAGATAGAGGGGCAGAGACTGTCTGGTCTCTGCCGACAACGGGGCAGAGGAGTAACCGTAGGAACGTGGTCCGTCTCCAGTGGGTAAGCAAGGATGCCTGTCCTGATAGGTCGAAGGTGGTTGAGCTCCTGCTGGGGATGGGCTTTGCGGCATATGACATCTTTGCCTTGATCCATCCCTATGGGACCTCCTACTTCGATGTCAGCTTCGTGAGACCGGAGGGCCTTGAGCTTTTCTGGTCTCGCCATGAGCTGGCTCGGAGTCGCCCCGAATGGCATG
Source organism: Phyllobates terribilis (assembly GCF_046119375.1). NCBI lineage: Eukaryota > Metazoa > Chordata > Amphibia > Anura > Dendrobatidae > Phyllobates > Phyllobates terribilis. The sequence continues at coordinate 92,058 of NW_027363692.1, forward strand.
GTCTCTTTCCCCTGGCAATAACCCGCCAAGATTCAGTCAGGAAAGTGACCGTTTTGACTAGTAACGAGTCGCTTTCCTGTATGGACATTACCACCTGGGTGAGTAGATACGGAGAGGTCACCAATATTCCCGAAAAGAATCTGGATGACCATGGTATCTGGTCAGGGGCCTGGACCTTCATGGTGAGATTGAAGGTTTCGGGAAACACTGTTACCCATATCCCCTCCTCAACCTTTTTGGGGAGGGATAGGATCTTGATTTTCTACCGGGGGCAGCCTAAGGTCTGTCACAGGTGCGGTAGTCCCACACACTTCAGTGCGCAGTGTACCACCCAGAAATGCGCACTATGTGGGGACCTCGGTCATCTTGCTGCTGCCTGTCGCAGGATTAGGTGTAACTTGTGTGGTGACCTCGGTCACCCGTTCAGTCGCTGTCCGCGTTCCTTCGCCAATGCGGTCCTGAAAGCGGCGAGTGCGGGACAGGCGAAAGCTGGAACTAATCTTGCCGGTGAAGGGACCAGTAGGGGCGGGGGAGGCAGGGAACCGGTGAGGAGCAAGCTGCCGCCATCCACCATCAGGCGGCAGGAGAATCGCCGTGGGGACAGGGGGCAGGGAGCAATGTCCCTAAACTCTGACCCAGGTACTTCACTTGCAGCTGAGGATCCTAAAGACAGTGAATTGAACGAGGAAGTCAAGAGACTTGAAAGGGAAGAACGAGAGGACGCCACGTCTTCCCAGGAACCCTCTTCTGGCGACAGTCTAGATGAGGGAGAGGGGGAGTGGTCACAGAAAAAGAAAAAGGGTAACAGAAAAACGGCCAGAGGTAGGAAGGGGACCAGGTCTCGAGCTGCCTCTTTGGAGTGCGACCCCTCTGACTCTCTGGCCGTGATCCAAGAGCCATTGGAGGGTTCAGCCGCCCCCCCTCTGGTGGATCTCTCCAACCGGTTCGGGGCTCTCCAGGACCTCCCTCTGGAGGGGGGAAGTGGGGACCCGGGGCCGGAGGTTGCGGACAAGGTGGTTGGGGCTCAGGAGATGGCTGGGTCTTCCTCTCGGGGGGCAAATACAAAGCCCTCTGGGGGGACGACTAACCCAGGACCACCAGACGAGGGCAAGAATGTATGTAAGGAGAGAATGGACGAGTCTGTTTGTCTTAAGCGCACTAAAAACCCGTCATTATTAGAGGAAGAGGTTGGGACTGTCAGTGGTGGGAAGAAAAAGGCTATCTAATTCAATCAATCATGATGGCGGCACCCACCCCGTTGACGCTGGCAACTATTAATGTTTGCAGCATAAGGTCAGATACGGCAAGGTACACGGCCTTTCATTTTCTCGGCCAACTTGACGCCGACATTTTGTTTTTGCAGGAGACCAGGTTGACCGATATATCAACCTTGCATAAAGCAAGGCGGGAGTGGAGGCATGGGCCCTCCTACTGGTCTCTTGCGGCCGAGCCGTATAGCGGGGTGGCGGTCCTTTTTAAGACCGCAGCGGATGAATGCAGACGAGTGATCGAATTAGAAATGGGAAGATGCTTGATCCTAGATGTCTCCATGGGGGGACAAGAGCTTCGGCTCATTAACATCTATGGTTCCCAGTCCAAGTGGGACCGCAAATGTCTCTTCCTGAAGATCAAACCTTTTTTATTTTCGAGTCGGCAGGTGGTCTTCGGAGGGGATTTCAACAATGTCACGAGATCCTGTGATAGAGGAGGTTCCGGAGACCGGCTGGCTTATGACTGCGTCGCGTTAAACAGGATAGTGAGTGAGGCTCGCCTGGTGGATGTCACATCCGGCACAACCCGGACGACACGGGATTCACCTTTTTTAGAGGTAGCCAGTGCAGGTCTAGGCTAGACAGGTTTTATTTGAAGGAGGAGGCCGTCTCTTCACCGTTGTCGGTTGTGGAGGTGGAGTTCTCCGATCACTGTTTGATTATGTTTTCTCTGAACGTTACAGAGACTCCTCGGATGGGAAGAGGCTATTGGAAGCTGAATTCGTCACTCCTTGAGGAAGAAGCTGTGAGACGGTCTTTTGAGGAATTCTTTCAGAGCCAGGTACCATTGCTGGGCCTAAGTAACACTAAGTCAGAGTGGTGGGAGATGTTCAAACATCGGGTGGCGAGATTCTTCTGGCAGCTCTCGAACCTCAGAAGCCTGAACAGGGATCGCCTGTATCAGAGCCTGAGGAGGAAACTCGAGCATCTTGTCTCGACTGGAGGTAGCCGCGAGGAGATCTCCAGAGTGAAGTCCTTGCTGAAGAGGTGTCAGTACGATAGGCACGCATCTTTGGTTTTCGAGAGGGACTACGGGAAGTACTGCTCGCCCGACCCTTACAGAAACTGTAAGATGTCAGTGAATAGTAAGATAGTGACGGGGCTGGTGGACAGTACGGGGTCCCTGAGAAGGTCCAGATCAGGGATCTTGGAGGTCGTCAGTTCCTACTACTCGCACCTCTTGGGAAGGAGGGAGCTTGATCGTGACGGGATGTCGGCTTTCCTGGCTGAATCCGTTCCTGAGCCAGGGGCTGACCTCTCGCTGGGCGATTTGGCAGAAGCGATCAAAGAAGAGGAAGTGAGACTGGCGATCGATGGGCTTAGGCCCAAAAAGTCGCCAGGTCCGGATGGCTTAACATCCGAGTTCTTTAGGACCTTTAGGGACTCTTTGGTCCCCCTCTTGACTCAGGTGTTTAACGAGTGTCTCTCCTCGGGCACTCTGCCGAGATCATTAAGGAGGTCAGCTTTGATCATTTTGTCAAAGGGTAAGGATCCATCACGCATTGAGAACTGGCGTCCCATAGCACTTCTCAATGTGGACAGGAAGATTTTGGCTAAGATACTTTTCAACAGGCTGGTGAAGTTTGCACCCCGGCTCCTTTCGGAGGTTCAGCACTGTTGCGTTCCTGGCCGTAGCACTTTTAGTGCTGTTCTAGGTGTTTGAGAGGCCGTGGAGCAAGGCAGGGCGGGCCTCTGGAAGGGGTTCTTGCTGACCCTGGATCAGGCAAAAGCCTTTGATCGGGTTAACCACGAGTACCTCTGGTCCACTCTTTTGAGGTATGGTCTGCCTGGAGGGTTTGTGGACTGGCTTAAGACCTTGTATGCAGGGGCTGAGACTTTCCCTCTGGTGAATGGGTGGATTGGACGACCTTTCGGGGTAGGATCCGGTGTCCGTCAGGGCTGTCCTCTTAGCCCTTTGCTTTACGCGTTTGCGATCGATCCCTTCCTCAGAAGGATCGATTGTGGACCGCTGGCGGGGGTGCGGATGGGCGGGGCGGCGCCGGAGGCTATCCTGAGGGTGGTGGCCTACGCGGACGATGTCACCGTCTTTGTTTCTTCGCAAGAGGAGGCAGTGGTGGTGATGTCAGAAGTGGAACGCTACTCGGAGGCATCCGGGTCCAAGGTCAACCAGGATAAGTGTGAGAGTCTCTGGCTGGGAGGCGGAGATCCCGGGTTTGATCTTCCGGACACCCTCCCCGAACCCCAAGAACATGCCAAAGTCCTGGGCATTGAATTCGGCCAGGGTGATTACCCCACGAAAAACTGGGAAGGCAGAATCAAAGGTGTCACCCAAAGAGTGGACCAATGGAGGGGTTGGTCTTTGACCCTGAGGGAAAGGGTTGGCCTGTGCAAAGCTTTCCTGCTCCCCTTGCTAATCTACCTGGGCAGCGTCTGTGTCTTGCCAGAGCCTCTCTGGACACGGGTCTACAGTCTGTTCTTCCAGATGTTATGGGGGAACAGACTGAACCTAGTCAAGCGGGAGGTCACTTACCGCACGAGGAGACTAGGGGGTTTGAATATGGTGAACCCCGTGGTGTTCCTAGTGAACACCTTCTTGAAAGTGAACGTGGCAAACCTCTGGAAAGAGAGGGCTCCTCCGTGGGTATTCTCCTGCAAGGGATGGTTTCAGCCTTTCTTCCAGGAATGGGAGACAGGGGGAAGATTGAAGGATCTCCGCACACCACACGGGCATCTCCCGGCTTATGTTACCCCGGTTCTGAAAATGATCCGCCGGTGGGGTCTGGGAATGTGGGAGGTGAGGTCCCTCCGGAGGAAACTCCTCGATATGAGGGTCTTGCTTTCTCATTTTCAGAGTCCATTGGCCCTCAAAGACTGCCCAAGTCGGGATCTGGAGGTTGGGTTGAGTTTGTTAAATTCTACCAGGATCCCCGAGAAGTACTGGGACTTGACTTGGCGCTGCTTCCATGGTAAGCTGTATGTGAGGGACAATTTGAAGTTCAGGAGCTCCGAGGACAGGAATTGCCCCCGTGAGGCTTGTGCTAACGTGCTGGAAAGCATGGAGCACTTCCTGCTTCATTGTCCCTTTAATACAGAGGTGTACAACAGGGTGGGGGCTTCCATTGTTTGGCCGCGGCTGGCTACTCTGTCCTACGCCGGGTGGGCCTATGGAGCGTTCGGAGACCTTGGGAGAAGGGACCGAGACACTTTATTCATAGTCAGCGCAGTGGTGAGGTATTTCACGTGGAACGCACGAGTTTTAGTCTCGATGCAGAGTAAAATCCTCCATGTAGATGAAGTCTGTAGGAACATCCTAGGTGACCTGGTGAAGGTACGTTCTCTGGAGTATGAAAGACTGGGTGCCCGGAGGGCGGCCCGTCTCTGGAGGGGCTTTTCCTTCAGGGTGCCTTAGTCCGGTAGTACTCCTATATCCTGGTGGTGGGCTGATGTCTTTTCACCCTAGATTTTTGTTTTGTATTTCTGTCTCCTGAATAGAAGGTTTGCCGGCATCGAACTTGAGCCTTGGATGGTGAGTGTGTAGGTTGTGTTCTGTATATATTGTATATAATGTATAATAGGGGGTTTTAGTTAGGTTGGGTGGGGGATTTGGGGGGGTTTTCATCGGCGGTGATAAGAGGACTGATCTGGCCTGGTCCAGGCCCCGCCTGGGGAAAAACTTTGGGGCCTGATCCTAGCTCGGAGTAATCCTGAACTTTGTGGCCAGAGCTGGATCAGGGGTGGTGGGATAGTTAGTGTAGGGCTGTGTTTTATGTATATATTAAAAATTACAAAATAAAAAAAAAAAAAAAAAAAGGTTTAAAATTGTTCATGTCACTATTGTGTATATTGTTATTTTTGTTTTTCTGTGGTGTGAATGAGGTGCGGTAAGGGGGTGACTAAGGTCAGGCAGTGGGACCAGTAGGTTAGTGTTGGTTCCCGGTTGTATATACGTTATATTAGGTTTAGTGTTTTATTGTATATAATCTTGTATATAGGACGGTGTTTTATGTGTATATAGGACGGTGTGAGTGTTGTGTGGGATTGTATATAGTAGTATGAATGAAGCTGGGCCGGGGGTCTTATAGGTTTTATAATATTTATTTCCTGTATATATATATATATATTCCTGCGGTGATTTATTTTGTTTCTATTTTCTGTGATTTGTCGTCTTGTTTTGTTCTTATGTTCGGTGTCCTGTAATGTATTATTGTTCTGTCATGTACTGTATATATACAGGAGGAGTGGTACTGTGCAGTGTATATATACAGGAGGAGTGGTACTGTGCAGTGTATATATACAGGGGGAGCTGTACTGTGCAGTGTATATATACAGGACAGGAGGAGTGGTACTGTGCAGTGTATATATACAGGACAGGAGGAGTGGTACTGTGCAGTGTATATATACAGGAGGAGTGGTACTGTGCAGTGTATATATACAGGAGGAGGGGTACTGTGCAGTGTATATATACAGGACAGGAGGAGTGGTACTGTGCAGTGTATATATACAGGACAGGAGGAGTGGTACTGTGCAGTGTATATATACAGGACAGGAGGAGTGGTACTGTGCAGTGTATATATACAGGAGGAGTGGTACTGTGCAGTGTATATATACAGGAGGAGGGGTACTGTGCAGTGTATATATACAGGACAGGAGGAGTGGTACTGTGCAGTGTATATATACAGGACAGGAGGAGTGGTACTGTGCAGTGTATATATACAGGACAGGAGGAGTGGTACTGTGCAGTGTATATATACAGGACAGGAGGAGTGGTACTGTGCAGTGTATATATACAGGAGGAGTGGTACTGTGCAGTGTATATATAGAGGAGGAGTGGTACTGTGCAGGGTATATATACAGGAGGAGTGGTACTGTGCAGTGTATATATACAGGACAGGAGAAGTGGTACTGTGCAGTGTATATATACAGGACAGGAGGAGTGGTACTGTGCAGTGTATATATACAGGACAGGAGGAGTGGTACTGTGCAGTGTATATATACAGGACAGGAGGAGTGGTACTGTGCAGTGTATATATACAGGACAGGAGGAGTGGTACTGTGCAGTGTATATATACAGGACAGGAGGAATGGTACTGTGCAGTGTATATATACAGGACAGGAGGAGTGGTACTGTGCAGTGTATATATACAGGACAGGAGGAATGGTACTGTGCAGTGTATATATACAGGACAGGAGGAGTGGTACTGTGCAGTGTATATATACAGGACAGGAGGAGTGGTACTGTGCAGTGTTTATATACAGGACAGGAGGAATGGTACTGTGCAGTGTATATATACAGGACAGGAGGAGTGGTACTGTGCAGTGTATATATACAGGACAGGAGGAATGGTACTGTGCAGTGTATATATACAGGACAGGAGGAGTGGTACTGTGCAGTGTATATATACAGGACAGGAGGAGTGGTACTGTGCAGTGTATATATACAGGACAGGAGGAGTGGTACTGTGCAGTGTATATATACAGGAGGAGTGGTACTGTGCAGTGTATATATACAGGACAGGAGGAGTGGTACTGTGCAGTGTATATATACAGGAGGAGTGGTACTGTGCAGGGTATATATACAGGAGGAGCTGTACTGTGCAGTGTATATATACAGGAGGAGGGGTACTGTGCAGTGTATATATACAGGACAGGAGAAGTGGTACTGTGCAGTGTATATATACAGGACAGGAGAAGTGGTACTGTGCAGTGTATATATACAGGAGGAGCTGTACTGTGCAGTGTATATATACAGGAGGAGGGGTACTGTGCAGTGTATATATACAGGACAGGAGAAGTGGTACTGTGCAGTGTATATATACAGGACAGGAGAAGTGGTACTGTGCAGGGTATATATACAGGAGGAGCTGTACTGTGCAGTGTATATATACAGGAGGAGTGGTACTGTGCAGTGTATATATACAGGAGAAGCTGTACTGTGCAGTGTATACACACAGGACAGGAGGAGTGGCGCTGAGAGTAGCACCTGCCTCCTGAGCTCAAGCACTTCCAGGAGGAGGGTCGTCGTCTGCCTCTCTTCTCCCCAGGGAGAGGCAGGCCTACTGGGAGGCCGGCATGGCTTCCCAGCCTCCTATCCCCCGGTCTATGCCGGCGGGGGAGAAGGAGCCTCAACAACCGGCCCAGGAGGGAGTGAGGAGATCGGGAAGGGTGAGGAAGAATACATCCACCTGCTCCAACCCCGAGACTGTTCACCGCCAGCCCAGAGAGGGAGACCGGGGCACCCCAGGCCCCAGGAACAAGAGCCCAGCAAGATCCTGGGGGGAGATGAGCTCCAGCGAGTCCACAAGTTCCTTCTCCTCCCGAGTGGTCGCCACGTTGCGAGAGTACGAGGACGCCGGCAAAGCACTAACCCAGCTGAAAGAGGAGCTGAGGGAGGCCCGGGTCCTGAACACCCGGGCGTCCAACAAGGAAAGACCCGCGACCTCCCAGAGGTTTAAAGCCCTCAGAGACGAGGTGGTCAGGTTAGTGCTCCTCCGAGAGGGGATTGAGAAAAGCGCAGGTCCCTTCCTGGAGAGGTTTAAGAACCAGCGGCGGTTCTCAGAAATGAAGGGGTTAAACACCTCAGGAGAACCGCCAGCCGGCGTCCTTAGTGAAGAGGAGGAGGAGGATGAAGAGGTGACTGGAGTCTCAGGTGCTGGAGCCAGTGAGGGGCAAAGCTGGAGCTCAAGTGGTCTCCCTGCAGGGCAGAGGACTCCCGCAGCAGAGGCTGGAGTGTCGGGGGAGGAGGAGGAAGGAGGACTGCTGAGGGAGATCCGACTGCTGGAGTCACCAGTGGACCTGACGCGGTTTTCCTTCGGTGAGGACAAACCAGTGGAGGAGACAGGGAAGAGGAGGAAGAAGAAGACCGGAGGAGCCGCACAGGAGGTGGTGAGTTACAAGTATGTACCAATGACTGATGTTGCGCCTGCCACCTTCTGTTTAAACCCCACCAAACCTAAAGGCACGGGCTCTGCAGTGGGCTCGAGGCAGAGGCAAGGTGGGGAGAGGAGGAAGACGTCCGGCGATGCTGCCATCTGTGCGGGGAACAGTGCAGGGGGCGAGGCTGTGGAGGTACTCACAGCGCCGGACATAGGAAGTTCTGTGGAGTTTCCCACCCTGGCCTCTGCGGCTAAGCCGGTTATCACCGGGGCTGGGGGGGCAGGAAAGGATGTGAAAAACACATCTGCAAAGAACACTGGGCACACTGCTGCGACAGGGGGGCAGTGTGCCCCAGCGCCCAAAAAGGACACTAAGACCCCAAAGTCTGTGGGTGCAGGGCGGGCAGAGGTGCCGAGAAAACAGTCTGGCCAGAACAAGGACCAAAATGCTGCAGTAGGGGGGCGGGGCGCTCCAGCAGACGACCTGCAGAAAGCCAGCAGCAACCAAAGGGAAACGGGTGTGGTGCTGCAGGGAAAGGAGTCTCTGGAGGTGCTCCCCTCCCCCGGCCCAGCAGGTGTGAGTGCAGAGACACCAGACACAAGGGAGGAAGGAATGGAGGTGACTGTGGAAGGTGCAGAGAACAGCAGAGGTAATGGGGTGACAAGTAAAGAGAATAGAAATAGTGGTGTAGTGAATGATGGGAGTAATGGTGGAGCAGATGGTGAGAGTAATGGTGGAGCAGATGATGAGAGTAGTAGGAATGGTGGAATTAGTGGTACAGTGAATGATGATGCAGCAAATGGTGGGGGTAGTGGTGCAGTGAATGATGATGTAGCAAATGGTGGGGGTAGTGGTGGAATGAATGCTGGGAGTTGTGGGAATGGTGGGAGTTGTGGTGTAGCAAATGTTGGGGGTAGTGGTGTAATGAATGGTGGGAGTAATGGTCCTGCGAATGGTGTGAGTAGTAGTGGAGTGAACGATGGGAGTAATGGTCCTGCGAATGGTGTGAATAGTACTGGATTGAATGGTGGGAGCAGCACTGGTGTTGGTGGGGGGGAAGCAGGTGCTGGTCCCGCTGCCCCCCCAGCATTGGCGGGGGCTTCAGCCCAAAGCTATTCAGAAGCTGTCAGTGCTGGGGGTAGTAGTGCGCCCTCCTCTGGTGGCCCTGGGGATGGTGACTTGCAACAGCAGCTCCTGGACGCCCTGAGGAGAGGGGAGAGCTCCATCACTGTAGAGGGGAGGGAGGTTGATCTGTCTTTCTGGATAGAGAGACATGGTCTTTCAGCCTTCCGAGATAGAGGGGCAGAGACTGTCTGGTCTCTGCCGACAACGGGGCAGAGGAGTAACCGTAGGAACGTGGTCCGTCTCCAGTGGGTAAGCAAGGATGCCTGTCCTGATAGGTCGAAGGTGGTTGAGCTCCTGCTGGGGATGGGCTTTGCGGCATATGACATCTTTGCCTTGATCCATCCCTATGGGACCTCCTACTTCGATGTCAGCTTCGTGAGACCGGAGGGCCTTGAGCTTTTCTGGTCTCGCCATGAGCTGGCTCGGAGTCGCCCCGAATGGCATGGTCTCTTTCCCCTGGCAATAACTCGCCAAGATTCAGTCAGGAAAGTGACCGTTCTGACTAGTAACGAGTCGCTTTCCTGTATGGACATTACCACCTGGGTGAGTAGATACGGAGAGGTCACCAATATTCCCGAAAAGAATCTGGATGACCATGGTATCTGGTCAGGGGCCTGGACCTTCATGGTGAGATTGAAGGTTTCGGGAAACACTGTTACCCATATCCCCTCCTCAACCTTTTTGGGGAGGGATAGGATCTTGATTTTCTACCGGGGGCAGCCTAAGGTCTGTCACAGGTGCGGTAGCCCCACACACTTCAGTGCGCAGTGTACCACCCAGAAATGCGCACTGTGTGGGGACCTCGGTCATCTTGCTGCTGCCTGTCGCAGGATTAGGTGTAACTTGTGTGGTGACCTCGGTCACCCGTTCAGTCGCTGTCCGCGTTCCTTCGCCAATGCGGTCCTGAAAGCGGCGAGTGTGGGACAGGCGCAAGCCGGGACTAATCTTGCTGGTGAAGGGACCAGTAGGGGCGGGGGAGGCAGGGATCCGGTGAGGAGCAAGCTGCCGCCATCCACCATCAGGCGGCAGGAGAAGCGCCGTGGGGACAGGGGGCAGGGAGTAATGTCCCTAAACTCTGACCCAGGTACTTCACTTGCAGCTGAGGATCCTAAAGACAGTGAATTGAGCGAGGAAGTCAAGAGACTTGAAAGGGAGGAGCGAGAGGACGCCACGTCTTCCCAGGAACCCTCTTCTGGTGACAGTCTAGATGAGGGAGAGGGGGAGTGGTCACAGAAAAAGAAAAAGGGTAACAGGAAAACGGCTAGAGGTAGGAGGGGGACCAGGTCTCGAGCTGCCTCTTTGGAGTGCGACCCCTCTGACTCTCTGGCCATGATCCAAGCGCCATTGGAGGGTTCAGCCGCCCCCCCTCTGGTGGATCTCTCCAACCGGTTCGGGGCTCTCCAGGACCTCCCTCTGGAGGGGGGAAGTGGGGACCCGGGGCCGGAGGTTGCGGACAAGGTGGTTGGGGCTCAGGAGATGGCTGGGTCTTCCTCTCGGGGGGCAAATACAAAGCCCTCTGGGGGGATGACTAACCCAGGACCACCAGACGAGGGCAAGAATCTATGTAAGGAGAGAATGGATGAATCTGTTTGTCTTAAGCGCACTAAAAACCCGTCATTATCAGAGGAAGAGGTTGGGACTGTCAGTGGTGGGAAGAAAAAGGCTATCTAATTCAATCAATCATGATGGCGGCACCCACCCCATTGACGCTGGCAACTATTAATGTTTGCAGCATAAAGTCAGATGCGGCAAGGTACACGGCCTTTCATTTTCTCGGCCAACTTGACGCCGACATTTTGTTTTTGCAGGAGACCAGGTTGACCGATATATCAACCTTGCATAAAGCAAGGCGGGAGTGGAGGCATGGGCCCTCCTACTGGTCTCTTGCGGCCGAGCCGTATAGCGGGGTGGCGGTCCTTTTTAAGACCGCAGCGGTTGAATGCAGACGAGTGATCGAATTAGAAATGGGGAGATGCTTGATCCTAGATGTCTCCATGGGGGGACAAGAGCTTCGGCTCATTAACATCTATGGTTCCCAGTCCAAGTGGGACCGCAAATGTCTCTTCCTGAAGATCAAACCTTTTTTATTTTCGAGTCGGCAGGTGGTCTTCGGAGGGGATTTCAACAATGTCACGAGATCCTGTGATAGAGGAGGTTCCGGAGACCGGCTGGCTTATGACTGCGTCGCGTTAAACAGGATAGTGAGTGAGGCTCGCCTGGTGGATGTCCACATCCGGCACAACCCGGGCGACACGGGATTCACCTTTTTTAGAGGTAGTCAGTGCAGGTCTAGGCTAGATAGGTTTTATTTGAAGGAGGAGGCCGTCTCTTCGCCGTTGTCGGTTGTGGAGGTGGAGTTCTCCGATCACTATTTGATTATGTTTTCTCTCAACGTTACAGAGACTCCTCGGATGGGAAGAGGCTATTGGAAGCTGAATTCATCACTCCTTGAGGAAGAAGCTGTAAGACGGTCTTTTGAGGAATTCTTTCAGAGCCAGGTACCATTGCTGGGCCTAAGTAACACTAAGTCGGAGTGGTGGGAGATGTTCAAACATCGGGTGGCGAGATTCTTCCGGCAGCTCTCGAACCTCAGAAGCCTGAACAGGGATCGCCTGTATCAGAGCCTGAGGAGGAAACTCGAGCATCTTGTCTCGACTGGAGGTAGCCGCGAGGAGATCTCCAGAGTGAAGTCCTTGCTGAAGAGGTGTCAGTACGATAGGCACGCATCTTTGGTTTTCGAGAGGGACTACGGGAAGTACTGCTCGCCCGACCCTTACAGAAACTGTAAGATGTCAGTGAATAGTAAGATAGTGACGGGGCTGGTGGACAGTACGGGGTCCCTGAGAAGGTCCAGATCAGGGATCTTGGAGGTTGTCAGTTCCTACTACTCGCACCTCTTGGGAAGGAGGGAGCTTGATCGTGACGGGATGTCGGCTTTCCTGGCTGAATCTGTTCCTGAGCCAAGGGCTGACCTCTCGCTGGGCGATTTGGCAGAAGCGATCAAAGAAGAGGAAGTGAGACTGGCGATCGATGGGCTTAGGCCCAAAAAGTCGCCAGGTCCAGATGGCTTAACATCCGAGTTCTTTAGGACCTTTAGGGACTCTTTGGTCCCCCTCTTGACTCAGGTGTTTAACGAGTGTCTCTCCTCGGGCACTCTGCCGAGATCATTAAGGAGGTCAGCTTTGATCATTTTGTCAAAGGGTAAGGATCCGTCACGCATTGAGAACTGGCGTCGCATAGCACTTCTCAATGTGGACAGGAAGATTTTGGCTAAGATACTTTTCAACAGGCTGGTGAAGTTTGCACCCCGGCTCCTTTCGGAGGTTCAGCACTGTTGCGTTCCTGGCCGTAGCACTTTTAGTGCTGTTCTAGGTGTCCGAGAGGCCGTGGAGCAAGGCAGGGCGGGCCTCTGGAAGGGGTTCTTGCTGACCCTGGATCAGGCAAAAGCCTTTGATCGGGTTAACCACGAGTACCTCTGGTCCACTCTTTTGAGGTATGGTCTGCCTGGAGGGTTTGTGGACTGGCTTAAGACCTTGTATGCAGGGGCTGAGACTTTCCCTCTGGTGAATGGGTGGATTGGACGACCTTTTGGGGTAGGATCCGGTGTCCGTCAGGGCTGTCCTCTTAGCCCTTTGCTTTACGCGTTTGCGATCGATCCCTTCCTCAGAAGGATCGATTGTAGACCGTTGGCGGGGGTGCGGATGGGCGGGGCGGCGCCGGAGACTATCCTGAGGGTGGTGGCCTACGCGGACGATGTCACCGTCTTTGTTTCTTCGCAAGAGGAGGCAGCAGCGGTGATGTCAGAAGTGGAGCGCTACTCGGAGGCATCCGGGTCCAAGGTCAGCCAGGATAAGTGTGAGAGTCTCTGGCTGGGAGGCGGAGATCCCGGGTTTGATCTTCCGGACACCCTCCCCGAACCCCAAGAACATGCCAAAGTCCTGGGCATCGAATTCGGCCAGGGTGATTACCCCACGAAAAACTGGGAAGGCAGAATCAAAGGTGTCGCCCAAAGAGTGGACCAATGGAGGGGTTGGTCTTTGACCCTGAGGGAAAGGGTTGGCCTGTGCAAAGCTTTCCTGCTCCCCTTGCTAATCTACCTGGGCAGCGTCTGTGTCTTGCCAGAGCCTCTCTGGACACGGGTCTACAGTCTGTTCTTCCAGATGTTATGGGGGAACAGACTGAACCTAGTCAAGCGGGAGGTCACTTACCGCACGAGGAGACTAGGAGGTTTGAATATGGTGAACCCCGTGGTGTTCCTAGTGAACACTTTCTTGAAGGTGAACGTGGCAAACCTCTGGAAAGAGAGGGCTCCTCCGTGGGTATTCTCCTGCAAGGGATGGTTTCAGCCTTTCTTCCAGGAATGGGAGACAGGGGGAAGATTGAAGGATCTTCGCACACCACACGGGCATCTCCCGGCTTATGTTACCCCGGTTCTGAAAATGATCCGCCGGTGGGGTCTGGGAATGTGGGAGGTGAGGTCCCTCCCGAGGAAACTCCTCGATATGAGGGTCTTGCTTTCTCATTTTCAGAGTCCATTGGCCCTCAAAGACTGCCCAAGTCGGGATCTGGAGGTTGGGTTGAGTTTGTTAAATTCTACCAGGATCCCCGAGAAGTACTGGGACTTGACTTGGCGCTGCTTCCATGGTAAGCTGTATGTGAGGGACAATTTGAAGTACAGGAGCTCCGAGGACAGGAATTGCCCCCGTGAGGCTTGTGCTAACGTGCTGGAAAGCATGGAGCACTTCCTGCTTCATTGTCCCTTTAATACAGAGGTGTACAACAGGGTGGGGGCTTCCATTGTTTGGCCGCGGCTGGCTACTCTGTCCTACGCCGGGTGGGCCTATGGAGCGTTCGGAGACCTTGGGAGAAGGGACCGAGACACTTTATTCATAGTCAGCGCAGTGGTGAGGTATTTCACGTGGAACGCACGAGTTTTACTCTCGACGCAGAGTAAAATCCTCCATGTAGATGAAGTCTGTAGGAACATCCTAGGTGACCTGGTGAAGGTACGTTCTCTGGAGTATGAAAGACTGGGTGCCCGGAGGGCGGCCCGTCTCTGGAGGGGCTTTTCCTTCAGGGTGCCTTAGTCCGGTAGTACTCCTATATCCTGGTGGTGGGCTGATGTCTTTCCACCCTAGATTTTTGTTTTGTATTTCTGTCTCCTGAATAGAAGGTTTGCCGGCATCGAACTTGAGCCTTGGATGGTGAGTGTGTAGGTTGTGTTCTGTATATATTGTATATAATGTATAATAGGGGGTTTTAGTTAGGTTGGGTGGGGGATTTGGGGGGGTTTTCATCGGCGGTGATAAGAGGACTGATCTGGCCTGGTCCAGGCCCCGCCTGGGGAAAAACTTTGGGGCCTGATCCTAGCTCGGAGTAATCCTGAACTTTGTGGCCAGAGCTGGATCAGGGGTGGCGGGATAGTTACTGTAGGTCTGTGTTTTATATATATATTAAAAATTACAAAAAAAATATAAAATATAAAAAAAAAAAAAAAATTGTCCATGTCACTATTGTGTATATTGTTATTTTTGTTTTTCTGTGGTGTGAGTGAGGTGCGGTAAGGGGGTGACTAAGGTCAGGCAGTGGGACCAGTAGGTTAGTGTTAGTGTCCGGTTGTATATACGTTATATTAGGTTTAGTGTTTTATTGTATATAATCTTGTATATAGGACGGTGTTTTATATGTATATAGGACGGTGTGAGCGTTGTGTGGGATTGTATATAGTAGTATGAATGAAGCTGGGCCGGGGGTCTTATAGGTTTTATAATAGTTATTTCCTGTATATATATATATATATTCCTGCGGTGATTTATTTTGTTTCTATTTTCTGTGATTTGTCGTCTTGTTTTGTTCTTATGTTCGGTGCCCTGTAATGTATTATTGTTCTGTCATGTACTGTACTTATTCTATCAATAAAAAAAAGACCTGCAGTGTATATATACAGGAGGAGTGGTACTGTGCAGTGTATATATACAGGACAGGAGGAGTGGTACTGTGCAGTGTATATATACAGGACAGGAGGAGGGGTACTGTGCAGTGTATATATACAGGAGGAGCGGTACTGTGCAGTGTATATATACAGGAGGAGTGGTACTGTGCAGTGTATATATACAGGACAGGAGGAGTGGTGCTGTGCAGTGTATATATACAGGAGGAGTGGTACTGTGCAGTGTATATATACAGCACAGGAGGAGTGGTGCTGTGCAGTGTATATATACAGGAGGAGTGGTACTGTGCAGTGTATATATACAGGAGGAGTGGTACTGTGCAGTGTATATATACAGGAGGAGGGGTACTGTGCAGTGTATATATACAGGAGGAGTGGTACTGTGCAGTGTATATATACAGGAGGAGTGGTACTGTGCAGTGTATATATACAGGACAGGAGGAGTGGTACTGTGCAGTGTATATATACAGGACAGGAGGAGTGGTACTGTGCAGTGTATATATACAGGATAGGAGGAGTGGTACTGTGCAGTGTATATATACAGGACAGGAGGAGTGGTACTGTGCAGTGTATATATACAGGACAGGAGGAGTGGTACTGTGCAGTGTATATATACAGGACAGGAGAAGTGGTACTGTGCAGGGTATATATACAGGAGGAGTGGTACTGTGCAGTGTATATATACAGGAGGAGTGGTACTGTGCAGTGTATATATACAGGAGGAGCTGTACTGTGCAGTGTATATATACAGGACAGGAGGAGCTGTACTGTGCAGTGTATATATACAGGAGGAGCGGTACTGTGCAGTGTATATATACAGGAGGAGCGGTACTGTGCAGTGTATATATACAGGAGGAGTGGTACTGTGCAGTGTATATATACAGGAGGAGTGTTACTGTGCAGTGTATATATACAGGACAGGAGGAGTGGTACTGTGCAGAGTATATATACAGGACAGGAGGAGTGGTATTATTATTATTATTGCGCCATTTATTCCATGGCGCTTTACATGTGATCAGAAACGTGACGGCGACTGGTGCAGGAGGAGAGAGAAACTATGAGTGTAGCGGTCCAGTCCACGTGTCCGGTGCGTGTAGCGGTCCAGTCCACGTGACCGGTGCGTGTAGCGGTCCAGTCCACGTGTCCGGTGCGTGTAGCGGTCCACTCCACGTGTCCGGTGCGTGTAGCGGTCCAGTCCACGTGTCAGGTGCGTGTAGCGGTCCAGTCCACGTGTCCGGTGCGTGTAGCGGTCCAGTCCACGTGTCCGGTGCGTGTAGCGGTCCAGTCCACGTGTCCGGTGCGTGTAGCGGTCCACTCCACGTGTCCGGTGCGTGTAGCGGTCCAGTCCACGTGTCCGGTGCGTGTAGCGGTCCACTCCACGTGTCCGGTGCGTGTAGCGGTCCAGTCCACGTGTCCGGTGCGTGTAGCGGTCCACTCCACGTGTCCGGTGCGTGTAGCGGTCCAGTCCACGTGTCCGGTGCGTGTAGCGGTCCAGTCCACGTGTCCGGTGCGTGTAGCGGTCCAGTCCACGTGTCCGGTGCGTGTAGCGGTCCACTCCACGTGTCCGGTGCGTGTAGCGGTCCAGTCCACGTGTCAGGTGCGTGTAGCGGTCCAGTCCACGTGTCCGGTGCGTGTAGCGGTCCAGTCCACGTGTCCGGTGCGTGTAGCGGTCCAGTCCACGTGTCCGGTGCGTGTAGCGGTCCAGTCCACGTGTCCGGTGCGTGTAGCGGTCCAGTCCACGTGTCCGGTGCGTGTAGCGGTCCAGTCCACGTGTCCGGTGCGTGTAGCGGTCCAGTCCACGTGTCCGGTGCGTGTAGCGGTCCAGTCCACGTGTCCGGTGCGTGTAGCGGTCCAGTACACGTGTCCGGTGCGTGTAGCGGTCCAGTCCACGTGTCCGGTGCGTGTAGCGGTCCAGTCCACGTGTCCGGTGCGTGTAGCGGTCCAGTCCACGTGTCCGGTGCGTGTAGCGGTCCAGTCCACGTGTCCGGTGCGTGTAGCGGTCCAGTCCACGTGTCCGGTGCGTGTAGCGGTCCAGTCCACGTGTCCGGTGCGTGTAGCGGTCCAGTCCACGTGTCCGGTGCGTGTAGCGGTCCAGTCCACGTGTCCGGTGCGTGTAGCGGTCCAGTCTACTTGTTCAGTGAATGAAACGGTCCAGTCCATGTGTCCGGTGCGTGTAGCGGTCCAGTCAATGTGTCCGGTGCGTGTAGCGGTCCAGTCTACTTGTCCGGTGCGTGTAGCGGTCCAGTCTACTTGTTCAGTGAATGAAACGGTCCAGTCCATGTGTCCGGTGCGTGTAGCGGTCCAGTCCACGTGTCCGGTGAGTGTAGCGGTCCAGTCTACGTGTCCGGTGCGTGTAGCGGTCCAGTCCACGTGTCCGGTGCGTGTAGCGGTACAGTCTACTTGTCCGGTGCGTGTAGCGGTCCAGTCCACGTGTCCCGTGCGTGTAGCTGTCCAGTCCACGTGTCCGGTGCGTGTAGCTGTCCAGTCCACGTGTCCGGTGCGTGTAGCTGTCCAGTCCAAGTGTCCGGTGCGTGTAGCGGTCCATTCCACGTGTCCGGTGCGTGTAGCGGTCCATTCCACGTGTCCGGTGCGTGTAGCGGTCCAGTCTACGTGTCCGGTGCGTGTAGCGGTCCAGTCTACGTGTCCGGTGCGTGTAGCGGTCCAGTCCACGTGTCCGGTGCGTGTAGCGGTCCAGTCTACTTGTCCGGTGCGTGTAGCGGTCCAGTCTACGTGTCCGGTGCGTGTAGCGGTCCAGTCTACGTGTCCGGTGCGTGTAGCGGTCTAGTCTACTTGTCCGGTGCGTGTACCGGTCCAGTCTACTTGTCCGGTGCGTGTAGCGGTCCAGTCTACGTGTCCGGTGCATGTAGCGGTCTAGTCTACTTGTCTGGTGCGTGTAGCGGTCCAGTCTACTTGTCTGGTGCGTGTAGCGGTCCAGTCTACTTGTCCGGTGCGTGTAGCGGTCCAGTCTACTTGTCCGGTGCGTGTAGCGGTCCAGTCTACTTGTCCGGTGCGTGTAGCGGTCCAGTCCACGTGTCCGGTGCGTGTAGCGGTCTAGTCTACTTGTCCAGTGCGTGTAGCGGTCCAGTCCACTTGTCCGGTGCGTGTAGCGGTCCAGTCCACGTGTCCGGTGCGTGTAGCGGTCTAGTCTACTTGTCCGGTGCGTGTAGCGGTCCAGTCCACGTGTCCGGTGCGTGTAGCGGTCTAGTCTACTTGTCCGGTGCGTGTAGCGGTCCAGTCTACTTGTTCGGTGCGTGTAGCGGTCCAGTCCACGTGTCCGGTGCGTGTAGCGGTCCAGTCCACGTGTCCGGTGCGTGTAGCGGTCCAGTCCACGTGTCCGTTGCGTGTAGCGGTCCAGTCCACGTGTCCGGTGCGTGTAGCGGTCCAGTCTACTTGTTCAGTGAATGAAACGGTCCAGTCCATGTGTCCGGTGCGTGTAGCGGTCCAGTCCATGTGTCCGGTGCGTGTAGCGGTCCAGTCTACTTGTCCGGTGCGTGTAGCGGTCCAGTCTACTTGTTCAGTGAATGAAACGGTCCAGTCCATGTGTCCGGTGCGTGTAGCGGTCCAGTCTACGTGTCCGGTGCGTGTAGCGGTCCAGTCTACGTGTCCGGTGCGTGTAGCGGTCCAGTCCACGTGTCCGGTGCGTGTAGCGGTACAGTCTACTTGTCCGGTGCGTGTAGCGGTCCAGTCCACGTGTCCCGTGCGTGTAGCTGTCCAGTCCACGTGTCCGGTGCGTGTAGCTGTCCAGTCCACGTGTCCGGTGCGTGTAGCTGTCCAGTCCACGTGTCCGGTGCGTGTAGCGGTGCAGTCCAAGTGTCCGGTGCGTGTAGCGGTCCATTCCACGTGTCCGGTGCGTGTAGCGGTCCAGTCTACGTGTCCGGTGCGTGTAGGGGTCCAGTCTACGTGTCCGGTGCGTGTAGCGGTCCAGTCCACGTGTCCTTTGCGTGTAGCGGTCCAGTCTACGTGTCCGGTGCGTGTAGCGGTCCAGTCTACGTGTCCGGTGCGTGTAGCGGTCTAGTCTACTTGTCCGGTGCGTGTAGCGGTCCAGTCTACTTGTCCGGTGCGTGTAGCGGTCCAGTCTACGTGTCCGGTGCGTGTAGCGGTCTAGTCTACTTGTCCGGTGCGTGTAGCGGTCCAGTCTACTTGTCCGGTGCGTGTAGCGGTCCAGTCTACGTGTCCGGTGCGTGTAGCGGTCTAGTCTACTTGTCTGGTGCGTGTAGCGGTCCAGTCTACTTGTCCAGTGCGTGTAGCGGTCCAGTCTACTTGTCCGGTGCGTGTAGCGGTCCAGTCTACTTGTCCGGTGCGTGTAGCGGTCCAGTCTACTTGTCCGGTGCGTGTAGCGGTCCAGTCCACGTGTCCGGTGCGTGTAGCGGTCTAGTCTACTTGTCCGGTGCGTGTAGCGGTCCAGTCTACTTGTCCGGTGCGTGTAGCGGTCCAGTCCACGTGTCCGGTGCGTGTAGCGGTCTAGTCTACTTGTCCGGTGCGTGTAGCGGTCTAGTCTACTTGTCCGGTGCGTGTAGCGGTCTAGTCTACTTGTCCGGTGCGTGTAGCGGTCCAGTCTACTTGTTCGGTGCGTGTAGCGGTCCAGTCCACGTGTCCGGTGCGTGTAGCGGTCCAGTCTACTTGTCCGGTGCGTGTAGCGGTCCAGTCTACTTGTCCGGTGCGTGTAGCGGTCCAGTCTACTTGTCCGGTGCGTGTAGCGGTCCAGTCCACGTGTCCGGTGCGTGTAGCGGTCCAGTCTACGTGTCCGGTGTGCAGTGGACGGTCTGGGCTGCTGAAGGTATGACCCCCACGTGGCGCTCGCTGTTGGGTGGGTGGATTCTGTGGGGGACGGCACACGTGCCGCTGCTCGCCATCTGGCTGCGGAGTTTATCTAGGGCCGGGGTCATTACTTTGTTCAGAGCGTCTGCTGCTCTGGGATGTGGCGGGTGAGGAACGCTCAGGAAATGGGAGCAGACATGTTTACTCTGGGTAATGAGGGTCATTATTGTAGATGGAGGGGCTGGTAATGACTCTCATCATCCCTGCACCGGTGTGGTCATTATTATCCCCCCTGTCAGGGCCTCTTCACCCCCTATATCTTCCCTGCATGTCAGAGCGGGGGCCACGGTCTCATACCTTCCCAATGTGGGACCTCTGTGACTGCAGAGTTGAGGGGCATAGTCTCTCCCGAGAGGTGGGGACCGGTCCTTGGGGTGCGACAGATAGACCCTCGAACACTAAATGACATCATAGACCACTGGCAAAAGTATTTGACCCCTCAGGCTGTTTCCCCCACATCCATTGCTAACAGGTGCACTCAATAAATAGCAGAGAAGATGACGGCTGGAGCCCTGACCCCGTCCCACCCGTGTGCCCCTGACCTCTGCCGCCCCTGACCTCTGCCGCCCCTGCCACCGTGTGCGCTGCAGACTCCAGGGTCTCCCCCTTGATCGATGTCCTGGAGGGCAGATCCTTTTAACTCTTTAGTGGACGTCTGCAGATGACGGCTCGGTCTGCTCCACCTCGACGTGGTCGCCATTTTCATGTCTAATGGCATTATTGCCAGTAATGGGAGAGGCCGCCACCAACATCTGAAAGCCTAAGTGGGCAGCACAATAGTGGGCCCTGCGGGCTCTTCTCTCAGCCTCCCTCTCTCGCTCACCTGTCTGGTATGTTAATTATAGTTTTAACATTCCTCCCAAATCCTTCCATAATCCCACAGGTCTCAGATGCCTCCTCCCCATCTCCGCTACAGCCTGCGGGGCCACCACACCAAGAGGACAGCACTGATGACAGTATGGTGTGGAAAGCGTTAATGGCAGGGTTGTCAGCATATGAAGAGTTAAATGCACCTCCATCCCAGATTCAGGAGTCTACGCTATAAGCAAACTCTGTAAACCCCCAATATAGGAGTCATTCCTGCCCCTCGGTTACTGAGCCTTTACACCACCCTCCTGGCACTGAGCGCCAATCCTGCATCCAGCACCACTGAGATCTGCTCAATCCCCCATCACTTCCCTGATTAGATCCCTCTTAGTTCATAAGTAATATAATTAGCCGGACGATATGGAGACTTAACCTCATACCAATCTACACGGACTGTAATCTGCACTTTCCAGCTCCAGCATTAATATATCTTCTAATCTTTCCCTTGGGAGGAATTTTCTGCATCCGGAAGAATTTATTTTATTCTGCCCAACAAAAGCCCCAATGTGTGTCCTATAGGTTGTGTCCTATAACTATTGTTTTTATACAAAGAACTAAAAGGTCAATACTGAACTCAGCTCACCTAGGACACAAGGGTGAAAGTCCATTGTCATCCTCTTAATGAAGTTTCCTGTAAGTTTTTTTTTAATAACATTTCTTCATTAATTGATATGTTGTAACCAATAAGAACAGATAAACAATATTACAGATATACAATCAATCTACACTGGTGTTAGGCTCCCTAATAAATGAGGCTGAAAGTCAGAATTCATCTTGAAGTTGCTCTGCATCTTGTGCCGTATGAGTTACAGGCAGGTTAGGTAATGCTATGATAACATACTTCTTATTACTTGTGTATAGAACTATTCATACATTCTTCTTTTGTAAACAATAGGATATAAACTGAACTAGATTTAGCTCCCTAACTGATGTGGATGAAAATCAGAATTTATTTTGAAATTACTCTGCATCTTGTGCTGTGTGAGCTAGGGGCAGGTCAGATAATATAACATACTTCTTATTACTTGTGTACAGAACTATTCATATAGTGCCATGAACTGAACTAGATTTAGCTCCCTAAGTCCCATGGGTGAAAGTCTTAATTCATCTTTTTGGGATGCTATTTTTGTTTTCTTTTTGGGTTAGGACATGATAATGTAAGAGCAGGTCCACCATGCTGTCATCCCTCCACCGCCAGGCTCAGTTGTGGGACTCTGGATACATACAGCAGATGTACTTGACTCAGGCTCGGGGTCTTTGTTCTGTGCATTGCTTCAGCCTCTGATCCCTGCTAGGACTTTTTTCTGCTTTTCACATATTTTGAAGCATTCCTTACATTTATGCAATGACCTTGCAGTCCCTGAAGCCTTAGCAATGAATGGAGGGTGTTGGGCCCAGTGACCGGACTCATCAGTGATTGGAGGCCGTCCAGGAAAGTTTTAGAGAACTGGAGGTTAGAGGTTAATGTGCTTTGTATGGAGGCTGCTCTGTGATAATGTGCTGCAGGCTGTGCTCTGATGGTGCGATGTGCAGCAGAGCTCCAGTCATGTACTAACAGGTCGCCTGCAGCACGTCTGGAGGATTAGATTGTCAGCTCTGCGGACTGATGACGTCATGAGGAGGAGGAGGAAGCTCTCTTTCCATGAAGTTGTGATCTATGTCATACTGAAATACTCTGTGCTGCTGTAAAACCTTGCTTCTTTTATTGTCTCCGTCTCCTACCTCCCTCATCAGCACACTCCTCACACATAACTCTGTAATACTCTGTGCTGCTGTGAGCATTCTGTATCTTCTACAGAGGATGATGCTGTGGACGGAGATCAGACGGCTCTGTGGTGGAATTATTTCTGTGTCGTTCAGTGTCACAGACGCCGCATCAGGGGGCGAGGAATATCCCACCGTGAGGGGCATCCTAGTGTGCAGGACATGGGGGTGCAAAGAATGGCAAACTAAAGCTTAGGATTGGGTGAGGGTCCAGCAGAATGGCCTAGCACGGTGTGGAGGGTATACGGCACGGGGTGGCGGGTATACAGCACGGGGTGGCGGATATACAGCAGGGTATGGTGAGTGAGGGTTTTGGCGGGGTGCAGGGTATGGTGAGTGAGGGTCTTGGCGGGGTGCAGGGTATGGTGTGTGGTGGGTTTTGGCGGGGTGCAGGGTATGGTGTGTGAGGGTCTTGGCGGGGTGCAGGGTATGGTGAGTAAGGGTCTTGGCGGGGTGCAGGGTATGGTGTGTGGTGGGTTTTGGCGGGGTGCAGGGTATGGTGTGTGGTGGGTTTTGGCGGGGTGCAGGGTATGGTGGCTGAGGGTTTTGGCGGGGTGCAGGGTATGGTGGGTGAGGGTTTTGGCGGGGTGCAGGGTATGGTGTGTGAGGGTCTTGGCGGGGTGCAGGGTATGGTGTGTGAGGGTCTTGGCGGGGTGCAGGGTATGGTGTGTGAGGGTTTTGGCGGGGTGCAGGGTATGGTGTGTGGTGGGTTTTGGCGGGGTGCAGGGTATGGTGGGTGAGGGTTTTGGTGGGGTGCAGGGTATGGTGTGTGGTGGGTTTTGGCGGGGTGCAGGGTATGGTGAGTGAGGGTTTTGGCGGGGTGCAGGGTATGGTGGGTGAGGGTTTTGGCGGGGTGCAGGGTATGGTGGGTGAGGGTCTTGGCGGGGTGCAGGGTATGGTGTGTGGTGGGTTTTGGCGGGGTGCAGGGTATGGTGGGTGAGGGTTTTGGCGGGGTGCAGGGTATGGTGGGTGAGGGTTTTGGCGGGGTGCAGGGTATGGTGGGTGAGGGTCTTGGCGGGGTGCAGGGTATGGTGTGTGGTGGGTTTTGGTGGGGTGCAGGGTATGGTGTGTGAGGGTTTTGGCGGGGTGCAGGGTATGGTGTGTGAGGGTCTTGGCGGGGTGCAGGGTATGGTGTGTGGTGGGTTTTGGCGGGGTACAGGGTATGGTGTGTGGTGGGTTTTGGCGGGGTGCAGGGTATGGTGTGTGGTGGGTTTTGGCGGGGTGCAGGGTATGGTGTGTGAGGGTTTTGGCGGGGTGCAGGGTATGGTGTGTGAGGGCTTTGGCGGGGTGCAGGGTATGGTGTGTGAGGGTTTTGGCGGGGTGCAGGGTATGGTGTGTGAGGGTTTTGGCGGGGTGCAGGGTATGGTGTGTGAGGGTTTTGGCGGGGTGCAGGTTATGGTGTGTGGTGGGTCTTGGCGGGGTGCAGGGTATGGTGTGTGAGGGTTTTGGTGGGGTGCAGGATATGGTGTGTGAGGGTCTTGGCTGGGTGCAGGGTATGGTGAGTGAGGGTTTTGGCGGGGTGCAGGGTATGGTGAGTGAGGGTTTTGGCGGGATGCAGGGTATGGTATGTGAGGGTTTTAGCAGGGTGCGGGGTATGGTGTGTGAGGGTCTTGGCTGGGTGCAGGGTATGGTGAGTGAGGGTTTTGGCGGGGTGCAGGGTATGGTGAGTGAGGGTTTTGGCGGTGTGCAGGCTATGGTGTGTGAGGGTTTTGGCGGGGTGCAGGGTATGGCGGGTGAGGGTCTTGGCGGGGTGCAGGTTATGGCGAGTGAGGGTTTTGGCGGGGTGCAGGGTATGGCGTGTGAGGGTTTTGGCGGGGTGCAGGGTATGGTGAGTGAGGGTTTTGGCGGGGTGCAGGGTATGGTGAGTGAGGGTTTTGGTGGGGTGCAGGGTATTGTGAGTGAGGGTCTTGGCGGGGTGCAGGGTATGGTGAGTGAGGGTTTTGGCGGGGTGCAGGGTATGGTGGGTGAGGGTCTTGGCGGGGTGCAGGGTATGGTGAGTGAGGGTTTTGGCGGGGTGCAGGGTATGGTGAGTGAGGGTTTTGGCGGGGTGCAGGGTATGGTGAGTGAGGGTTTTGGCGGGGTGCAGGGTATGGTGGGTGAGGGTCTTGGCGGGGTGCAGGGTATGGTGGGTGAGGGTCTTGGTGGGGTGCAGGGTATGGTGAGTGAGGGTCTTGGCGGGGTGCAGGGTATGGTGAGTGAGGGTTTTGGCGGGGTGCAGGGTATGGTGAGTGAGGGTTTTGGCGGGGTGCAGGGTATGGTGAGTGAGGGTTTTGGTGGGGTGCAGGGTATGGTGAGTGAGGGTCTTGGCGGGGTGCAGGGTATGGTGAGTGAGGGTTTTGGCGGGGTGCAGGGTATGGCAGGGAGCAGTGATTGTGCCCATTGTTGCTTTTGCTGTCCATTTTTTCACATCTCCCCTCAGTGTCGCGGACACACGTGATGCCGTTTACTGTGGCACTATAATGGTGGTCAGAAGCCACATTGTACGCCGTGGGATTTCTAACGCTCTTTATCTTGATGGGTGCAGGATGCCGTCACGCCTGGAGACCCGTAGCTGGGGAACCATCACCTCTCCAGCACATAAGGGCATGTGCACACAGAGAGGTTTTGAGGTGTAGAACGCTCCATCTTTGGGGAAGTTCATTTCTGAAGCGGTTTTGAAGAGTTTTTTTCTGAAGGTGTCTTTGCAGCCTTGGGATTGGTCAGTGCCCAGTTTGGAGCGGATTCCATGGTGCATTTTCCTTTTTTCCACCAGACGTTTTTTAAAACCTAAAACTGTAAAAATGCTCAAAAGATTGAACATGGGAGCAGCAGAGAGGCGTCACACCAGGAGTGACTCAAAGAAGCCTTGTTCCCTCTCTCCAGGGCAGGTGCTGTGGAGATGCCGGGAGCCTTGTGCCCCTTCTCCAGGGCAGGCGCTGTGAAGAGGCCGGGAGCCTTGTGCCCCCTCTCCAGGGCAGGCATTGCGGAGAGGCCGGGAGCCTTGTGTCCTCTCTCCAGGGCAGGCATTGCGGAGAGGCCGGGAGCCTTGTGTCCTCTCTCCAGGGCAGGCGCTGTGGAGATGCTGGGAGCCTTGTGCCCCTTCTCCAGGGCAGGCGCTGTGGAGTTGCCGGGAGCCTTGTGCCCCTTCTCCAGGGCAGGTGCTGTGGAAATGTCGGGAGCCTTGTGTCCTGTCTCCAGGGCAGGCATTGCGGAGAGGCCGGGAGCCTTGTGTCCTCTCTCCAGGGCAGGTGCTGTGGAGATGCCGGGAGCCTTGTGTCCTCTCTCCAGGTCAGGCATTGCGGAGAGGCCGGGAGCCTTGTGTCCTCTCTCCAGGGCAGGTGCTGTGGAGATGCCGGGAGCCTTGTGCCCCTTCTCCAGGGCAGGCGCTGTGGAGATGCTGGGAGCCTTGTGCCCCTTCTCCAGGGCAGACGCTGTGGAGAGGCCGGGAGCCTTGTGTCCTCTCTCCAGGGCAGACGCTGTGGAGAGGCCGGGAGCCTTGTGTCCTCTCTCCAGAACAGGTGCTGTGGAGATGCCGTGAGCCTTGTGCCCTCTCTCCAGGGCAGGCATTGCAGAGAGGTCGGGAGCTTTGTGCCCCCTCTCCAGGGCAGGCGCTGTGTATATTCCGGGAGCCTTGTGACCCCTGTCCAGGGCAGGTGCATTGGAGTTGCCGGGAGCCTCATGCCCTCTCTCCAGGGCAGGCATTGCGGAGAGGCCGGGAGCCTTGTGTCCTCTCTCCAGGGCAGGCATTGCGGAGAGGCCAGGAGCCTTGTGTCCTCTCTCCAGGGCAGGCATTGCGGAGAGGCCGGGAGCCTTGTGCCCCTTCTCCAGGGCAGGCGCTGTGGAGTTGCCGGGAGCCTCATGCCCTTTCTCCAGGGCAGGCATTGCGGAGAGGCCGGGAGCCTTGTGTCCTCTCTCCAGGGCAGGCATTGCGGAGAGGCCGGGAGCCTTGTGTCCTCTCTCCAGGGCAGGCGCTGTGGAGATGCTGGGAGCCTTGTGCCCCTTCTCCAGGGCAGGTGCTGTGGCGATGCCGGGAGCCTTGTGCCCCTTCTCCAGGGCAGGCATTGCGGAGAGGCCGGGAGCCTTGTGCCCCTTCTCCAGGGCAGGCGCTGTGGAGATGCTGGGAGCCTTGTGCCCCTTCTCCAGGGCAGGTGCTGTGGAGATGCCGGGAGCCTTGTGTCCTCTCTCCAGGGCAGGCATTGCGGAGAGGCCGGGAGCCTTGTGTCCTCTCTCCAGGGCAGGCATTGCGGAGAGGCCGGGAGCCTTGTGTCCTCTCTCCAGGGCAGGCATTGCAGAGAGGCCGGGAGCCTTGTGTCCTCTCTCCAGGGCAGGCATTGCGGAGAGGCCAGGAGCCTTTTGTCCTCTCTCCAGGGCAGGCATTGCGGAGAGGCCGGGAGCCTTGTTTCCTCTCTCCAGGGCTAGCGCTGTGGAGATGCTGGGAGCCTTGTGCCCCTTCTCCAGGGCAGGCACTGTGGAGATGCCGGGAGCCTCATGCTCCCTCTCCAGGGCAGGTGCTGTGGAGATGTCGGGAGCCTTGTGCCCTCTCTCCAGGGCAGGCATTGCGGAGAGGCTAGGAGCCTTTTGTCCTCTCTCCAGGGCAGGCATTGCGGAGAGGCCGGGAGCCTTGTTTCCTCTCTCCAGGGCTGGCGCTGTGGAGATGCTGGGAGCCTTGTGCCCCTTCTCCAGGGCAGGCACTGTGGAGATGCCGGGAGCCTCATGCTCCCTCTCCAGGGCAGGTGCTGTGGAGATGTCGGGAGCCTTGTGCCCTCTCTCCAGGGCAGGCATTGCGGAGAGGCCAGGAGCCTTTTGTCCTCTCTCCAGGGCAGGCATTGCGGAGAGGCCGGGAGCCTTGTTTCCTCTCTCCAGGGCTGGCGCTGTGGAGATGCTGGGAGCCTTGTGTCCCTTCTCCAGGGCTGGCGCTGTGGAGATGCTGGGAGCCTTGTGCCCCTTCTCCAGGGCAGGCGCTGTGGAGATGCCGGGAGCCTTGTGCCCCCTCTCCAGGGCAGGCATTGCGGAGAGGCCAGGAGCCTCATGCTCCCTCTCCAGGGCAGGCACTGGGCAATGTGCAAGCAGTTAGTTACAGCCCCGACACATGTGGGACTCGTTAGTGGCGGGAGAGGACGAGCGCTAGGAAATGAGTCATTGTGGGTAATTAGAGTGTCCACTGTGCTGGTGTTTATATCATGTATCTGTATATACCCAACCCTCCCCCCGGCCTGCTGCGCACAAGAGCTGACACTCTAACAGGATGGAGGAGGAGACGCTCAATCTGGGAACATCCGGACATCACTTGGACTTGTATCACTGCACCGACACACAGATTTCAGGTCACGTGGCTGAGAAGCGAAAAATAAATCATGGATTTGACACAAAATTTTCCATTTCCCAAAACCAGAGGACTCCGCTGTGTAGAGAATTCACCAGCGCCGAGTTACGGCTGTTACTAATGGGGACTGCACGAAAAACGCGTACTAAAGGCAGAAGAGTGGCAACCACCAAAAGTGATGTCCTGTGACCGGCATTGCCCCGACGTTAGACACTAAGGTCCTTTCACATGGGCAGGTAACGTGGTCAGCACCAATGGATCATACAGCGAACAATCGGCAATCGTTACCTTACACCTACAGAGGATGGCTGCGCGTATGACGACCTACATGACAAGTGAACACCGGAAAATGTGATCAGTGCACAAACTCCCATCATCCTCTCCATTACACATCCCCCAATCAATCAACAATATGATATTCATGGAACTGTTAAGAGTAAGTCCTAAAACTTCCATGAAAATCAACCACAAAGTCCCAGAGATTGATGTCAGAGACTGAAAAGAATCGCCCCTAAGGACACAGGGAGCTGGCAGGTGTCTGATTACCCCCCTCACCTGCACAATGGGGTAATTAGGAGATAATAACCCTCTGACCTGTGTATATTGTGCCCGAACCCCAGGGGCAACCAAACCCGAGAGCAGACAAGGAGCAATATGGTGAAAAATATATAACTACACCCATCAATCACCGTCAAGTACCAACCCAGAGCAAAGGAACGGTGGAAAGATACAGGACAGGATGGAGGTGTAGTGTAGAGCTGTGTGTACAGTACAGGAATAGTAGATACAGGACAGGATGGAGGTGTAGTGTAGAGCTGTGTACAGTACAGGAATAGTAGATACAGGACAGGATGGAGGTGCAGTGTAGATCTGTGTGTACAGTACAGGAATAGTAGATACAGGACAGGATGGAGGTGTAGTGTAGAGCTGTGTGTACAGTACAGGAATAGTAGATACAGGACAGGATGGAGGTGTAGTGTAGAGCTGTGTGTACAGTACAGGAATAGTAGATACAGGACAGGATGGAGGTGTAGTGTAGAGCTGTGTACAGTACAGGAATAGTAGATACAGGACAGGATGGAGGTGTAGTGTAGAGCTGTGTGTACAGGAATAGTAGATACAGGACAGGATGGAGGTGTAGTGTAGAGCTGTGTGCAGTACAGGAATAGTAGATACAGGACAGGATGGAGGTGTAGTGTAGAGCTGTGTGTACAGTACAGGAATAGTAGATACAGGACAGGATGGAGGTGTAGTGTAGAGCTGTGTGTACAGTACAGGAATAGTAGATACAGGACAGGATGGAGGTGTAGTGTAGAGCTGTGTGTACAGTACAGGAATAGTAGATACAGGACAGGATGGAGGTGTAGTGTAGAGCTGTGTACAGTACAGGAATAGTAGATACAGGACAGGATGAAGGTGTAGTGTAGAGCTGTGTACAGTACAGGAATAGTAGATACAGGACAGGATGGAGGTGTAGTGTAGAGCTGTGTGTACAGTACAGGAATAGTAGATACAGGACAGGATGGAGGTGTAGTATAGAGCTGTGTGTACAGTACAGGAATAGTAGATACAGGACAGCATGGAGGTGTAGTGTAGAGCTGTGTGTACAGTACAGGAATAGTAGATACAGGACAGGATGGAGGTGTAGTGTAGAGCTGTGTACAGTACAGGAATAGTAGATACAGGACAGGATGGAGGTGTAGTGTAGAGCTGTGTACAGTACAGGAATAGTAGATACAGGACAGGATGGAGGTGTAGTGTAGAGCTGTGTACAGTACAGGAATAGTAGATACAGGACAGGATGGAGGTGTAGTGTAGAGCTGTGTACAGTACAGGAATAGTAGATACAGGACAGGATGGAGGTGTAGTGTAGAGCTGTGTACAGTACAGGAATAGTAGATACAGGACAGGATGGAGGTGTAGTGTAGAGCTGTGTGTACAGTACAGGAATAGTAGATACAGGACAGGATGGAGGTGTAGTGTAGAGCTGTGTACAGTACAGGAATAGTAGATACAGGACAGGATGGAGGTGTAGTGTAGAGCTGTGTACAGTACAGGAATAGTAGATACAGGACAGGGTGGAGGTGTAGTGTAGAGCTGTGTACAGTACAGGAATAGTAGATACAGGACAGGATGGAGGTGTAGTGTAGAGCTGTGTACAGTACAGGAATAGTAGATACAGGACAGGATGGAGGTGTAGTGTAGAGCTGTGTACAGTACAGGAATAGTAGATACAGGACAGGATGGAGGTGTAGTGTAGAGCTGTGTGTACAGTACAGGAATAGTAGATACAGGACAGGATGGAGGTGTAGTGTAGAGCTGTGTACAGTACAGGAATAGTAGATACAGGACAGGATGGAGGTGTAGTGTAGAGCTGTGTACAGTACAGGAATAGTAGATACAGGACAGGATGGAGGTGTAGTGTAGAGCTGTGTGTACAGTACAGGAATAGTAGATACAGGACAGGATGGAGATGTAGTGTAGAGCTGTGTGTACAGTACAGGAATAGTAGATACAGGACAGGATGGAGGTGTAGTGTAGAGCGCTGTGTACAGTACAGGAATAGTAGATACAGGACAGGATGGAGGTGTAGTGTAGAGCTATGTGTACAGTACAGGAATAGTAGATACAGGACAGGATGGAGGTGTAGTGTAGAGCTGTGTGTACAGTACAGGAATAGTAGATACAGGACAGGATGGAGGTGTAGTGTAGAGCTGTGTGTACAGTACAGGAATAGTAGATACAGGACAGGATGGAGGTGTAGTGTAGAGCTGTGTGTACAGTACAGGAATAGTAGATACAGGACAGGATGGAGGTGTAGTGTAGAGCTGTGTACAGTACAGGAATAGTAGATACAGGACAGGATGGAGGTGTAGTGTAGAGCTGTGTACAGTACAGGAATAGTAGATACAGGACAGGATGAAGGTGTAGTGTAGAGCTGTGTACAGTACAGGAATAGTAGATACAGGACAGGATGGAGGTGTAGTGTAGAGCTGTGTGTACAGTACAGGAATAGTAGATACAGGACAGGATGGAGGTGTAGTGTAGAGCTGTGTACAGTACAGGAATAGTAGATACAGGACAGGATGAAGGTGTAGTGTAGAGCTGTGTACAGTACAGGAATAGTAGATACAGGACAGGATGGAGGTGTAGTGTAGAGCTGTGTACAGTACAGGAATAGTAGATACAGGACAGGATGGAGGTGTAGTGTAGAGCTGTGTGTACAGTACAGGAATAGTAGATACAGGACAGGATGGAGGTGTAGTGTAGAGCTGTGTGTACAGTACAGGAATAGTAGATACAGGACAGGATGGAGGTGTAGTGTAGAGCTGTGTGTACAGTACAGGAATAGTAGATACAGGACAGGATGGAGGTGTAGTGTAGAGCTGTGTACAGTACAGGAATAGTAGATACAGGACAGGATGGAGGTGTAGTGTAGAGCTGTGTGTACAGTACAGGAATAGTAGATACAGGACAGGATGGAGGTGCAGTATAGAGCTGTGTACAGTACAGGAATAGTAGATACAGGACAGGATGGAGGTGTAGTGTAGAGCTGTGTGTATAGTACAGGAATAGTAGATACAGGACAGGATGGAGGTGTAGTGTAGAGCTGTGTACAGTACAGGAATAGTAGATACTGGACAGGATGGAGGTGTAGTGTAGAGCTGTGTACAGTACAGGAATAGTAGATACAGCCCAGGATGGAGGTGAGGTGTAGAGCTGTGTGTACAGTCCAGGAATAGTAGATACAGGACAGGATGGAGGTGTAGTGTAGAGCTGTGTGTACAGTACAGGAATAGTAGATACAGGACAGGATGGAGGTGTAGTGTAGAGCTGTGTGTACAGTACAGGAATAGTAGATACAGGACAGGATGGAGGTGTAGTGTAGAGCTGTGTACAGTACAGGAATAGTAGATACAGGACAGGATGGAGGTGTAGTGTAGAGCTGTGTGTACAGTACAGGAATAGTAGATAGAGGACAGGATGGAGGTGTAGTGTAGAGCAGTGTATACAGTACAGGAATAGAAGATATAGGACAGGATGGAGGTGTAATGTAGAGCTGTGTACACAGTACAGGAATAGTAGATACAGGACAGGATGGAGGTGCAGTGTAGAGCTGTGTGTACAGTACAGGAATAGTAGATACAGGACAGGATGGAGGTGTAGTGTAGAGCTGTGTATATAGTACAGGAATAGTAGATACAGCCCAGGATGGAGGTGTAGTGTAGAGCTGTGTGTACAGTACAGGAATAGTAGATACAGGACAGGATGGAGGTGTAGTGTAGAGCTGTGTGTATAGTACAGGAATAGTAGATACAGGACAGGATGGAGGTGTAGTGTAGAGCTGTGTACAGTACAGGAATAGTAGATACAGGACAGGATGGAGGTGTAGCGTAGAGCTGTGTGTACAGTACAGGAATAGTAGATACAGGACAGGATGGAGGTGTAGTGTAGAGCTGTGTGTACAGTACAGTAATAGTAGATATAGGACAGGATGGAGGTGTAGTGTAGAGCTGTGTACACAGTACAGGAATAGTAGATACAGGACAGGATGGAGGTGTAGTGTAGAGCTGTGTACAGTACAGGAATAGTAGATACAAGACAGGATGGAGGTGTAGTGTAGAGCTGTGTATATAGTACAGGAATAGTAGATACAGCCCAGGATGGAGGTGTAGTGTAGAGCTGTGTGTACAGTACAGGAATAGTAGATACAGGATAGGATGGAGGTGTAGTGTAGAGCTGTGTACAGTACAGGAATAGTAGATACAGGACAGGATGGAGGTGTAGTGTAGAGCTGTGTGTACAGTACAGGAATAGTAGATACAGGACAGGATGGAGGTGTAATGTAGAGCTGTGTGTACAGTACAGGAATAGTAGATACAAGACAGGATGGAGGTGTAGTGTAGAGCTGTGTACAGTACAGGAATAGTAGATACAGGACAGGATGGAGGTGTAGTGTAGAGCTGTGTATATAGTACAGGAATAGTAGATACAGCCCAGGAAGGAGATGTAGTGTAGAGCTGTGTGTACAGTACAGGAATAGTAGATACAGGACAGGATGGAGGTGTAGTGTAGAGCTGTGTATATAGTACAGGAATAGTAGATACAGCCCAGGATGGAGGTGTAGTGTAGAGCTGTGTGTACAGTACAGGAATAGTAGATACAGGACAGGATGGAGGTGTAGTGTAGAGCTGTGTGTATAGTACAGGAATAGTAGATACAGGACAGGATGGAGGTGTAGTGTAGAGCTGTGTGCAGTACAGGAATAGTAGATACAGGACAGGATGGAGGTGTAGTGTAGAGCTGTGTGTACAGTACAGGAATAGTAGATACAGCCCAGGATGGAGGTGTAGTGTAGAGCTGTGTACAGTACAGGAATAGTAGATACAGGACAGGATGGAGGTGTAGTGTAGAGCTGTGTACAGTACAGGAATAGTAGATACAGGACAGGATGGAGGTGTAGTGTAGAGCTGTGTGTACAGTACAGGAATAGTAGATACAGCCCAGGATGGAGGTGTAGTGTAGAGCTGTGTATACAGTACAGGAATAGTAGATACAGGACTGGATGGAGGTGTAGTGTAGAGCTGTGTACAGTACAGGAATAGTAGATACAGGACAGGATGGAGGTGTAGTGTAGAGCTGTGTGTACAGGAATAGTAGATACAGGACAGGATGGAGGTGTAGTGTAGAGCTGTGTATACAGTACAGGAATAGTAGATACAGGACAGGATGGAGGTGTAGTGTAGAGCTGTGTGTACAGTACAGGAATAGTAGATACAGGACAGGATGGAGGTGTAGTGTAGAGCTGTGTGTACAGTACAGGAATAGTAGATACAGCCCAGGATGGAGGTGTAGTGTAGAGCTGTGTGTACAGTACAGGAATAGTAGATACAGGACAGGATGGAGGTGTAGTGTAGAGCTGTGTGTATAGTACAGGAATAGTAGATACAGGACAGGATGGAGGTGTAGTGTAGAGCTGTGTACAGTACAGGAATAGTAGATACAGGACAGGATGGAGGTGTAGTGTAGAGCTGTGTGTACAGTACAGGAATAGTAGATACAGCCCAGGATGGAGGTGTAGTGTAGAGCTGTGTGTACAGTACAGGAATAGTAGATACAGGACAGGATGGAGGTGTAGTGCAGAGCTGTGTACAGTACAGGAATAGTAGATACAGGACAGGATGGAGGTGTAGTGTAGAGCTGTGTACAGTACAGGAATAGTAGATACAGGACAGGATGGAGGTGTAGTGTAGAGCTGTGTGTACAGTACAGGAATAGTAGATACAGGACAGGATGGAGGTGTAGTGTAGAGCTGTGTACAGTACAGGAATAGTAGATACAGGACAGGATGGAGGTGTAGTGTAGAGCTGAGCTGTGTGTACAGTACAGGAATAGTAGATACAGCCCAGGATGGAGGTGTAGTGTAGAGCTGTGTATACAGTACAGGAATAGTAGATAGAGGACAGGATGGAGGTGTAGTGTAGTGCTGTGTGTACAGTACAGGAATAGTAGATACAGGACTGGATGGAGGTGTAGTGTAGAGCTGTGTACAGTACAGGAATAGTAGATACAGGACAGGATGGAGGTGTAGTGTAGAGCTGTGTGTACAGGAATAGTAGATACAGGACAGGATGGAGGTGTAGTGTAGAGCTGTGTATACAGTACAGGAATAGTAGATACAGGACAGGATGGAGGTGTAGTGTAGAGCTGTGTACAGTACAGGAATAGTAGATACAGGACAGGATGGAGGTGTAGTGTAGAGCTGTGTACAGTACAGGAATAGTAGATACAGGACAGGATGGAGGTGTAGTGTAGAGCTGTGTACAGTACAGGAATAGTAGATACAGGACAGGATGGAGGTGTAGTGTAGAGCTGTGTGTACAGTACAGGAATAGTAGATACAGGACAGGATGGAGGTGTAGCGTAGAGCTGTGCACAGTACAGGAATAGTAGATACAGGACAGGATGGAGGTGTAGTGTAGAGCTGTGTGTACAGTACAGGAATAGTAGATACAGGACAGGATGGAGGTATAGTGTAGAGCTGTGTGTACAGTACAGGAATAGTAGATAGAGGACAGGATGGAGGTGTAGTGTAGAGCTGTGTATACAGTACAGGAATAGCAGATACAGGACAGGATGGAGGTGTAGTATAGAGCTGTGTACAGTACAGGAATAGAAGATATAGGACAGGATGGAGGTGTAGTGTAGAGCTGTGTGTACAGTACAGGAATAGTAGATGCAGGACAGGATGGAGGTGTAGTGTAGAGCTGTGTGTACAGTACAGGAATAGTAGATACAGGACAGGATGGAGGTGTAGTGTAGAGCTGTGTGTATAGTACAGGAATAGTAGATACAGGACAGGATGGAGGTGTAGTGTAGAGCTGTGTACAGTACAGGAATAGTAGATACAGGACAGGATGGAGGTGAGGTGTAGAGCTGTGTGTACAGTACAGGAATAGTAGATACAGGACAGGATGGAGGTGTAGTGTAGAGCTGTGTATACAGTACAGGAATAGTAGATACAGGACAGGATGGAGGTGTAGTGTAGAGCTGTGTACAGTACAGGAATAGTAGATACAGGACAGTATGGAGGTGTAGTGTAGAGCTTTCTACAGTACAGGAATAGTAGATACAGGACAGGATGGAGGTGTAGTGTAGAGCTGTGTACAGGAATAGTAGATACAGGACAGGATGGAGGTGTAGTGTAGAGCTGTGTGTACAGTACAGGAATAGTAGATACAGGACAGGATGGAGGTGTAGTGTAGAGCTGTGTGTACAGTACAGGAAGAGTAGATACAGGACAGGATGGAGGTGTAGTGTAGAGCTGTGTGTACAGTACAGGAATAGTAGATACAGGACAGGATGGAGGTGTAGTGTAGAGCTGTGTACAGGAATAGTAGATACAGGACAGGATGGAGGTGTAGTGTAGAGCTGTGTGTACAGTACAGGAAGAGTAGATACAGGACAGGATGGAGGTGTAGTGTAGAGCTGTGTGTACAGTACAGGAATAGTAGATACAGGACAGGATGGAGGTGTAGTGTAGAGCTGTGTGTACAGTGCAGGAATAGTAGATACAGGACAGGATGGAGGTGTAGTGTAGAGCTGTGTACAGTACAGGAATAGTAGATACAGGACAGGATGGAGGTGTAGTGTAGAGCTATGTGTACAGTACAGGAATAGTAGATACAGGACAGGATGGAGGTGTAGTGTAGAGCTGTGTGTACAGTACTGGAATAGTAGATACAGGACAGGATGGAGGTGTAGTGTAGAGCTGTGTGTACAGTACAGGAATAGTAGATACAGGACAGGATGGAGGTGTAGCGTAGAGCTGTGTACAGTACAGGAATAGTAGATACAGGACAGGATGGAGGTGTAGTGTAGAGCTGTGTGTACAGTACAGGAATAGTAGATACAGGACAGGATGGAGGTATAGTGTAGAGCTGTGTGTACAGTACAGGAATAGTAGATAGAGGACAGGATGGAGGTGTAGTGTAGAGCTGTGTATACAGTACAGGAATAGCAGATACAGGACAGGATGGAGGTGTAGTATAGAGCTGTGTACAGTACAGGAATAGAAGATATAGGACAGGATGGAGGTGTAGTGTAGAGCTGTGTACACAGTACAGGAATAGTAGATGCAGGACAGGATGGAGGTGTAGTGTAGAGCTGTGTACACAGGACAGGAATAGTAGATACAGGACAGGATGGAGGTGTAGTGTAGAGCTGTGTGTACAGTACAGGAATAGTAGATGCAGGACAGGATGGAGGTGTAGTGTAGAGCTGTGTGTACAGTACAGGAATAGTAGATACAGGACAGGATGGAGGTGTAGTGTAGAGCTGTGTGCACAGTACAGGAATAGTAGATACAGGACAGGATGGAGGTGTAGTGTAGAGCTGTGTGTACAGTACAGGAATAGTAGATACAGGACAGGATGGAGGTGTAGTGTAGAGCTGTGTGTACAGTACAGGAATAGTAGATACAGGACAGGATGGAGGTGTAGTGTAGAGCTGTGTGTACAGTACAGGAATAGTAGATACAGGACAGGATGGAGGTGTAGTGTAGATCTGTGTGTACAGTACAGGAATAGTAGATGCAGGACAGGATGGAGGTGTAGTGTAGATCTGTGTGTACAGTACAGGAATAGTAGATACAGGACAGGATGGAGGTGTAGTGTAGAGCTGTGTGTACAGTACAGGAAGAGTAGATACAGGACAGGATGGAGGTGTAGTGTAGAGCTGTGTGTACAGTACAGGAATAGTAGATACAGGACAGGATGGAGGTGTAGTGTAGAGCTGTGTACAGTACAGGAATAGTAGATACAGGACAGGATGGAGGTGTAGTGTAGAGCTGTGTGTACAGTACAGGAATAGTAGATACAGCCCAGGATGAAGGTGTAGTGTAGAGCTGTGTGTACAGTACAGGAATAGTAGATACAGGACAGGATGGAGGTGTAGTGTAGAGCTGTGTGTACAGTACAGGAATAGTAGATACAGGACAGGATGGAGGTGTAGTGTAGATCTGTGTGTACAGTACAGGAATAGTAGATGCAGGACAGGATGGAGGTGTAGGGTAGAGCTGTGTGTACAGTACAGGAATAGTAGATACAGGACAGGATGGAGGTGTAGTGTAGAGCTGTGTGTACAGTACAGGAAGAGTAGATACAGGACAGGATGGAGGTGTAGTGTAGAGCTGTGTGTACAGTACAGGAATAGTAGATACAGGACAGGATGGAGGTGTAGTGTAGAGCTGTGTACAGTACAGGAATAGTAGATACAGGACAGGATGGAGGTGTAGTGTAGAGCTGTGTGTACAGTACAGGAATAGTAGATACAGGACAGGATGGAGGTGCAGTGTAGAGCTGTGTACAGTACAGGAATAGTAGATACAGGACAGGATGGAGGTGTAGTGTAGAGCTGTGTGTACAGTACAGGAATAGTAGATACAGGACAGGATGGAGGTGTAGTGTAGAGCTGTTTGTACAGTACAGGAATAGTAGATACAGGACAGGATGGAGGTGTAGTGTAGAGCTGTGTGTACAGTACAGGAATAGTAGATACAGGACAGGATGGAGGTGTAGTGTAGAGCTGTTTGTACAGTACAGGAATAGTAGATACAGGACAGGATGGAGGTGTAGTGTAGAGCTGTGTGTACAGTACAGGAATAGTAGATACAGCACAGGATGGAGGTGCAGTGTAGAGCTGTGTGTACAGGAATAGTAGATACAGGACAGGATGGAGGTGTAGTGTAGAGCTGTGTGTACAGTACAGGAATAGTAGATACAGGACAGGATGGAGGTGTAGTGTAGAGCTGTGTGTACAGTACAGGAATAGAAGATACAGGACAGGATGGAGGTGTAGTGTAGAGCTGTTTGTACAGTACAGGAATAGTAGATACAGGACAGGATGGAGGTGTAGTGTAGCGCTGTGTGTACAGTACAGGAATAGTAGATACAGGACAGGATGGAGGTGTAGTGTAGAGCTGTGTACAGTACAGGAATAGTAGATACAGGACAGGATGGAGGTGTAGTGTAGAGCTGTGTGTACAGTACAGGAATAGTAGATACAGGACAGGATGGAGGTGTAGTGTAGAGCTGTGTGTACAGTACAGGAATAGTAGATACAGGACAGGATGGAGGTGTAGTGTAGAGCTGTGTACAGTACAGGAATAGTAGATACAGGACAGGATGGAGGTGTAGTGTAGAGCTGTGTGTACAGTACAGGAATAGTAGATACAGGACAGGATGGAGGTGTAGCGTAGAGCTGTGTACAGTACAGGAATAGTAGATACAGGACAGGATGGAGGTGTAGTGTAGAGCTGTGTGTACAGTACAGGAATAGTAGATACAGGACAGGATGGAGGTGTAGTGTAGAGCTGTGTGTACAGTACAGGAATAGTAGATACAGGACAGGATGGAGGTGTAGTGTAGAGCTTTGTGTACAGTACAGGAATAGTAGATACAGGACAGGATGGAGGTGTAGTGTAGAGCTGTTTGTACAGTACAGGAATAGTAGATACAGGACAGGATGGAGATGTAGTGTAGAGCTGTGTGTACAGTACAGGAATAGTAGATACAGGACAGGATGGAGGTGTAGCGTAGAGCTGTGTACAGTACAGGAATAGTAGATACAGGACAGGATGGAGGTGTAGTGTAGAGCTGTGTGTACAGTACAGGAATAGTAGATACAGGACAGGATGGAGGTGTAGTGTAGAGCTGTGTGTACAGTACAGGAATAGTAGATACAGGACAGGATGGAGGTGTAGTGTAGAGCTGTGTGTACAGTACAGGAATAGTAGATACAGGACAGGATGGAGGTGTAGTGTAGAGCTCTGTGTACAGTACAGGAATAGTAGATACAGGACAGGATGGAGGTGTAGTGTAGAGCTGTGTGTACAGTACAGGAATAGTAGATACAGGACAGGATGGAGGTGTAGTGTAGAGCTGTGTGTACAGTACAGGAATAGTAGATACAGGACAGGATGGAGGTGTAGTGTAGATCTGTGTGTACAGTACAGGAATAGTAGATGCAGGACAGGATGGAGGTGTAGTGTAGATCTGTGTGTACAGTACAGGAATAGTAGATACAGGACAGGATGGAGGTGTAGTGTAGAGCTGTGTGTACAGTACAGGAAGAGTAGATACAGGACAGGATGGAGGTGTAGTGTAGAGCTGTGTGTACAGTACAGGAATAGTAGATACAGGACAGGATGGAGGTGTAGTGTAGAGCTGTGTACAGTACAGGAATAGTAGATACAGGACAGGATGGAGGTGTAGTGTAGAGCTGTGTACAGTACAGGAATAGTAGATACAGCCCAGGATGGAGGTGTAGTGTAGAGCTGTGTGTACAGTACAGGAATAGTAGATACAGGACAGGATGGAGGTGTAGTGTAGAGCTGTGTGTACAGTACAGGAATAGTAGATACAGGACAGGATGGAGGTGTAGTGTAGATCTGTGTGTACAGTACAGGAATAGTAGATGCAGGACAGGATGGAGGTGTAGTGTAGAGCTGTGTGTACAGTACAGGAATAGTAGATACAGGACAGGATGGAGGTGTAGTGTAGAGCTGTGTGTACAGTACAGGAAGAGTAGATACAGGACAGGATGGAGGTGTAGTGTAGAGCTGTGTGTACAGTACAGGAATAGTAGATACAGGACAGGATGGAGGTGTAGTGTAGAGCTGTGTACAGTACAGGAATAGTAGATACAGGACAGGATGGAGGTGTAGTGTAGAGCTGTGTGTACAGTACAGGAATAGTAGATACAGGACAGGATGGAGGTGCAGTGTAGAGCTGTGTACAGTACAGGAATAGTAGATACAGGACAGGATGGAGGTGTAGTGTAGAGCTGTGTGTACAGTACAGGAATAGTAGATACAGGACAGGATGGAGGTGTAGTGTAGAGCTGTTTGTACAGTACAGGAATAGTAGATACAGGACAGGATGGAGGTGTAGTGTAGAGCTGTGTGTACAGTACAGGAATAGTAGATACAGGACAGGATAAGGGTGTAGTGTAGAGCTGTGTGTACAGTACAGGAATAGTAGATACAGGACAGGATGGAGGTGTAGTGTAGAGCTGTGTGTACAGTACAGGAATAGAAGATACAGGACAGGATGGAGGTGTAGTGTAGAGCTGTTTGTACAGTACAGGAATAGTAGATACAGGACAGGATGGAGGTGTAGTGTAGAGCTGTGTGTACAGTACAGGAATAGTAGATACAGGACAGGATGGAGGTGTAGTGTAGAGCTGTGTACAGTACAGGAATAGTAGATACAGGACAGGATGGAGGTGTAGTGTAGAGCTGTGTGTACAGTACAGGAATAGTAGATACAGGACAGGATGGAGGTGTAGTGTAGAGCTGTGTGTACAGTACAGGAATAGTAGATACAGGACAGGATGGAGGTGTAGTGTAGAGCTGTGTACAGTACAGGAATAGTAGATACAGGACAGGATGGAGGTGTAGTGTAGAGCTGTGTGTACAGTACAGGAATAGTAGATACAGGACAGGATGGAGGTGTAGCGTAGAGCTGTGTACAGTACAGGAATAGTAGATACAGGACAGGATGGAGGTGTAGTGTAGAGCTGTGTGTACAGTACAGGAATAGTAGATACAGGACAGGATGGAGGTGTAGTGTAGAGCTGTGTGTACAGTACAGGAATAGTAGATACAGGACAGGATGGAGGTGTAGTGTAGAGCTTTGTGTACAGTACAGGAATAGTAGATACAGGACAGGATGGAGGTGTAGTGTAGAGCTGTTTGTACAGTACAGGAATAGTAGATACAGGACAGGATGGAGATGTAGTGTAGAGCTGTGTGTACAGTACAGGAATAGTAGATACAGGACAGGATGGAGGTGTAGCGTAGAGCTGTGTACAGTACAGGAATAGTAGATACAGGACAGGATGGAGGTGTAGCGTAGAGCTGTGTGTACAGTACAGGAATAGTAGATACAGGACAGGATGGAGGTGTAGTGTAGAGCTGTGTGTACAGTACAGGAATAGTAGATACAGGACAGGATGGAGGTGTAGTGTAGAGCTGTGTACAGTACAGGAATAGTAGATACAGGACAGGATGGAGGTGTAGTGTAGAGCTGTGTACAGTACAGGAATAGTAGATACAGCCCAGGATGGAGGTGTAGTGTAGAGCTGTGTGTACAGTACAGGAATAGTAGATACAGGACAGGATGGAGGTGTAGTGTAGAGCTGTGTGTACAGTACAGGAATAGTAGATACAGGACAGGATGGAGGTGTAGTGTAGATCTGTGTGTACAGTACAGGAATAGTAGATGCAGGACAGGATGGAGGTGTAGTGTAGAGCTGTGTGTACAGTACAGGAATAGTAGATACAGGACAGGATGGAGGTGTAGTGTAGAGCTGTGTGTACAGTACAGGAAGAGTAGATACAGGACAGGATGGAGGTGTAGTGTAGAGCTGTGTGTACAGTACAGGAATAGTAGATACAGGACAGGATGGAGGTGTAGTGTAGAGCTGTGTACAGTACAGGAATAGTAGATACAGGACAGGATGGAGGTGTAGTGTAGAGCTGTGTGTACAGTACAGGAATAGTAGATACAGGACAGGATGGAGGTGCAGTGTAGAGCTGTGTACAGTACAGGAATAGTAGATACAGGACAGGATGGAGGTGTAGTGTAGAGCTGTGTGTACAGTACAGGAATAGTAGATACAGGACAGGATGGAGGTGTAGTGTAGAGCTGTTTGTACAGTACAGGAATAGTAGATACAGGACAGGATGGAGGTGTAGTGTAGAGCTGTGTGTACAGTACAGGAATAGTAGATACAGGACAGGATAAGGGTGTAGTGTAGAGCTGTGTGTACAGTACAGGAATAGTAGATACAGGACAGGATGGAGGTGTAGTGTAGAGCTGTGTGTACAGTACAGGAATAGAAGATACAGGACAGGATGGAGGTGTAGTGTAGAGCTGTTTGTACAGTACAGGAATAGTAGATACAGGACAGGATGGAGGTGTAGTGTAGAGCTGTGTGTACAGTACAGGAATAGTAGATACAGGACAGGATGGAGGTGTAGTGTAGAGCTGTGTACAGTACAGGAATAGTAGATACAGGACAGGATGGAGGTGTAGTGTAGAGCTGTGTGTACAGTACAGGAATAGTAGATACAGGACAGGATGGAGGTGTAGTGTAGAGCTGTGTGTACAGTACAGGAATAGTAGATACAGGACAGGATGGAGGTGTAGTGTAGAGCTGTGTACAGTACAGGAATAGTAGATACAGGACAGGATGGAGGTGTAGTGTAGAGCTGTGTGTACAGTACAGGAATAGTAGATACAGGACAGGATGGAGGTGTAGCGTAGAGCTGTGTACAGTACAGGAATAGTAGATACAGGACAGGATGGAGGGGTAGTGTAGAGCTGTGTGTACAGTACAGGAATAGTAGATACAGGACAGGATGGAGGTGTAGTGTAGAGCTGTGTGTACAGTACAGGAATAGTAGATACAGGACAGGATGGAGGTGTAGTGTAGAGCTTTGTGTACAGTACAGGAATAGTAGATACAGGACAGGATGGAGGTGTAGTGTAGAGCTGTTTGTACAGTACAGGAATAGTAGATACAGGACAGGATGGAGATGTAGTGTAGAGCTGTGTGTACAGTACAGGAATAGTAGATACAGGACAGGATGGAGGTGTAGCGTAGAGCTGTGTACAGTACAGGAATAGTAGATACAGGACAGGATGGAGGTGTAGCGTAGAGCTGTGTGTACAGTACAGGAATAGTAGATACAGGACAGGATGGAGGTGTAGTGTAGAGCTGTGTGTACAGTACAGGAATAGTAGATACAGGACAGGATGGAGGTGTAGTGTAGAGCTCTGTGTACAGTACAGGAATAGTAGATACAGGACAGGATGGAGGTGTAGTGTAGAGCTCTGTGTACAGTACAGGAATAGTAGATACAGGACAGGATGGAGGTGTAGTGTAGAGCTGTGTGTACAGTACAGGAATAGTAGATACAGGACAGGATGGAGGTGTAGCGTAGAGCTGTGTGTACAGTACAGGAATAGTAGATACAGGACAGGATGGAGGTGTAGCGTAGAGCTGTGTGTACAGTACAGGAATAGTAGATACAGGACAGGATGGAGGTGTAGTGTAGAGCTGTGTACAGTACAGGAATAGTAGATACAGGACAGGATGGAGGTGTAGTGTAGAGCCATGTACAGTACAGGAATAGTAGATACAGGACAGGATGGAGGTGTAGTGTAGAGCCGTGTACAGTACAGGAATAGTAGATACAGGACAGGATGGAGGTGTAGTGTAGAGCTGTGTGTACAGTACAGGAATAGTAGATACAGGACAGGATGGAGGTGTAGTGTAGAGCTGTGTGTACAGTACAGGAATAGTAGATACAGGACAGGATGGAGGTGTAGTGTAGAGCTGTGTGTACAGTACAGGAATAGTAGATACAGGACAGGATGGAGGTGTAGTGTAGAGCTGTGTACAGTACAGGAATAGTAGATACAGGACAGGATGGAGGTGTAGTGTAGAGCTGTGTGTACAGTACAGGAATAGTAGATACAGGACAGGATGGAGGTGTAGTGTAGAGCTGTGTACAGTACAGGAATAGTAGATACAGGACAGGATGGAGGTGTAGTGTAGAGCTGTGTGTACAGTAAAGGAATAGTAGATACAGGACAGGATGGAGGTGTAGTGTAGAGCTGTGTGTACAGTACAGGAATAGTAGATACAGGACAGGATGGAGGTGTAGAGTAGAGCTGTGTGTACAGTACAGGAATAGTAGATACAGGACAGGATGGAGGTGTAGTGTAGAGCTGTGTACAGTACA
Source organism: Phyllobates terribilis (assembly GCF_046119375.1). NCBI lineage: Eukaryota > Metazoa > Chordata > Amphibia > Anura > Dendrobatidae > Phyllobates > Phyllobates terribilis. The sequence continues at coordinate 136,304 of NW_027363692.1, forward strand.
GGAATAGTAGATACAGGACAGGATGGAGGTGTAGTGTAGAGCTGTGTACAGTACAGGAAGAGTAGATACAGGACAGGATGAAGGTGTAGTGTAGAGCTGTGTACAGTACAGGAATATTAGATACAGGACAGGATGGAGGTGTAGTGTAGAGCTGTTTGTACAGTACAGGAATAGTAGATACAGGACAGGATGGAGGTGTAGTGTAGAGCTGTGTGTACAGTATAGGAATAGTAGATACAGGACAGGATAAGGGTGTAGTGTAGAGCTGTGTGTACAGTACAGGAATAGTAGATACAGGACAGGATAAGGGTGTAGTGTAGAGCTGTGTGTACAGTACAGGAATAGTAGATACAGGACAGGATGGAGGTGTAGTGTAGAGCTGTGTGTACAGTACAGGAATAGTAGATACAGGACAGGATAAGGGTGTAGTGTAGAGCTGTGTACAGAACAGGAATAGTAGATACAGGACAGGATGGAGGTGTAGTGTAGAGCTGTGTGTACAGTACAGGAATAGTAGATACAGGACAGGATGGAGGTGTAGTGTAGAGCTGTGTGTACAGTACAGGAATAGTAGATACAGGACAGGATGGAGGTGTAGTGTAGAGCTGTGTGTACAGTACAGGAATAGTAGATACAGGACAGGATGGAGGTGTAGTGTAGAGCTATGTACAGTACAGGAATAGTAGATACAGGACAGGATGGAGGTGTAGTGTAGAGCTGTGTGTACAGTACAGGAATAGTAGATACAGGACATAATGGAGGTGTAGTGTAGAGCTGTGTGTACAGTACAGGAATAGTAGATACAGGACAGGATGGAGGTGTAGAGTAGAGCTGTGTGTACAGTACAGGAATAGTAGATACAGGGCAGGATGGAGGTGTAGTGTAGAGCTGTGTACAGTACAGGAATAGTAGATACAGGACAGGATGGAGGTGTAGTGTAGAGCTGTGTACAGTACAGGAAGAGTAGATACAGGACAGGATGAAGGTGTAGTGTAGAGCTGTGTACAGTACAGGAATAGTAGATACAGGACAGGATGGAGGTGTAGTGTAGAGCTGTGTACAGTACAGGAATAGTAGATACAGGACAGGATGGAGGTGTAGTGTAGAGCTGTGTATACAGTACAGGAATAGTAGATACAGGACAGGATGGAGGTGTAGTGTAGAGCTGTGTACAGTACAGGAATAGTAGATACAGGACAGGATGGAGGTGTAGTGTAGAGCTGTGTATACAGTACAGGAATAGTAGATACAGGACAGGATGGAGGTGTAGTGTAGAGCTGTGTATACATTACAGGAATAGTAGATACAGGACAGGATGGAGGTGTAGTGTAGAGCTGTGTATACAGTACAGGAATAGTAGATACAGGACAGGATGGAGGTGTAGTGTAGAGCTGTGTACAGTACAGGAATAGTAGATACAGGACAGGATGGAGGTGTAGTGTAGAGCTGTGTATACAGTACAGGAATAGTAGATACAGGACAGGATGGAGGTGTAGTGTAGAGCTGTGTATACAGTACAGGAATAGTAGATACAGGACAGGATGGAGGTGTAGTGTAGAGCTGTGTACAGTACAGGAATAGTAGATACAGGACAGGATGAAGGTGTAGTGTAGAGCTGTGTATACAGTACAGGAATAGTAGATACAGGACAGGATGGAGGTGTAGTGTAGAGCTGTGTACAGTACAGGAATAGTAGATACAGGACAGGATGGAGGTGTAGTGTAGAGCTGTGTGTACAGGAATAGTAGATACAGGACAGGATGGAGGTGTAGAGTAGAGCTGTGTATACAGTACAGGAATAGTAGATACAGGACAGGATGGAGGTGTAGTGTAGAGCTGTGTATACAGTACAGGAATAGTAGATACAGGACAGGATGGAGGTGTAGTGTAGAGCTGTGTGTACAGGAATAGTAGATACAGGACAGGATGGAGGTGTAGTGTAGAGCTGTGTACAGTACAGGAATAGTAGATACAGGACAGGATGGAGGTGTAGTGTAGAGCTGTGTGTACAGTACAGGAATAGTAGATACAGCACAGGATGGAGGTGCAGCGTAGAGCTGTGTGTACAGTACAGGAATAGTAGATACAGGACAGGATGGAGGTGTAGTGTAGAGCTGTGTGTACAGTATAGGAATAGTAGATACAGGATAGGATGGAGGTGTAGTGTAGAGCTGTGTGTACAGTACAGGAATAGTAGATACAGGACAGGATGGAGATGTAGTGTAGAGCTGTGTACAGTACAGGAATAGTAGATACAGGACAGGATGGAGGTGTAGTGTAGAGCTGTGTACAGTACAGGAATAGTAGATACAGGACAGGATGGAGGTGTAGTGTAGAGCTGTGTACAGTACAGGAATAGTAGATACAGGACAGGATGGAGGTGTAGTGTACAGCTGTGTGTACAGTATAGGAATAGTAGATACAGGACAGGATGGAGGTGTAGTGTAGAGCTGTGTACAGTACAGGAATAGTAGATACAGGACAGGATGGAGGTGTAGTGTAGAGCTGTGTACAGTACAGGAATAGTAGATACATCACAGGATGGAGGTGTAGCGTAGAGCTGTGTGTACAGTACAGGAATAGTAGATACAGGACAGGATGGAGGTGTAGTGTAGAGCTGTGTGTACAGTACAGGAATAGTAGACACAGGACAGGATGGAGGTGTAGTGTAGAGCTGTGTGTACAGTACAGGAATAGTAGATACAGCACAGGATGGAGGTGCAGCGTAGAGCTGTGTGTACAGTACAGGAATAGTAGATACAGGACAGGATGGAGGTGTAGTGTAAAGCTGTGTGTACAGTATAGGAATAGTAGATACAGGATAGGATGGAGGTGTAGTGTAGAGCTGTGTGTACAGTACAGGAATAGTAGATACAGGACAGGATGGAGGTGTAGTGTAGAGCTGTGTGTACAGTACAGGAATAGTAGATACAGGACAGGATGGAGGTGTAGTGTAGAGCTGTGTGTACAGTACAGGAATAGTAGATACAGGACAGGATGGAGGTGTAGTGTAGAGCTGTGTACAGTACAGGAATAGTAGATACAGGACAGGATGGAGGTGTAGTGGAGAGCTGTGTACAGTACAGGAATAGTAGATACAGGACAGGATGGAGGTGTAGTGTAGAGCTGTGTGTACAGTACAGGAATAGTAGATACAGCACAGGATGGAGGTGTAGCGTAGAGCTGTGTGTACAGTACAGGAATAGTAGATACAGGACAGGATGGAGGTGTAGCGTAGAGCTGTGTGTACAGTATAGGAATAGTAGATACAGGATAGGATGGAGGTGTAGTGTAGAGCTGTGTGTACAGTACAGGAATAGTAGATACAGGACAGGATGGAGGTGTAGTGTAGAGCTGTGTACAGTACAGGAATAGTAGATACAGGACAGGATGGAGGTGTAGTGTAGAGCTGTGTGTACAGTACAGGAATAGTAGATACAGGACAGGATGGAGGTGTAGTGTAGAGCTGTGTGTACAGTACAGGAATAGTAGATACAGCACAGGATGGAGGTGTAGCGTAGAGCTGTGTGTACAGTACAGGAATAGTAGATACAGGACAGGATGGAGGTGTAGTGTAGAGCTGTGTGTACAGAACAGGAATAGTAGATACAGGACAGGATGGAGGTGTAGTGTAGAGCTGTGTGTACAGTACAGGAATAGTAGATACAGGACAGGATGGAGGTGTAGTGTAGAGCTGTGTGTACAGTACAGGAATAGTAGATACAGGACAGGATGGAGGTGTAGTGTAGAGCTGTGTGTACAGTACAGGAATAGTAGATACAGGACAGGATGGAGGTGTAGTGTAGAGCTGTGTGTACAGTACAGGAATAGTAGATACAGGACAGGATGGAGGTGTAGTGTAGAGCTGTGTGTACAGTACAGGAATAGTAGATACAGGACAGGATGGAGGTGTAGTGTAGAGCTGTTTGTACAGTACAGGAATAGTATATACAGGACAGGATGGAGGTGTAGTGTAGAGCTGTGTGTACAGTACAGGAATAGTAGATACAGGACAGGATAAGGGTGTAGTGTAGAGCTGTGTGTACAGTACAGGAATAGTAGATACAGGACAGGATGGAGGTGTAGTGTAGAGCTGTGTGTACAGTACAGGAATAGAAGATACAGGACAGGATGGAGGTGTAGTGTAGAGCTGTGTGTACAGTACAGGAATAGTAGATACAGGACAGGATGGAGGTGTAGTGTAGAGCTGTGTGTACAGTACAGGAATAGTAGATACAGGACAGGATGGAGGTGTAGTGTAGAGCTGTGTGTACAGTACAGAAATAGTAGATACAGGACAGGATGGAGGTGTAGTGTAGAGCTGTGTGTACAGTACAGGAATAGTAGATACAGGACAGGATGGAGGTGTAGTGTAGAGCTGTGTGTACAGTACAGGAATAGTAAATACAGGACAGGATGGAGGTGTAGTGTAGAGCTGTGTGTACAGTACAGGAATAGCAGATACAGAACAGGATGGAGGTGTAGTGTAGAGCTGTGTACAGTACAGGAATAGTAGATACAGGACAGGATGGAGGTGCAGTGTAGAGCTGTGTGTAAAGTACAGGAATAGTAGATACAGGACAGGATGGAGATGTAGTGTAGAGCTGTGTATACAGTACAGGAATAGTAGATACAGGACAGGATGGAGGTGTAGTGTAGAGCTGTGTACAGTACAGGAATAGTAGATACAGGACAGGATGGAGGTGTAGTGTAGAGCTGTGTGTACAGTACGGGAATAGTAGATACAGGACAGGATGGAGGAGTAGTGTAGAGCTTTGTACAGAACAGGAATAGTAGATACAGGACAGGATGGAGGTGTAGTGTAGAGCTTTGTACAGAACAGGAATAGTAGATACAGGACAGGATGGAGGTGTAGTGTAGAGCTGTGTGTACAGTACAGGAATAGTAGATACAGGACAGGATGGAGGTGTAGTGTAGAGCTGTGTGTACAGGAATAGTAGATACTGGCAGGATGGAGGTGTAGTGTAGAGCTGTGTACAGTACAGGAATAGTAGATACAGGACAGGATGGAGGTGTAGTGTAGAGCTGTGTGTACAGTACAGGAATAGTAGATACAGGACAGAATGGAGGTGTAGTGTAGAGCTGTGTGTACAGGAATAGTAGATACAGGACAGGATGGAGGTGTAGTGTAGAGCTGTGTATACAGTACAGGAATAGTAGATACAGGACAGGATGGAGGTGTAGTGTAGAGCTGTGTGTACAGTACGGGAATAGTAGATACAGGACAGGATGGAGGAGTAGTGTAGAGCTGTGTGTACAGTACAGGAATAGTAGATACAGGACAGAATGGAGGTGTAGTGTAGAGCTGTGTGTACAGGAATAGTAGATACAGGACAGGATGGAGGTGTAGTGTAGAGCTGTGTATACAGTACAGGAATAGTAGATACAGGACAGGATGGAGGTGTAGTGTAGAGCTGTGTGTACAGTACGGGAATAGTAGATACAGGACAGGATGGAGGAGTAGTGTAGAGCTTTGTACAGAACAGGAATAGTAGATACAGGACAGGATGGAGGTGTAGTGTAGAGCTTTGTACAGAACAGGAATAGTAGATACAGGACAGGATGGAGGTGTAGTGTAGAGCTGTGTGTACAGTACAGGAATAGTAGATACAGGACAGGATGGAGGTGTAGTGTAGAGCTGTGTGTACAGGAATAGTAGATACTGGACAGGATGGAGGTGTAGTGTAGAGCTGTGTACAGTACAGGAATAGTAGATACAGGACAGGATGGAGGTGTAGTGTAGAGCTGTGTGTACAGTATAGGAATAGTAGATACAGGACAGAATGGAGGTGTAGTGTAGAGCTGTGTGTACAGGAATAGTAGATACAGGACAGGATGGAGGTGTAGTGTAGAGCTGTGTATACAGTACAGGAATAGTAGATACAGGACAGGATAGAGGTGTAGTGTAGAGCTGTGTACAGTACAGGAATAGTAGATACAGGACAGGATGGAGGTGTAGTGTAGAGCTGTGTACAGTACAGGAATAGTAGATACAGGACAGGATGGAGGTGTAGTGTACAGCTGTGTGTACAGTATAGGAATAGTAGATACAGGACAGGATGGAGGTGTAGTGTAGAGCTGTGTGTACAGTACAGGAATAGTAGATACAGAACAGGATGGAGGTGTAGTGTAGAGCTGTGTACAGTACAGGAATAGTAGATACAGGAGAGGATGGAGGTGCAGTGTAGAGCTGTGTGTAAAGTTCAGGAATAGTAGATACAGGACAGGATGGAGATGTAGTGTAGAGCTGTGTATACAGTACAGGAATAGTAGATACAGGACAGGATGGAGGTGTAGTGTAGAGCTGTGTGTACAGTATAGGAATAGTAGATACAGGACAGGATGGAGGTGTAGTGTAGAGCTGTGTGTACAGGAATAGTAGATACAGGACAGGATGGAGGTGTAGTGTAGAGCTGTGTACAGTACATAAATAGTAGATACAGGACAGGATGGAGGTGTAGTGTACAGCTGTGTGTACAGTATAGGAATAGTAGATACAGGACAGGATGGAGGTGTAGTGTAGAGCTGTGTACAGTACAGGAATAGTAGATACAGGACAGGATGGAGGTGTAGTGTAGAGCTGTGTGTACAGTACAGGAATAGTAGATACAGGACAGGATGGAGGTGTAGTGTAGAGCTGTGTGTACAGGAATAGTAGATACAGGACAGGATGGAGGTGTAGTGTAGAGCTGTGTGTACAGTACAGGAATAGTAGATACAGGACAGGATGGAGGTGTAGCGTAGAGCTGTGTGTACAGTACAGGAATAGTAGATACAGGACAGGATGGAAGTGTGTAGAGCTGTGTGTACAGTACAGGAATAGTAGATACAGGACAGGATGGAGGTGTAGTGTAGAGCTGTGTACAGTACAGGAATAGTAGATACAGGACAGGATGGAGGTGTAGTGTAGAGCTGTGTACAGTACAGGAATAGTAGATACAGGACAGGATGGAGGTGTAGTGTAGAGCTGTGTATACAGTACAGGAATAATAGATACAGGACAGGATGGAGGTGTAGTGTAGAGCTGTGTGTACAGTACAGGAATAGTAGATACAGCACAGGATGGAGGTGTAGCGTAGAGCTGTGTGTACAGTACAGGAATAGTAGATACAGGACAGGATGGAGGTGTAGTGTAGAGCTGTGTGTACAGTACAGGAATAGTAGATACAGGACAGGATGGAGGTGTAGTGTAGAGCTGTGTGTACAGTACAGGAATAGTAGATACAGGACAGGATGGAGGTGTAGTGTAGAGCTGTGTGTACAGTACAGGAATAGTAGATAAAGGACAGGATGGAGGTGTAGTGTAGAGCTGTGTGTACAGTACAGGAATAGTAGATACAGGACAGGATGGAGGTGTAGTGTAGAGCTGTGTATACAGTACAGGAATAGTAGATACAGGACAGGATGGAGGTGTAGTGTAGAGCTGTGTGTACAGTACAGGAATAGTAGATACAGGACAGGATGGAGGTGTAGTGTAGAGCTGTGTATACAGTACAGGAATAGTAGATACAGGACAGGATGGAGGTGTAGTGTAGAGCTGTGTGTAAAGTACAGGAATAGTAGATACAGGACAGGATGGAGGTGTAGTGTAGAGCTGTGTATACAGTACAGGAATAGTAGATACAGGACAGGATGGAGGTGTAGTGTAGAGCTGTGTGTACAGTACAGGAATAGTAGATACAGCACAGGATGGAGGTGTAGCGTAGAGCTGTGTGTACAGTACAGGAATAGTAGATACAGGACAGGATGGAGGTGTAGTGTAGAGCTGTGTGTACAGTACAGGAATAGTAGATACAGGACAGGATGGAGGTGTAGTGTAGAGCTGTGTGTACAGTACAGGAATAGTAGATACAGGACAGGATGGAGGTGTAGTGTAGAGCTGTGTGTACAGTACAGGAATAGTAGATACAGGACAGGATGGAGGTGTAGTGTAGAGCTGTGTGTACAGTCCAGGAATAGTAGATACTGGACAGGATGGAGGTGTAGTGTAGAGCTGTGTGTACAGTCCAGGAATAGTAGATACAGGACAGGATGGAGGTGTAGTGTAGAGCTGTGTGTACAGTCCAGGAATAGTAGATACTGGACAGGATGGAGGTGTAGTGTAGAGCTGTGTGTACAGTCCAGGAATAGTAGATACTGGACAGGATGGAGGTGTAGTGTAGAGCTGTGTGTACAGTACAGGAATAGTAGATACAGGACAGGATGGAGGTGTAGTGTAGAGCTGTGTGTACAGTACGGGAATAGTAGATACAGGACAGGATGGAGGAGTAGTGTAGAGCTTTGTACAGAACAGGAATAGTAGATACAGGACAGGATGGAGGTGTAGTGTAGAGCTTTGTACAGAACAGGAATAGTAGATACAGGACAGGATGGAGGTGTAGTGTAGAGCTGTGTGTACAGTACAGGAATAGTAGATACAGGACAGGATGGAGGTGTAGTGTAGAGCTGTGTGTACAGGAATAGTAGATACTGGACAGGATGGAGGTGTAGTGTAGAGCTGTGTACAGTACAGGAATAGTAGATACAGGACAGGATGGAGGTGTAGTGTAGAGCTGTGTGTACAGTATAGGAATAGTAGATACAGGACAGAATGGAGGTGTAGTGTAGAGCTGTGTGTACAGGAATAGTAGATACAGGACAGGATGGAGGTGTAGTGTAGAGCTGTGTATACAGTACAGGAATAGTAGATACAGGACAGGATAGAGGTGTAGTGTAGAGCTGTGTACAGTACAGGAATAGTAGATACAGGACAGGATGGAGGTGTAGTGTAGAGCTGTGTACAGTACAGGAATAGTAGATACAGGACAGGATGGAGGTGTAGTGTACAGCTGTGTGTACAGTATAGGAATAGTAGATACAGGACAGGATGGAGGTGTAGTGTAGAGCTGTGTACAGTACAGGAATAGTAGATACAGGACAGGATGGAGGTGTAGTGTAGAGCTGTGTGTACAGTACAGGAATAGTAGATACAGAACAGGATGGAGGTGTAGTGTAGAGCTGTGTACAGTACAGGAATAGTAGATACAGGAGAGGATGGAGGTGCAGTGTAGAGCTGTGTGTAAAGTTCAGGAATAGTAGATACAGGACAGGATGGAGATGTAGTGTAGAGCTGTGTATACAGTACAGGAATAGTAGATACAGGACAGGATGGAGGTGTAGTGTAGAGCTGTGTGTACAGTATAGGAATAGTAGATACAGGACAGGATGGAGGTGTAGTGTAGAGCTGTGTGTACAGGAATAGTAGATACAGGACAGGATGGAGGTGTAGTGTAGAGCTGTGTACAGTACATAAATAGTAGATACAGGACAGGATGGAGGTGTAGTGTACAGCTGTGTGTACAGTATAGGAATAGTAGATACAGGACAGGATGGAGGTGTAGTGTAGAGCTGTGTACAGTACAGGAATAGTAGATACAGGACAGGATGGAGGTGTAGTGTAGAGCTGTGTGTACAGTACAGGAATAGTAGATACAGGACAGGATGGAGGTGTAGTGTAGAGCTGTGTGTACAGGAATAGTAGATACAGGACAGGATGGAGGTGTAGTGTAGAGCTGTGTGTACAGTACAGGAATAGTAGATACAGGACAGGATGGAGGTGTAGCGTAGAGCTGTGTGTACAGTACAGGAATAGTAGATACAGGACAGGATGGAAGTGTGTAGAGCTGTGTGTACAGTACAGGAATAGTAGATACAGGACAGGATGGAGGTGTAGTGTAGAGCTGTGTACAGTACAGGAATAGTAGATACAGGACAGGATGGAGGTGTAGTGTAGAGCTGTGTACAGTACAGGAATAGTAGATACAGGACAGGATGGAGGTGTAGTGTAGAGCTGTGTATACAGTACAGGAATAGTAGATACAGGACAGGATGGAGGTGTAGTGTAGAGCTGTGTGTACAGTACAGGAATAGTAGATACAGCACAGGATGGAGGTGTAGCGTAGAGCTGTGTGTACAGTACAGGAATAGTAGATACAGGACAGGATGGAGGTGTAGTGTAGAGCTGTGTGTACAGTACAGGAATAGTAGATACAGGACAGGATGGAGGTGTAGTGTAGAGCTGTGTGTACAGTACAGGAATAGTAGATACAGGACAGGATGGAGGTGTAGTGTAGAGCTGTGTGTACAGTACAGGAATAGTAGATAAAGGACAGGATGGAGGTGTAGTGTAGAGCTGTGTGTACAGTACAGGAATAGTAGATACAGGACAGGATGGAGGTGTAGTGTAGAGCTGTGTATACAGTACAGGAATAGTAGATACAGGACAGGATGGAGGTGTAGTGTAGAGCTGTGTGTACAGTACAGGAATAGTAGATACAGGACAGGATGGAGGTGTAGTGTAGAGCTGTGTATACAGTACAGGAATAGTAGATACAGGACAGGATGGAGGTGTAGTGTAGAGCTGTGTGTAAAGTACAGGAATAGTAGATACAGGACAGGATGGAGGTGTAGTGTAGAGCTGTGTATACAGTACAGGAATAGTAGATAAAGGACAGGATGGAGGTGTAGTGTAGAGCTGTGTGTACAGTACAGGAATAGTAGATACAGCACAGGATGGAGGTGTAGCGTAGAGCTGTGTGTACAGTACAGGAATAGTAGATACAGGACAGGATGGAGGTGTAGTGTAGAGCTGTGTGTACAGTACAGGAATAGTAGATACAGGACAGGATGGAGGTGTAGTGTAGAGCTGTGTGTACAGTACAGGAATAGTAGATACAGGACAGGATGGAGGTGTAGTGTAGAGCTGTGTGTACAGTACAGGAATAGTAGATACAGGACAGGGTGGAGGTGTAGTGTAGAGCTGTGTGTACAGTACAGGAATAGTAGATACAGGACAGGATGGAGGTGTAGTGTAGAGCTGTGTGTACAGTCCAGGAATAGTAGATACAGGACAGGATGGAGGTGTAGTGTAGTGCTGTGTGTACAGTACAGGAATAGTAGATACAGGACAGGATGGAGGTGTAGTGTAGAGCTGTGTGTACAGTCCAGGAATAGTAGATACAGGACAGGATGGAGGTGTAGTGTAGAGCTGTGTGTACAGTCCAGGAATAGTAGATACTGGACAGGATGGAGGTGTAGTGTAGAGCTGTGTGTACAGTCCAGGAATAGTAGATACTGGACAGGATGGAGGTGTAGTGTAGAGCTGTGTGTACAGTACAGGAATAGTAGATACAGGACAGGATGGAGGTGTAGTGTAGAGCTGTGTGTACAGTACAGGAATAGTAGATACAGGACAGGATGGAGGTGTAGTGTAGAGCTGTGTGTACAGTACAGGAATAGTAGATACAGGACAGGATGGAGGTGTAGTGTAGAGCTGTGTGTACAGTCCAGGAATAGTAGATACAGGACAGGATGGAGGTGTAGTGTAGTGCTGTGTGTACAGTACAGGAATAGTAGATACAGGACAGGGTGGAGGTTTAGTGTAGAGCTGTGTACAGTACAGGAATAGTAGATACAGGACAGGATGGAGGTGTAGTGTAGAGCGCTGTGTACAGTACAGGAATAGAAGATACAGGACAGGATGGAGGTGTAGTGTAGAGCTGTGTGTACAGTACAGGAATAGTAGATACAGGACAGGATGGAGGTGTATTGTAGAGCTGTGTACAGTACAGGAATAGTAGATACAGGACAGGATGGAGGTGTAGTGTAGAGCTGTGTGTACAGTACAGGAATAGTAGATACAGGACAGGATGGAGGTGTAGTGTAGAGCTGTGTACAGTACAGGAATAGCAGATACAGGACAGGATGGAGGTGTAGTGTAGAGCTGTGTACAGTACAGGAATAGTAGATAAAGGACAGGATGGAGGTGTAGTGTAGAGCTGTGTGTACAGTACAGGAATAGTAGATACAGGACAGGATGGAGGTGTAGTGTAGAGCTGTGTGTACAGGAATAGTAGATACAGGACAGGATGGAGGTGTAGTGTAGAGCTGTGTATACAGTAGAGGAATAGTAGATACAGGACAGGATGGAGGTGTAGTGTAGAGCTGTGTATACAGTACAGGAATAGTAGATACAGGACAGGATGGAGGTGTAGTGTAGAGCAGTGTGTACAGTACAGGAATAGTAGATACAGGACAGGATGGAGATGTAGTGTAGAGCTGTGTACACAGTACAGGAATAGTAGATACAGGACAGCATGGAGGTGTAGTGTAGAGCTGTGTGTACAGTATAGGAATAGTAGATACAGGACAGGATGGAGGTGTAGTGTAGAGCTGTGTACAGTACAGGAATAGTAGATACAGGACAGGATGGAGGTGTAGTGTAGAGCTGTGTACAGTACAGGAATAGTAGATACAGGACAGGATAGAGGTGTAGTGTACAGCTGTGTGTACAGTATAGGAATAGTAGATACAGGACAGGATGGAGGTGTAGTGTAGAGCTGTGTACAGTACAGGAATAGTAGATACAGGACAGGATGGAGGTGTAGTGTAGAGCTGTGTACAGTACAGGAATAGTAGATACAGGACAGGATGGAGGTGTAGTGTAGAGCTGTGTGTACAGTACAGGAATAGTAGATACAGGACAGGATAAGGGTGTAGTGTAGAGCTGTGTGTACAGTACAGGAATAGTAGATACAGGACAGGATGGAGGTGTAGTGTAGAGCTGTGTGTACAGTACAGCAATAGAAGATACAGGACAGGATGGAGGTGTAGTGTAGAGCTGTGTGTACAGTACAGGAATAGTAGATACAGGACAGGATGGAGGTGTAGTGTAGAGCTGTGTGTACAGTACAGGAATAGTAGATACAGGACAGGATGGAGGTGTAGTGTAGAGCTGTGTGTACAGTATAGGAATAGTAGATACAGGACAGGATGGAGGTGTAGTGTAGAGCTGTGTATACAGTACAGGAATAGTAGATACAGGACAGGATGGAGGTGTAGTGTAGAGCTGTGTATACAGTACAGGAATAGTAGATACAGGACAGGATGGAGGTGTAGTGTAGAGCTGTGTACAGTACAGGAATAGTAGATACAGGACAGGATGGAGGTGTAGTGTAGAGCTGTGTGTACAGTACAGGAATAGTAGATACAGGACAGGATGGAGGTGTAGTGTAGAGCTGTGTGTACAGTACAGGAATAGTAGATACAGGACAGGATGGAGGTGTAGTGTAGAGCTGTGTGTACAGGAATAGTAGATACAGGACAGGATGGAGGTGTAGTGTAGAGCTGTGTATACAGTACAGGAATAGTAGATACAGGACAGGATGGAGGTGTAGTGTAGAGCAGTGTGTACAGTACAGGAATAGTAGATACAGGACAGGATGGAGATGTAGTGTAGAGCTGTGTACAGTACAGGAATAGTAGATACAGGACAGGATGGAGGTGTAGTGTAGAGCTGTGTGTACAGTACAGGAATAGTAGATACAGGACAGGATGGAGGTGTAGTGTAGAGCTATGTGTACAGTACAGGAATAGTAGATACAGGACAGGATAAGGGTGTAGTGTGGAGCTGTGTACAGTACAGGAATAGTAGATACAGGACAGGATGGAGGTGTAGTGTAGAGCTGTGTGTACAGTACAGGAATAGTAGATACAGGACAGGATGGAGGTGTAGTGTAGAGCTGTGTGTACAGTACAGGAATAGTAGATACAGGACAGGATGGAGGTGTAGTTTAGAGCTGTGTGTACAGTACAGGAATAGAAGATACAGGACAGGATTGAGGTGTAGTGTAGAGCTGTGTGTACAGTACAGGAATAGTAGATACAGGACAGGATGGAGGTGTAGTGTAGAGCTGTGTGTACAGTACAGGAATAGTAGATACAGGACAGGATGGAGGTGTAGTGTAGAGCTGTGTGTACAGTACAGGAATAGAAGATACAGGACAGGATGGAGGTGTAGTGTAGAGCTGTGTATACAGTACAGGAATAGTAGATACAGGACAGGATGGAGGTGTAGTGTAGAGCTGTGTATACAGTACAGGAATAGTAGATACAGGACAGGATGGAGGTGTAATGTAGAGCAGTGTGTACAGTACAGGAATAGTTGATACAGGACAGGATGGAGGTGTAGTGTAGAGCTGTGTACAGTACAGGAATAGTTGATACAGGACAGGATGGAGGTGTAGTGTAGAGCTGTGTATACAGTACAGGAATAGTAGATACAGGACAGGATGGAGGTGTAGTGTAGAGCTGTGTACAGTACAGGAATAGTAGATACAGGACAGGATGGAGGTGTAGTGTAGAGCTGTGTGTACAGTACAGGAATAGTAGATACAGGACAGGATGGAGATGTAGTGTAGAGCTGTGTATACAGTACAGGAATAGTAGATACAGGACAGGATGGAGGTGTAGTGTAGAGCTGTGTGTACAGTACAGGAATAGTAGATACAGGACAGGATGGAGGTGTAGTGTAGAGCTGTGTGTACAGTACAGGAATAGTAGATACAGGACAGGATGGAGGTGTAGTGTAGAGCTGTGTGTACAGGAATAGTAGATACAGGACAGGATGGAGGTGTAGTGTAGAGCTGTGTATACAGTACAGGAATAGTAGATACAGGACAGGATGGAGGTGTAGTGTAGAGCAGTGTGTACAGTACAGGAATAGTAGATACAGGACAGGATGGAGATGTAGTGTAGAGCTGTGTACACAGTACAGGAATAGTAGATACAGGACAGGATGGAGGTGTAGTGTAGAGCTGTGTGTACAGTATAGGAATAGTAGATACAGGACAGGATGGAGGTGTAGTGTAGAGCTGTGTACAGTACAGGAATAGTAGATACAGGACAGGATGGAGGTGTAGTGTAGAGCTGTGTACAGTACAGGAATAGTAGATACAGGACAGGATGGAGGTGTAGTGTAGAGCTCTGTACAGTACAGGAATAGTAGATACAGGACAGGATGGAGGTGTAGTGTAGAGCTGTGTGTACAGTACAGGAATAGTAGATACAGGACAGGATGGAGATGTAGTGTAGAGCTGTGTATACAGTACAGGAATAGTAGATACAGGACAGGATGGAGGTGTAGTGTAGAGCTGTGTGTACAGTACAGGAATAGTAGATACAGGACAGGATGGAGGTGTAGTGTAGAGCTGTGTGTACAGTACAGGAATAGTAGATACAGGACAGGATGGAGGTGTAGTGTAGAGCTGTGTGTACAGGAATAGTAGATACAGGACAGGATGGAGGTGTAGTGTAGAGCTGTGTATACAGTACAGGAATAGTAGATACAGGACAGGATGGAGGTGTAGTGTAGAGCAGTGTGTACAGTACAGGAATAGTAGATACAGGACAGGATGGAGATGTAGTGTAGAGCTGTGTACACAGTACAGGAATAGTAGATACAGGACAGGATGGAGGTGTAGTGTACAGCTGTGTGTACAGTATAGGAATAGTAGATACAGGACAGGATGGAGGTGTAGTGTAGAGCTGTGTACAGTACAGGAATAGTAGATACAGGACAGGATGGAGGTGTAGTGTAGAGCTGTGTACAGTACAGGAATAGTAGATACAGGACAGGATAGAGGTGTAGTGTACAGCTGTGTGTACAGTATAGGAATAGTAGATACAGGACAGGATGGAGGTGTAGTGTAGAGCTGTGTACAGTACAGGAATAGTAGATACAGGACAGGATGGAGGTGTAGTGTAGAGCTGTGTACAGTACAGGAATAGTAGATACAGGACAGGATGGAGGTGTAGTGTAGAGCTGTGTGTACAGTACAGGAATAGTAGATACAGCACAGGATGGAGGTGTAGTGTAGAGCTGTGTGTACAGTATAGGAATAGTAGATACAGGATAGGATGGAGGTGTAGTGTAGAGCTGTGTGTACAGTACAGGAATAGTAGATACAGGACAGGATGGAGGTGTAGTGTAGAGCTGTGTACAGTACAGGAATAGTAGATACAGGACAGGATGGAGGTGTAGTGTACAGCTGTGTGTACAGTACAGGAATAGTAGATACAGGACAGGATGGAGGTGTAGTGTAGAGCTGTGTACAGTACAGGAATAGTAGATACAGGACAGGATGGAGGTGTAGTGTACAGCTGTGTGTACAGTACAGGAATAGTAGATACAGGACAGGATGGAGGTGTAGTGTAGAGCTATGTGTACAGTACAGGAATAGTAGATACAGGATAGGATGGAGGTGTAGTGTAGAGCTGTGTGTACAGTATAGGAATAGTAGATACAGGACAGGATGGAGGTGTAGTGTAGAGCTGTGTACAGTACAGGAATAGTAGATACAGGACAGGATGGAGGTGTAGTGTACAGCTGTGTGTACAGTACAGGAATAGTAGATACAGGACAGGATGGAGGTGTAGTGTAGAGCTATGTGTACAGTACAGGAATAGTAGATACAGGACAGGATGGAGGTGTAGTGTAGAGCTGTGTGTACAGTACAGGAATAGTAGATACAGGACAGGATAAGGGTGTAGTGTAGAGCTGTGTGTACAGTACAGGAATAGTAGATACAGGACAGGATGGAGGTGTAGTGTAGAGCTGTGTGTACAGTACAGGAATAGAAGATACAGGACAGGATGGAGGTGTAGTGTAGAGCTGTGTGTACAGTACAGGAATAGTAGATACAGGACAGGATGGAGGTGTAGTGTAGAGCTGTGTGTACAGTACAGGAATAGTAGATACAGGACAGGATGGAGGTGTAGTGTAGAGCTGTGTGTACAGTATAGGAATAGTAGATACAGGACAGGATGGAGGTGTAGTGTAGAGCTGTGTACAGTACAGGAATAGTTGATACAGGACAGGATGGAGGTGTAGTGTAGAGCTGTGTATACAGTACAGGAATAGTAGATACAGGACAGGATGGAGGTGTAGTGTAGAGCAGTGTGTACAGTACAGGAATAGTTGATACAGGACAGGATGGAGGTGTAGTGTAGAGCTGTGTATACAGTACAGGAATAGTAGATACAGGACAGGATGGAGGTGTAGTGTAGAGCTGTGTGCACAGTACAGGAATAGTAGATACAGGACAGGATGGAGGTGTAGTGTAGAGCTGTGTACAGTACAGGAATAGTTGATACAGGACAGGATGGAGGTGTAGTGTAGAGCTGTGTATACAGTACAGGAATAGTAGATACAGGACAGGATGGAGGTGTAGTGTAGAGCTGTGTGTACAGTACAGGAATAGTTGATACAGGACAGGATGGAGGTGTAGTGTAGAGCTGTGTATACAGTACAGGAATAGTAGATACAGGACAGGATGGAGGTGTAGTGTAGAGCTGTGTACAGTACAGGAATAGTAGATACAGGACAGGATGGAGGTGTAGTGTAGAGCTCTGTACAGTACAGGAATAGTAGATACAGGACAGGATGGAGGTGTAGTGTAGAGCTGTGTGTACAGTACAGGAATAGTAGATACAGGACAGGATGGAGATGTAGTGTAGAGCTGTGTATACAGTACAGGAATAGTAGATACAGGACAGGATGGAGGTGTAGTGTAGAGCTGTGTGTACAGTATAGGAATAGTAGATACAGGACAGAATGGAGGTGTAGTGTAGAGCTGTGTGTACAGGAATAGTAGATACAGGACAGGATGGAGGTGTAGTGTAGAGCTGTGTATACAGTACAGGAATAGTAGATACAGGACAGGATGGAGGTGTAGTGTAGAGCGCTGTGTGTACAGTACAGGAATAGTAGATACAGGACAGGATGGAGGTGTAGTGTAGAGCTGTGTACAGTACAGGAATAGTAGATACAGGACAGGATGGAGGTGTAGTGTACAGCTGTGTGTACAGTATAGGAATAGTAGATACAGGACAGGATGGAGGTGTAGTGTAGAGCTGTGTGTACAGTACAGGAATAGTAGATACAGGACAGGATGGAGGTGTAGTGTAGAGCTGTGTGTACAGTACAGGAATAGTAGATACAGGACAGGATGGAGGTGTAGTGTAGAGCTTTGTACAGTACAGGAATAGTAGATACAGGACAGGATGGAGGTGTAGTGTAGAGCTGTGTACAGTACAGGAATAGTAGATACAGGACAGGATGGAGGTGTAGTGTAGAGCTGTATGTACAGTACAGGAATAGTAGATACAGGACAGGATGGAGGTGTAGTGTAGAGCTGTGTGTACAGTACAGGAATAGTAGATACAGGACAGGATGGAGGTGTAGTGTAGAGCTGTATGTACAGTACAGGAATAGTAGATACAGGACAGGATGGAGATGTAGTGTAGAGCTGTGTATACAGTACAGGAATAGTAGATACAGGACAGGATGGAGGTGTAATTGTCACGGGTGTGTTGCCACGAAGATCGTCACGAGTACACAGCCTGACTTCTCGCAGCATTTCATTCAGACTGACAGAGCGGATCGTGGTATTTGGAGTTTCTGAGATAAGTGTATTTGGAAGTGTTTTTTCCCTTTCCTCGCTTTATCATTTATCTCCTTTCCCGTTGGTTTTCCCTCTGTTGTAGTTGAGAAGTTGTTTGTATGCAAGGTGGTTTTGGTTTTTCCCTTGTACTGTCTCGTTCGTCTAAATACTGTGTTTGGGCCTATTATTTCTTGTTCCCTTTGGTTGTGATCGGGGTCCTTCTCAGGACTAGATTACTGAGGTGCAGGGATCCTCAGGAGGTAGGGGTTACGCTGGCGGCCTGGACCTCTGTACCTTTAACAGTACCTCCAGGTTGAGGGATTAGTCAGGGCCCCAGCTTAGGGTCAGCTTAGGCCCCCTACCTCCAGTATACAGAGACAGCGTGACATTTTCACCGACCCACTTAGTTTTTCTCCAGCTACTATGGATCCAGTAGCCGGTCTAGCTCGGCAATTGCAGAGTTTGTCCATGGAGCTGGCGGACGTTAGGTCCAAGGTTTGGCATCCTCAGGAGCAAGCCGGACCAGAACCTAAAGTAGCTCTCCCTGATAGGTTCACTGGGGGGCGGGACAAGTTTTTTGTTTTCCGGGAGGCATGTAAATTGTACTTTCGGCTGCGGCCTCGGTCATCGGGGAGTGAAGAACAAAGGGTGGGAATTGTCATCTCGCTCCTACAAGGGGACCCACAATCTTGGGCGTTCTCTCTTCCCCCGGGTTCCCCGGCTCTCCAGACAGTGGATAGGTTTTTCGCTGCCCTGGGACTCGTATATGATGACCCAGATCGGATCTCCCTTGCTGAGTCTAAGTTACGTAGGATCCAGCAGGGAGATCGTCCGGCGGAGGAATTCTGTTCGGAGTTCCGTAGGTGGGCCACGGACACCCAGTGGAATGACCCGGCTCTTAGGAGCCAGTTTTGTCATGGTTTATCTGACAAATTACAGGATGTGTTGGCACAGTATGACTCTCCCGTGTCTCTGGAAGCCGCTATGGCCCTCGCTATTCGCGTGGACAGACGGCTTCGGGAGAGGTGCGGGATAACTCTACCCCCTGTGATGACTCCACCTCCTACAAGGTCCCCTCATATGGTGGTTCCCCTGGTCAGTCCAGAGGAGCCTATGCAATTAGGAGGGACATCATTTCGGGGGAGGGGACCGGTGGTGCGCCATAAGGCAGGAAGGTGTTTCTTCTGCGGGAGAAAGGGACATTTTATTGGGGGGTGTCCATCCCGTCCCTTGCAGAGTGAAGAGTCGTCGGAAAACTGTTGATCCCAGGTTGTGTGGTGGACGGCAATCTGGGAGTAGGTATTTCGTCCCTAGGTTCGTCTCAGTTTCTCGTACCGGCGGAGGTGGTGGTGGGTACGAGAACTGAGAGGATATCTGTTCTTCTGGATAGTGGGGCCGGGGCTAATCTGGTTGATGCTCGGTTTGCCCGGGTTCAAGGTATGCGGTTGAGTGAGTTGGCTAAACCCATCCCCATATTCTCGATCGATGCCAGGCCTCTCGGGCAGGGAAGTTTTTTGCAAGTTGTGCATGACGTAAAACTTCAAGTGGGGGCAATACATAAAGAACTGTTGTCTTGCTATGTGTTGGAGGGTCTTCCCACTCCTATTGTGTTGGGCCTTCCTTGGTTAGCTAAGCATAACCCGGTTATTAATTGGCAAACCAGGGAGATAAGCCAATGGAGTAAATTCTGTAATAAAAACTGCATGAACACGGTCATTGGTGCGGTTACTCCTTGGGTCTTACCTCCATTTCTGGCGGACTTTGAGGATGTATTCTCGGAGAAAGGGTGTCAGGAACTACCTCCTCATCGCGTGTATGACTGTTCTGTAAAACTGCTCCCAGAGGCCAAGTTACCTAAAGCTAGGTTGTATAACCTTTCTGGTCCTGAGAGGCAGGCCATGAAGGATTATATCTCAGAAAGTCTGGCTAAGGGGCATATTAGACCTTCATCTTCACCGGTGGCTGCGGGGTTCTTCTTTGTTAAGAAGAAAGATGGAGGCCTACGCCCTTGCCTGGATTTCCGTGAACTTAATCGGATTACGGTCCGAGATCCGTATCCGCTCCCACTTATTCCCGATCTCTTTAATCAGATCGTGGGCGCCAAATGGTTTTCTAAGTTGGATCTCAGGGGGGCGTACAATCTGATTAGGATGAAGGAGGGGGATGAGTGGAAGACGGCGTTTAACACTCCGGAGGGGCATTATGAGAACCTTGTCATGCCATTCGGTCTGACTAATGCCCCGGCGGTGTTCCAACACTTTGTTAATGACATTTTTCGCCGCTTGGTGGGACAGTTTGTTGTCATATATCTGGATGATATCCTAATTTACTCGCCGGATCTGGTGTCTCATCAGGAGCACGTTAGGCAGGTGTTACAGATCTTGCGGGATAATAAACTGTATGCCAAGTGGGAAAAGTGTGTGTTCGCCGTACAGGAACTCCAGTTTTTAGGCTTCCTGGTTTCAGCGTCCGGTTTTCGTATGGACCCTGGGAAAGTGCGGGCAGTTCTTGAGTGGGATCGGCCAGAGAATCTTAAGGCACTACAACGTTTCCTGGGGTTTGCTAATTATTACCGAAAGTTCATTCGTAATTTCTCGTCCATGGTTAAGCCTCTCACTGACATGACTAAAAAGGGGACGGATTTTTCTAGGTGGTCTGACAAGGCTTGTCAAGCATTCTCCTCTTTGAAAAAATGCTTTGCCTCGGCGCCCATACTCATTCAACCTGATGCGTCTCAGCCATTCATTGTAGAGGTAGACGCTTCCGAGGTAGGGGTGGGAGCAGTATTGTCACAAGGTTCGTCCCCTGGTAAGTGGCATCCGTGCGCCTTTTTCTCTAAAAAATTGTCGTCCGCTGAGAGGAATTACGATGTCGGCAATAGGGAACTCTTGGCCATTAAGTTAGCTTTTGAGGAGTGGCGCCATTTTCTGGAGGGGGCAGTTCATCCGGTCACCGTCATCACCGATCACAAGAACCTGCTATATCTGGAGTCCGCGAAACGTCTGAATCCCAGACAAGCTAGGTGGTCATTGTTTTTTACCAGGTTTAATTTTGTCGTTACATATCGTCCTGGGTCAAAAAATGTAAAGGCGGATGCCTTATCTCGTAGTTTCCCGGGGGCCGGGAATACGGACGACCCGATTCCTATCCTTCAGGAGGGGGTGGTGGTTTCGGCAGTATGCTCTGAGCTGGAGGAGGAGGTATTGGAGGCTCAGGGGGACGCCCCTGTTGGACCTCCAGGGAGATTGTTTGTTCCAGATCAGTTGCGACAAAAGGTGATCGAGGCACACCATAACTCAGTTTTTGCAGGACACCCGGGGAGTAAAGCAACTGTGGATCTCCTCTCGCGTCGGTTTTGGTGGCCTAATTTACATAAGGAGGTGGTAACTTTTGTCGCGTCCTGTGGGGTTTGTGCGCGCTCTAAGACCTCACATACCCGTCCGTCTGGGGCCCTCTTACCTTTGAAGATCCCGGAGCGTCCTTGGACTCATCTGTCTATGGACTTTATTACGGACCTCCCTCCGTCTTCGGGTAAAACGGTCATACTCGTTGTAGTGGACAGGTTCAGCAAGATGGCACATTTTATCGCTCTTCCGGCTCTCCCTAATGCTAAAACTCTTGCGCAGGTGTTCATTGGGGAGATTGTGAGGCTTCACGGGGTACCCTCCGAGGTGGTGTCTGATCGGGGGTCTCAGTTTGTGTCTAAGTTCTGGAAGGCGTTTTGTGCACGGCGGGGGATGCAGTTGTCATTCTCATCGGCTTTTCATCCTCAGACCAATGGTCAGACGGAACGTATGAACCAGAGCTTGGAGACATATCTCCGGTGTTTTGTGTCAGAGAACCAGGAGGACTGGGCTTCTTTCTTACCTCTGGCAGAGTTTGCTCTTAATAATAGGCGGAGCGAGTCCACTGGTAAGTCCCCGTTTTTTGGGGCATATGGTTTTCACCCCCAGTTTTGTACTTTCAGTGGGGGGGGCTCTTCGGGGGTTCCTGAGGAGGAACGATTTTCCTCATCACTCGCTTCAGTATGGAGAGGGGTGCTGAAGAATCTGAATACTATGGGGAACCGATACAAACGTATGGCTGATAGGAGGAGAGTGTCTGGTCCGGACCTAAGTGTGAACGATCGGGTATGGTTGTCTACCAGGAATATAAAACTTAAGGTTCCCTCCTGGAAACTGGGTCCCAGGTTCATCGGGCCGTACAGAATCAGTTCTATTATTAATCCGGTGGCATTCCGTCTTGACCTCCCCCCTACGTTTAAAATTCACAACGTGTTTCACAGATCATTGCTTAAGAGGTATGTGGCGCCGGTGGTACCGTCACTTTTACCTCCCCCTCCAGTGGTTGTCAATGGTAACTTGGAGTTCCAGGTATCGAGGGTCATTGATTCACGCTTTAATCGCCGGTCCCTTCAGTACCTGGTTCATTGGAAGGGGTATGGTCCTGAGGAGAGGATGTGGGTTCCTGCGTCGGATATTAACGCAGACCGATTAGTTCGGGCCTTCCACACGACTCACCCGGATAAACCTGGCCCTGAGGGTCCGGAGGCCCCTCGTAGAAGGGGGGGTACTGTCACGGGTGTGTTGCCACGAAGATCGTCACGAGTACACAGCCTGACTTCTCGCAGCATTTCATTCAGACTGACAGAGCGGATCGTGGTGTTTGGAGTTGCTGAGATAAGTGTAGTGTAGAGCTGTGTGTACAGTACAGGAATAGTAGATACAGGACAGGATGGAGGTGTAGTGTAGAGCTGTGTATACAGTACAGGAATAGTAGATACAGGACAGGATGGAGGTGTAGTGTAGAGCTGTGTGTACAGTATAGGAATAGTAGATACAGGACAGGATGGAGGTGTAGTGTAGAGCTGTGTGTACAGGAATAGTAGATACAGGACAGGATGGAGGTGTAGTGTAGAGCTGTGTACAGTACAGGAATAGTAGATACAGGACAGGATGGAGGTGTAGTGTACAGCTGTGTGTACAGTATAGGAATAGTAGATACAGGACAGGATGGAGGTGTAGTGTAGAGCTGTGTACAGTACAGGAATAGTAGATACAAGACAGGATGGAGGTGTAGTGTAGAGCTGTGTACAGTACAGGAATAGTAGATACAGGACAGGATGGAGGTCTAGTGTAGAGCTGTGTGTACAGTACAGGAATAGTAGATACAGAACAGGATGGAGGTGTAGTGTAGAGCTGTGTACAGTACAGGAATAGTAGATACAAGACAGGATGGAGGTGTAGTGTAGAGCTGTGTATACAGTACAGGAATAGTAGATACAGGACAGGATGGAGGTCTAGTGTAGAGCTGTGTGTACAGTACAGGAATAGTAGATACAGAACAGGATGGAGGTGTAGTGTAGAGCTGTGTACAGTACAGGAATAGTAGATACAGAACAGGATGGAGGTGTAGTGTAGAGCTGTGTACAGTACAGGAATAGTAGATACAGGACAGGATGGAGGTCTAGTGTAGAGCTGTGTGTACAGTACAGGAATAGTAGATACAGAACAGGATGGAGGTGTAGTGTAGAGCTGTGTACAGTACAGGAATAGTAGATACAAGACAGGATGGAGGTGTAGTGTAGAGCTGTGTACAGTACAGGAATAGTAGATACAGGAGAGGATGGAGGTGCAGTGTAGAGCTGTGTGTACAGTACAGGAATAGTAGATACAGGAGAGGATGGAGGTGTAGTGTAGAGCTGTGTATACAGTATAGGAATAGTAGATACAGGACAGGATGGAGGTGTAGTGTAGAGCTGTGTGTACAGTATAGGAATAGTAGATACAGGACAGGATGGAGGTGTAGTGTAGAGCGCTGTGTACAGTACAGGAATAGTAGATGCAGGACAGGATGGAGGTGTAGTGTAGAGCGCTGTGTACAGTACAGGAATAGTAGATACAGGACAGGATGGAGGTGTAGTGTAGAGCTGTGTGTAAAGTTCAGGAATAGTAGATACAGGACAGGATGGAGATGTAGTGTAGAGCTGTGTATACAGTACAGGAATAGTAGATACAGGACAGGATGGAGGTGTAGTGTAGAGCTGTGTATACAGTACAGGAATAGTAGATACAGGACAGGATGGAGGTGTAGTGTAGAGCTGTGTGTACAGTATAGGAATAGTAGATACAGGACAGGATGGAGGTGTAGTGTAGAGCGCTGTGTACAGTACAGGAATAGTAGATACAGGACAGGATGGAGGTGTAGTGTAGAGCGCTGTGTACAGTACAGGAATAGTAGATACAGGATAGGATGGAGGTGTAGTGTAGAGCTGTGTATACAGTATAGGAATAGTAGATACAGGACAGGATGGAGGTGTAGTGTAGAGCTGTGTGTACAGTATAGGAATAGTAGATACAGGACAGGATGGAGGTGTAGTGTAGAGCGCTGTGTACAGTACAGGAATAGAAGATGCAGGACAGGATGGAGGTGTAGTGTAGAGCGCTGTGTACAGTACAGGAATAGTAGATACAGGACAGGATGGAGGTGTAGTGTAGAGCGCTGTGTACAGTACAGGAATAGTAGATACAGGATAGGATGGAGGTGTAGTGTAGAGCTGTATATACAGTATAGGAATAGTAGATACAGGACAGGATGGAGGTGTAGTGTAGAGCTGTGTGTACAGTACAGGAATAGTAGATACAGGACAGGATGGAGGTGTAGTGTAGAGCTGTGTGTACAGTATAGGAATAGTAGATACAGGACAGGATGGAGGTGTAGTGTAGAGCGCTGTGTACAGTACAGGAATAGTAGATGCAGGACAGGATGGAGGTGTAGTGTAGAGCTGTGTGTACAGTATAGGAATAGTAGATACAGGACAGGATGGAGGTGTAGTGTAGAGCGCTGTGTACAGTACAGGAATAGTAGATGCAGGACAGGATGGAGGTGCAGTGTAGAGCTGTGTGTAAAGTTCAGGAATAGTAGATACAGGACAGGATGGAGGTGTAGTGTAGAGCGCTGTGTACAGTACAGGAATAGTAGATGCAGGACAGGATGGAGGTGTAGTGTAGAGCTGTGTGTACAGTATAGGAATAGTAGATACAGGACAGGATGGAGGTGTAGTGTAGAGCGCTGTGTACAGTACAGGAATAGTAGATACAGGATAGGATGGAGGTGTAGTGTAGAGCTGTGTATACAGTACAGGAATAGTAGATACAGGACAGGATGGAGGTGTATTGTAGAGCTGTGTGTACAGTACAGGAATAGTAGATACAGGACAGGATGGAGGTGTAGTGTAGAGCTGTGTACAGTACAGGAATAGTAGATACAGGACAGGATGGAGGTGTAGTGTACAGCTGAGTGTACAGTATAGGAATAGTAGATACAGGACAGGATGGAGGTGTAGTGTAAAGCTGTGTACAGTACAGGAATAGTAGATACAGGACAGGATGGAGGTGTAGTGTAGAGCTGTGTACAGTACAGGAATAGTAGATACAGGACAGGATGGAGGTGTATTGTAGAGCTGTGTGTACAGTACAGGAATAGTAGATACAGGATAGGATGGAGGTGTAGTGTAGAGCTGTGTATACAGTACAGGAATAGTAGATACAGGACAGGATGGAGGTGTATTGTAGAGCTGTGTGTACAGTACAGGAATAGTAGATACAGGACAGGATGGAGGTGTAGTGTAAAGCTGTGTACAGTACAGGAATAGTAGATACAGGACAGGATGGAGGTGTAGTGTAGAGCTGTGTACAGTACAGGAATAGTAGATACAGGACAGGATGGAGGTGTTGTGTAGAGCTGTGTGTACAGTACAGGAATAGTAGATACAGCACAGGATGGAGGTGTAGCGTAGAGCTGTGTGTACAGTACAGGAATAGTAGATACAGGACAGGATAGAGGTGTAGTGTAGAGCTGTGTGTACAGTATAGGAATAGTAGATACAGGATAGGATGGAGGTGTAGTGTAGAGCTGTGTGTACAGTACAGGAATAGTAGATACAGGACAGGATGGAGGTGTAGTGTAGAGCTGTGTACAGTACAGGAATAGTAGATACAGGACAGGATGGAGGTGTAGTGTAGAGCTGTGTGTACAGTACAGGAATTGTAGATACAGGACAGGATGGAGGTGTAGTGTAGAGCTGTGTGTACAGTACAGGAATAGTAGATACAGGACAGGATGGAGGTGTAGTGTAGAGCTGTGTACAGTACAGGAATAGTAGATACAGGACAGGATGGAGGTGTAGTGTAGAGCTGTGTACAGTACAGGAATAGTAGATACAGGACAGGATGGAGGTGTAGTGTAGAGCTGTGTATACAGTACAGGAATAGTAGATACAGGACAGGATGGAGGTGTAGTGTAGAGCTGTGTGTACAGTACAGGAATAGTAGATACAGGACAGGATGGAGGTGTAGTGTAGAGCTGTGTACAGTACAGGAATAGTAGATACAGGACAGGATGGAGGTGTAGTGTAGAGCTGTGTACAGTACAGGAATAGTAGATACAGGACAGGATGGAGGTGTAGTGTAGAGCTGTGTGTACAGTACAGGAATAGTAGATACAGGACAGGATGGAGGTGTAGTGTAGAGCTGTGTGTACAGTACAGGAATAGTAGATACAGGACAGGATGGAGGTGTAGTGTAGAGCTGTGTGTACAGTACAGGAATAGTAGATACAGGACAGGATGGAGGTGTAGTGTAGAGCTGTGTGTACAGTACAGGAATAGTAGATAAAGGACAGGATGGAGGTGTAGTGTAGAGCTGTGTGTACAGTACAGGAATAGTAGATACAGGACAGGATGGAGGTGTAGTGTAGAGCTGTGTATACAGTACAGGAATAGTAGATACAGGACAGGATGCAGGTGTAGTGTAGAGCTGTGTGTACAGTACAGGAATAGTAGATACAGGACAGGATGGAGGTGTAGTGTAGAGCTGTGTATACAGTACAGGAATAGTAGATACAGGACAGGATGGAGGTGTAGTGTAGAGCTGTGTGTACAGTACAGGAATAGTAGATACAGGACAGGATGGAGGTGTAGTGTAGAGCTGTGTATACAGTACAGGAATAGTAGATAAAGGACAGGATGGAGGTGTAGTGTAGAGCTGTGTGTACAGTACAGGAATAGTAGATACAGCACAGGATGGAGGTGTAGCGTAGAGCTGTGTGTACAGTACAGGAATAGTAGATACAGGACAGGATGGAGGTGTAGTGTAGAGCTGTGTGTACAGTACAGGAATAGTAGATACAGGACAGGATGGAGGTGTAGTGTAGAGCTGTGTGTACAGTACAGGAATAGTAGATACAGGACAGGATGGAGGTGTAGTGTAGAGCTGTGTGTACAGTACAGGAATAGTAGATACAGGACAGGATGGAGGTGTAGTGTAGAGCTGTGTGTACAGTCCAGGAATAGTAGATACTGGACAGGATGGAGGTGTAGTGTAGAGCTGTGTGTACAGTCCAGGAATAGTAGATACAGGACAGGATGGAGGTGTAGTGTAGAGCTGTGTGTACAGTCCAGGAATAGTAGATACTGGACAGGATGGAGGTGTAGTGTAGAGCTGTGTGTACAGTCCAGGAATAGTAGATACTGGACAGGATGGAGGTGTAGTGTAGAGCTGTGTGTACAGTACAGGAATAGTAGATACAGGACAGGATGGAGGTGTAGTGTAGAGCTGTGTGTACAGTACAGGAATAGTAGATACAGGACAGGATGGAGGTGTAGTGTAGAGCTGTGTGTACAGTACAGGAATAGTAGATACAGGACAGGATGGAGGTGTAGTGTAGAGCTGTGTGTACAGTCCAGGAATAGTAGATACAGGACAGGATGGAGGTGTAGTGTAGTGCTGTGTGTACAGTACAGGAATAGTAGATACAGGACAGGGTGGAGGTTTAGTGTAGAGCTGTGTACAGTACAGGAATAGTAGATACAGGACAGGAGGGAGGTGTAGTGTAGAGCGCTGTGTACAGTACAGGAATAGAAGATACAGGACAGGATGGAGGTGTAGTGTAGAGCTGTGTGTACAGTACAGGAATAGTAGATACAGGACAGGATGGAGGTGTATTGTAGAGCTGTGTACAGTACAGGAATAGTAGATACAGGACAGGATGGAGGTGTAGTGTAGAGCTGTGTGTACAGTACAGGAATAGTAGATACAGGACAGGATGGAGGTGTAGTGTAGAGCTGTGTACAGTACAGGAATAGCAGATACAGGACAGGATGGAGGTGTAGTGTAGAGCTGTGTACAGTACAGGAATAGTAGATAAAGGACAGGATGGAGGTGTAGTGTAGAGCTGTGTGTACAGTACAGGAATAGTAGATACAGGACAGGATGGAGGTGTAGTGTAGAGCTGTGTGTACAGTACAGGAATAGTAGATACAGGACAGGATGGAGGTGTAGTGTAGAGCTGTGTATACAGTACAGGAATAGTAGATACAGGACAGGATGGAGGTGTAGTGTAGAGCTGTGTACAGTACAGGAATAGCAGATACAGGACAGGATGGAGATGTAGTGTAGAGCTGTGTATACAGTACAGGAATAGTAGATACAGGACAGGATGGAGGTGTAGTGTAGAGCTGTGTGTACAGTACAGGAATAGTAGATACAGGACAGGATGGAGGTGTAGTGTAGAGCTGTGTACAGTACAGGAATAGTAGATACAGGACAGGATGGAGGTGTAGTGTAGAGCTGTGTGTACAGTACAGGAATAGTAGATACAGGACAGGATGGAGGTGTAGTGTAGAGCTGTGTACAGTACAGGAATAGATACAGGACAGGATAGAGGTGTAGTGTAGAGCTGTGTGTACAGTACAGGAATAGTAGATACAGGACAGGATGGAGGTGTAGTGTAGAGCTGTGTGTACAGTACAGGAATAGTAGATAAAGGACAGGATGGAGGTGTAGTGTAGAGCTGTGTACAGTACAGGAATAGTAGATACAGGACAGGATGGAGGTGTAGCGTAGAGCTGTGTGTACAGTACAGGAATAGTAGATACAGGACAGGATGGAGGTGTAGCGTAGAGCTGTGTGTACAGTACAGGAATAGTAGATACAGGACAGGATGGAGGTGTAGTGTAGAGCTGTGTACAGTACAGGAATAGTAGATACAGGACAGGATGGAGGTGTAGTGTAGAGCTGTGTATACAGTACAGGAATAGTAGATACAGGACAGGATGGAGATGTAGTGTAGAGCTGTGTACAGTACAGGAGTAGTAGATACAGGACAGGATGGAGGTGTAGTGTAGAGCTGTGTGTACAGTACAGGAATAGTAGATACAGGATAGGATGGAGGTGTAGTGTAGAGCTGTGTGTACAGTACAGGAATAGTAGATACAGCACAGGATGGAGGTGTAGCGTAGAGCTGTGTGTACAGTACAGGAATAGTAGATACAGGATAGGATGGAGTTGTAGTGTAGAGCTGTGTGTACAGTATAGGAATAGTAGATACAGGATAGGATGGAGGTGTAGTGTAGAGCTGTGTGTACAGTACAGGAATAGTAGATACAGGACAGGATGGAGGTGTAGTGTAGAGCTGTGTACAGTACAGGAATAGTAGATACAGGACAGGATGGAGGTGTAGTGTAGAGCTGTGTACAGTACAGTAATAGTAGATACAGGACAGGATGGAGGTGTAGTGTAGAGCTGTGTACAGTACAGGAATAGTAGATACAGGACAGGATGGAGGTGTAGTGTAGAGCTGTGTACAGTACAGGAATAGTAGATACAGGACAGGATGGAGGTGTAGTGTAGAGCTGTGTGTACAGTACAGGAATAGTAGATAAAGGACAGGATGGAGGTGTAGTGTAGAGCTGTGTACAGTACAGGAATAGTAGATACAGGACAGGATGGAGGTGTAGCGTAGAGCTGTGTGTACAGTACAGGAATAGTAGATACAGGACAGGATGGAGGTGTAGCGTAGAGCTGTGTGTACAGTACAGGAATAGTAGATACAGGACAGGATGGAGGTGTAGTGTAGAGCTGTGTACAGTACAGGAATAGTAGATACAGGACAGGATGGAGGTGTAGTGTAGAGCTGTGTATACAGTACAGGAATAGTAGATACAGGACAGGATGGAGATGTAGTGTAGAGCTGTGTACAGTACAGGAATAGTAGATACAGGACAGGATGGAGGTGTAGTGTAGAGCTGTGTGTACAGTACAGGAATAGTAGATACAGGATAGGATGGAGATGTAGTGTAGAGCTGTGTGTACAGTACAGGAATAGTAGATACAGCACAGGATGGAGGTGTAGCGTAGAGCTGTGTGTACAGTACAGGAATAGTAGATACAGGACAGGATGGAGATGTAGTGTAGAGCTGTGTACAGTACAGGAATAGTAGATACAGGACAGGATGGAGGTGTAGCGTAGAGCTGTGTGTACAGTACAGGAATAGTAGATACAGGACAGGATGGAGGTGTAGCGTAGAGCTGTGTGTACAGTACAGGAATAGTAGATACAGGACAGGATGGAGGTGTAGTGTAGAGCTGTGTACAGTACAGGAATAGTAGATACAGGACAGGATGGAGGTGTAGTGTAGAGCTGTGTATACAGTACAGGAATAGTAGATACAGGACAGGATGGAGATGTAGTGTAGAGCTGTGTACAGTACAGGAATAGTAGATACAGGACAGGATGGAGGTGTAGTGTAGAGCTGTGTGTACAGTACAGGAATAGTAGATACAGGATAGGATGGAGGTGTAGTGTAGAGCTGTGTGTACAGTACAGGAATAGTAGATACAGCACAGGATGGAGGTGTAGCGTAGAGCTGTGTGTACAGTACAGGAATAGTAGATACAGGATAGGATGGAGTTGTAGTGTAGAGCTGTGTGTACAGTATAGGAATAGTAGATACAGGATAGGATGGAGGTGTAGTGTAGAGCTGTGTGTACAGTACAGGAATAGTAGATACAGGACAGGATGGAGGTGTAGTGTAGAGCTGTGTACAGTACAGGAATAGTAGATACAGGACAGGATGGAGGTGTAGTGTAGAGCTGTGTACAGTACAGTAATAGTAGATACAGGACAGGATGGAGGTGTAGTGTAGAGCTGTGTACAGTACAGGAATAGTAGATACAGGACAGGATGGAGGTGTAGTGTAGAGCTGTGTACAGTACAGGAATAGTAGATACAGGACAGGATGGAGGTGTAGTGTAGAGCTGTGTGTACAGTACAGGAATAGTAGATACAGGACAGGATGGAGGTGTAGTGTAGAGCTGTGTATACAGTACAGGAATAGTAGATACAGGACAGGATGGAGGTGTAGTGTAGAGCAGTGTGTACAGTACAGGAATAGTTGATACAGGACAGGATGGAGGTGTAGTGTAGAGCTGTGTGTACAGTACAGGAATAGTAGATACAGGACAGGATGGAGGTGCAGTGTAGAGCTGTGTACAGCACAGGAATAGTAGATACAGGACAGGATGGAGGTGTAGTGTAGAGCTGTATACAGTACAGGAATAGTAGATACAGGACAGGATGGAGGTGTAGTGTAGAGCTGTGTACAGTACAGGAATAGTAGATACAGGACAGGATGGAGGTGTAGTGTAGAGCTGTGTACAGTACAGTAATAGTAGATACAGGACAGGATGGAGGTGTAGTGTAGAGCTGTGTACAGTACAGGAATAGTAGATACAGGACAGGATGGAGGTGTAGTGTAGAGCTGTGTACAGTACAGGAATAGTAGATACAGGACAGGATGGAGGTGTAGTGTAGAGCTGTGTGTACAGTACAGGAATACTAGATACAGGACAGGATGGAGGTGTAGTGTAGAGCTGTGTGTACAGTACAGGAATAGTAGATACAGGACAGCATGGAGGTGTAGTGTAGAGCTGTGTACAGTACAGGAATAGTAGATACAGGACAGGATGGAGGTGTAGTGTACAGCTGTGTGTACAGTACAGGAATAGTAGATACAGGACAGGATGGAGGTGTAGTGTAGAGCTGTGTGTACAGTACAGGAATAGTAGATACAGGACAGCATGGAGGTGTAGTATAGAGCTGTGTGTACAGTACAGGAATAGTAGATACAGGACAGGATGGAGGTGTAGTGTAGAGCTGTGTGTACAGTACAGGAATAGAAGATACAGGACAGGATGGAGGTGTAGTGTAGAGCTGTGTGTACAGTACAGGAATAGTAGATACAGGACAGGATGGAGGTGTAGTGTAGAGCTGTGTGTACAGTACAGGAATAGTAGATACAGGACAGGATGGAGGTGTAGTGTAGAGCTGTGTGTACAGTACAGGAATAGTAAATACAGGACAGGATGGAGGTGTAGTGTAGAGCTGTGTACAGTACAGGAATAGTAGATACAGGACAGGATGGAGGTGCAGTGTAGAGCTGTGTGTAAAGTACAGGAATAGTAGATACAGGACAGGATGGAGATGTAGTGTAGAGCTGTGTATACAGTACAGGAATAGTAGATACAGGACAGGATGGAGGTGTAGTGTAGAGCTGTGTGTACAGTACGGGAATAGTAGATACAGGACAGGATGGAGGTGTAGTGTAGAGCTTTGTACAGAACAGGAATAGTAGATACAGGACAGGATGGAGGTGTAGTGTAGAGCTGTGTGTACAGTATAGGAATAGTAGATACAGGACAGGATGGAGGTGTAGTGTAGAGCTGTGTACAGTACAGGAATAGTAGATACAGGACAGGATGGAGGTGTAGTGTAGAGCTGTGTGTACAGTATAGGAATAGTAGATACAGGACAGGATGGAGGTGTAGTGTAGAGCTGTGTATACAGTACAGGAATAGTAGATACAGGACAGGATGGAGGTGTAGTGTAGAGCTGTGTGTACAGTACAGGAATAGTAGATACAGGACAGGATGGAGGTGTAGTGTAGAGCTGTGTACAGTACAGGAATAGTAGATACAGGACAGGATGGAGGTGTAGTGTACAGCTGTGTGTACAGTATAGGAATAGTAGATACAGGACAGGATGGAGGTGTAGTGTAGAGCTTTGTACAGTACAGGAATAGTAGATACAGGACAGGATGGAGGTGTAGTGTAGAGCTGTGTACAGTACAGGAATAGTAGATACAGGACAGGATGGAGGTGTAGTGTACAGCTGTGTGTACAGTATAGGAATAGTAGATACAGGACAGGATGGAGGTGTAGTGTAGAGCTTTGTACAGTACAGGAATAGTAGATACAGGACAGGATGGAGGTGTAGTGTAGAGCTGTGTACAGTACAGGAATAGTAGATACAGGACAGGATGGAGGTGTAGTGTAGAGCTGTGTAAAGTACAGGAATAGTAGATACAGGACAGGATGGAGATGTAGTGTAGAGCTGTGTATACAGTACAGGAATAGTAGATACAGGACAGGATGGAGGTGTAGTGTAGAGCTGTTTATACAATACAGGAATAGTAGATACAGGACAGGATGGAGATGTAGTGTAGAGCTGTGTATACAGTACTGGAATAGTAGATACAGGACAGGATGGAGGTGTAGTGTAGAGCTGTGTGTACAGTACTGGAATAGTAGATACAGGACAGGATGGAGGTGCAGTGTAGAGCTGTGTGTACAGTACAGGAATAGTAGATACAGGACAGGATGGAGGTGTAGTGTAGAGCTGTATGTACAGTATAGGAATAGTAGATACAGGACAGGATGGAGGTGTAGTGTAGAGCTGTGTGTACAGTACAGGAATAGTAGATACAGGACAGGATGGAGGTGTAGTGTAGAGCTGTGTACAGTACAGGAATAGTAGATACAGGACAGGATGGAGATGTAGTGTAGAGCTGTGTATACAGTACTGGAATAGTAGATACAGGACAGGATGAAGGTGCAGTGTAGAGCTGTGTGTACAGTACAGGAATAGTTGATACAGGACAGGATGGAGGTGTAGTGTAGAGCTGTGTATACAGTACAGGAATAGTAGATACAGGACAGGATGGAGGTGTAGTGTAGAGCTGTGTATACAGTACAGGAATAGTAGACACAGGACAGGATGGAGGTGTAGTGTAGAGCTGTGTACAGTACAGGAATAGCAGATACATTACAGGATGGAGGTGTAGTGTAGAGCTGTGTACAGTACAGGAATAGTAGATACAGGACAGGATGGAGGTGTAGTGTAGAGCTGTGTGTACAGTACAGGAATAGTAGATACAGGACAGGATGTAGGTGTAGTGTAGAGCTGTGTACAGTACAGGAATAGTAGATACAGGACAGGATGGAGGTGTAGTGTAGAGCTGTGTGTACAGTATAGGAATAGTAGATACAGGACAGGATGGAGGTGTAGTGTAGAGCTGTGTACAGTACAGGAATAGTAGATACAGGACAGGATGGAGGTGTAGTGTAGAGCTGTGTGTACAGTACAGGAATAGTTGATACAGGACAGGATGGAGGTGTAGTGTAGAGCTGTGTGTACAGTACAGGAATAGTAGATACAGGACAGGATGGAGATGTAGTGTAGAGCTGTGTATACAGTACAGGAATAGTAGATACAGGACAGGATGGAGGTGTAGTGTAGAGCTGTGTGTACAGTATAGGAATAGTAGATACAGGACAGGATGGAGGTGTAGTGTAGAGCTGTGTACAGTACAGGAATAGTAGATACAGGACAGGATGGAGGTGTAGTGTAGAGCTGTGTGTACAGTACAGGAATAGTAGATACAGGACAGGATGGAGGTGTAGTGTACAGCTGTGTGTACAGTATAGGAATAGTAGATACAGGACAGGATGGAGGTGTAGTGTAGAGCTGTGTGTACAGTACAGGAATAGTAGATACAGGACAGGATGGAGGTGTAGTGTAGAGCTGTGTGTACAGTACAGGAATAGTAGATACAGGACAGGATGGAGGTGTAGTGTAGAGCTGTGTGTACAGTACAGGAATAGTAGATACAGGACAGGATGGAGGTGTAGTGTAGAGCTGTGTACAGTACAGGAATAGTAGATACAGGACAGGATGGAGGTGTAGTGTAGAGCTGTGTACAGTACAGGAATAGTAGATACAGGACAGCATGGAGGTGTAGTGTAGAGCTGTGTACAGTACAGGAATAGTAGATACAGGACAGGATGGAGGTGTTGTGTAGAGCTGTGTGTACAGTACAGGAATAGTAGATACAGCACAGGATGGAGGTGTAGCGTAGAGCTGTGTGTACAGTACAGGAATAGTAGATACAGGACAGGATGGAGGTGTAGTGTAGAGCTGTGTGTACAGTATAGGAATAGTAGATACAGGATAGGATGGAGGTGTAGTGTAGAGCTGTGTGTACAGTACAGGAATAGTAGATACAGGACAGGATGGAGGTGTAGTGTAGAGCTGTGTACAGTACAGGAATAGTAGATACAGGACAGGATGGAGGTGTAGTGTAGAGCTGTGTGTACAGTACAGGAATAGTAGATACAGGACAGGATGGAGGTGTAGCGTAGAGCTGTGTGTACAGTACAGGAATAGTAGATACAGCACAGGATGGAGGTGTAGCGTAGAGCTGTGTGTACAGTACAGGAATAGTAGATACAGGACAGGATGGAGGTGTAGTGTAGAGCTGTGTGTACAGTACAGGAATAGTAGATACAGGACAAGATGGAGTTGTAGTGTAGAGCTGTGTATAGTACAGGAATAGTAGATACAGGACAGGATGGAGTTGTAGTGTAGAGCTGTGTGTACAGTACAGGAATAGTAGATACAGGATAGGATGGAGGTGTAGTGTAGAGCTGTGTGTACAGTACAGGAATAGTAGATACAGGACAGGATGGAGGTGTAGTGTAGAGCTGTGTACAGTACAGGAATAGTAGTTACAGGACAGGATGGAGGTGTAGTGTAGAGCTGTGTGTACAGTACAGGAATAGTAGATACAGGACAGGATGGAGGTGTAGTGTAGAGCTGTGTGTACAGTACAGGAATAGTAGATACAGCACAGGATGGAGGTGTAGCGTAGAGCTGTGTGTACAGTACAGGAATAGTAGATACAGGACAGGATGGAGGTGTAGTGTAGAGCTGTGTGTACAGTACAGGAATAGTATATACAGGACAGGATGGAGGTGTAGTGTAGAGCTGTGTGTACAGTACAGGAATAGTAGATACAGGACAGGATGGAGGTGTAGTGTAGAGCTGTGTGTACAGTACAGGAATAGTAGATAAAGGACAGGATGGAGGTGTAGTGTAGAGCTGTGTGTACAGTACAGGAATAGTAGATACAGGACAGGATGGAGGTGTAGTGTAGAGCTGTGTGTACAGTACAGGAATAGTAGATACAGGACAGGATGGAGGTGTAGTGTAGAGCTGTGTGTACAGTACAGGAATAGTAGATAAAGGACAGGATGGAGGTGTAGTGTAGAGCTGTGTATACAGTACAGGAATAGTAGATACAGGACAGGATGGAGGTGTAGTGTAGAGCTGTGTATACAGTACAGGAATAGTAGATACAGGACAGGATGGAGGTGTAGTGTAGAGCTGTGTGTACAGTACAGGAATAGTAGATACAGGACAGGATGGAGGTGTAGTGTAGAGCTGTGTACAGTACAGGAATAGTAGATACAGGACAGGATGGAGGTGTAGTGTAGAGCTGTGTGTACAGGAATAGTAGATACAGGACAGGATGGAGGTGTAGTGTAGAGCTGTGTATACAGTACAGGAATAGTAGATACAGGACAGGATGGAGGTGTAGTGTAGAGCAGTGTGTACAGTACAGGAATAGTTGATACAGGACAGGATGGAGGTGTAGTGTAGAGCTGTGTGTACAGTACAGGAATAGTAGATACAGGACAGGATGGAGATGTAGTGTAGAGCTGTGTATACAGTACAGGAATAGTAGATACAGGACAGGATGGAGGTGTAGTGTAGAGCTGTGTGTACAGTACAGGAATAGTAGATACAGGACAGGATGGAGGTGTAGTGTAGAGCTGTGTACAGTACAGGAATAGTAGATACAGGACAGGATGGAGGTGTAGTGTAGAGCTGTGTGTACAGTACATGAATAGTAGATACAGGACAGGATGGAGGTGTAGTGTAGAGCTGTGTGTACAGTACAGGAATAGTAGATACAGGACAGGATGGAGGTGTAGTGTAGAGCTGTGTGTACAGGAATAGTAGATACAGGACAGGATGGAGGTGTAGCGTAGAGCTGTGTATACAGTACAGGAATAGTAGATACAGGACAGGATGGAGGTGTAGTGTAGAGCTGTGTAAAGTACAGGAATAGTAGATACAGGACAGGATGGAGGTGTAGTGTAGAGCTGTGTACAGTTCAGGAATAGTAGATACAGGACAGGATAGAGGTGTAGTGTACAGCTGTGTGTACAGTATAGGAATAGTAGATACAGGACAGGATGGAGGTGTAGTGTAGAGCTGTGTACAGTACAGGAATAGTAGATACAGGACAGGATGGAGGTGTAGTGTAGAGCTGTGTATACAGTACAGGAATAGTAGATACAGGACAGGATGGAGGTGTAGTGTAGAGCTGTGTGTACAGTACAGGAATAGTAGATACAGGATAGGATGGAGGTGTAGTGTAGAGCTGTATGTACAGTACAGGAATAGTAGATACAGGACAGGATGGAGGTGTAGTGTAGAGCTGTGTGTACAGTACAGGAATAGTAGATACAGGACAGGATAAGGGTGTAGTGTAGAGCTGTGTGTACAGTACAGGAATAGTAGATACAGGACAGGATGGAGGTGTAGTGTAGAGCTGTGTGTACAGTACAGGAATAGTAGATACAGCACAGGATGGAGGTGTAGCGTAGAGCTGTGTGTACAGTACAGGAATAGTAGATACAGGACAGGATGGAGGTGTAGTGTAGAGCTGTGTGTACAGTATAGGAATAGTAGATACAGGATAGGATGGAGGTGTAGTGTAGAGCTGTGTGTACAGTACAGGAATAGTAGATACAGGACAGGATGGAGGTGTAGTGTAGAGCTGTGTTCAGTACAGGAATAGTAGATACAGGACAGGATGGAGGTGTAGTGTAGAGCTGTGTGTACAGTACAGAAATAGTAGATACAGGACAGGATGGAGGTGTAGTGTAGAGCTGTGTGTACAGTACAGGAATAGTAGATACAGGACAGGATGGAGGTGTAGTGTAGAGCTGTGTGTACAGGAATAGTAGATACAGGACAGGATGGAGGTGTAGTGTAGAGCTGTGTGTACAGTATAGGAATAGTAGATACAGGACAGGATGGAGGTGTAGTGTAGAGCTGTGTGTACAGTACAGGAATAGTAGATACAGGACAGGATGGAGGTGTAGTGTAGAGCTGTGTGTACAGTACAGGAATAGTAGATACAGGACAGGATGGAGGTGTAGTGTAGAGCTGTGTACAGTACAGGAATAGTAGATACAGGACAGGATGGAGGTGTAGTGTAGAGCTGTGTGTACAGTATAGGAATAGTAGATACAGGACAGGATGGAGGTGTAGTGTAGAGCTGTGTACAGTACAGGAATAGTAGATACAGGACAGGATGGAGGTGTAGTGTAGAGCTGTGTATACAGTACAGGAATAGTAGATACAGGACAGGATGGAGGTGTAGAGTAGAGCAGTGTGTACAGTACAGGAATAGTTAATACAGGACAGGATGGAGGTGTAGTGTAGAGCTGTGTGTACAGTACAGGAATAGTAGATACAGGACAGGATGGAGGTGCAGTGTAGAGCTGTGTGTACAGTACAGGAATAGTAGATACAGGACAGGATGGAGATGTAGTGTAGAGCTGTGTATACAGTACAGGAATAGTAGATACAGGACAGGATGGAGGTGTAGTGTAGAGCTGTGTGTACAGTACAGGAATAGTAGATACAGGACAGGATGGAGGTGTAGTGTAGAGCTGTGTGTACAGGAATAGTAGATACAGGACAGGATGGAGGTGTAGTGTAGAGCTGTGTATACAGTACAGGAATAGTAGATACAGGACAGGATGGAGGTGTAGTGTAGAGCTGTGTACAGTACAGGAATAGTAGATACAGGACAGGATGGAGGTGTAGTGTAGAGCTGTGTACAGTACAGGAATAGTAGATACAGGACAGGATGGAGGTGTAGTGTACAGCTGTGTGTACAGTACAGAAATAGTAGATACGGGACAGGATGGAGGTGTAGTGTAGAGCTGTGTACAGTACAGGAATAGTAGATACAGGACAGGATGGAGGTGTAGTGTAGAGCTGTGTACAGTACAGGAATAGTAGATACAGGACAGGATGGAGGTGTTGTGTAGAGCTGTGTGTACAGTACAGGAATAGTAGATACAGCACAGGATGGAGGTGTAGCGTAGAGCTGTGTGTACAGTACAGGAATAGTAGATACAGGACAGGATGGAGGTGTAGTGTAGAGCTGTGTACAGTACAGGAATAGTAGATACAGCACAGGATGGAGGTGTAGTGTACAGCTGTGTGTACAGTATAGGAATAGTAGATACAGGACAGGATGGAGGTGTAGTGTAGAGCTGTGTACAGTACAGGAATAGTAGATACAGGACAGGATGGAGGTGTAGTGTACAGCTGTGTGTACAGTATAGGAATAGTAGATACAGGACAGGATGGAGGTGTAGTGTAGAGCTGTGTGTACAGTACAGGAATAGTAGATACAGGACAGGATGGAGGTGTAGTGTAGAGCTGTGTGTACAGTACAGGAATAGTAGATACAGCACAGGATGGAGGTGTAGCGTAGAGCTGTGTGTACAGTACAGGAATAGTAGATACAGGACAGGATGGAGGTGTAGTGTAAAGCTGTGTACAGTACAGGAATAGTAGATACAGGACAGGATGGAGGTGTAGTGTACAGCTGTGTGTACAGTATAGGAATAGTAGATACAGGACAGGATGGAGGTGTAGTGTAGAGCTGTGTACAGTACAGGAATAGTAGATACAGGACAGGATGGAGGTGTAGTGTACAGCTGTGTGTACAGTATAGGAATAGTAGATACAGGACAGGATGGAGGTGTAGTGTAGAGCTGTGTACAGTACAGGAATAGTAGATACAGGACAGGATGGAGGTGTAATGTAGAGCTGTGTACAGTACAGGAATAGTAGATACAGGATAGGATGGAGGTGTAGTGTAGAGCTGTGTGTACAGTACAGGAATAGTAGATACAGGACAGGATGGAGGTGTAGTGTAGAGCTGTGTACAGTACAGGAATAGTAGATACAGGACAGGATGGAGGTGTAGTGTACAGCTGTGTGTACAGTATAGGAATAGTAGATACAGGACAGGATGGAGGTGTAGTGTAGAGCTGTGTACAGTACAGGAATAGTAGATACAGGATAGGATGGAGGTGTAGTGTAGAGCTGTGTGTACAGTACAGGAATAGTAGATACAGGACAGGATGGAGGTGTAGTGTAGAGCTGTGTACAGTACAGGAATAGTAGATACAGGATAGGATGGAGGTGTAGTGTAGAGCTGTGTGTACAGTACAGGAATAGTAGATACAGGACAGGATGGAGGTGTAGTGTAGAGCTGTGTACAGTACAGGAATAGTAGATACAGGACAGGATGGAGGTGTAGTGTAGAGCTGTGTGTACAGTACAGGAATAGTAGATACAGCACAGGATGGAGGTGTAGCGTAGAGCTGTGTGTACAGTATAGGAATAGTAGATACAGGACAGGATGGAGGTGTAGTGTAGAGCTGTGTGTACGGTATAGGAATAGTAGATACAGGATAGGATGGAGGTGTAGTGTAGAGCTGTGTGTACAGTACAGGAATAGTAGATACAGGACAGGATGGAGGTGTAGTGTAGAGCTTTGTGTACAGTACAGGAATAGTAGATACAGGACAGGATGGAGGTGTAGTGTAGAGCTGTGTACAGTACAGGAATAGTAGATACAGGACAGGATGGAGGTGTAGTGTAGAGCTGTGTGTACAGTACAGGAATAGTAGATACAGGACAGGATGGAGGTGTAGTGTAGAGCTGTGTGTACAGTACAGGAATAGTAGATACAGCACAGGATGGAGGTGTAGCGTAGAGCTGTGTGTACAGTACAGGAATAGTAGATACAGGACAGGATGGAGATGTAGTGTAGAGCTGTGTATACAGTACAGGAATAGTAGATACAGGACAGGATGGAGGTGTAGTGTAGAGCTGTGTATACAGTACAGGAATAGTAGATACAGGACAGGATGGAGGTGTAGTGTAGAGCTGTGTATACAGTACAGGAATAGTAGATACAGGACAGGATGGAGGTGTAGTGTAGAGCTGTGTGTACAGTACAGGAATAGTAGATACAGGACAGGATGGAGGTGTAGTGTAGAGCTGTGTACAGTACAGGAATAGTAGATACAGGACAGGATGGAGGTGTAGTGTAGAGCTGTGTGTACAGGAATAGTAGATACAGGACAGGATGGAGGTGTAGTGTAGAGCTGTGTATACAGTACAGGAATAGTAGATACAGGACAGGATGGAGGTGTAGTGTAGAGCAGTGTGTACAGTACAGGAATAGTTGATACAGGACAGGATGGAGGTGTAGTGTAGAGCTGTGTGTACAGTACAGGAATAGTAGATACAGGACAGGATGGAGATGTAGTGTAGAGCTGTGTATACAGTACAGGAATAGTAGATACAGGACAGGATGGAGGTGTAGTGTAGAACTGTGTGTACAGTACAGGAATAGTAGATACAGGACAGGATGGAGGTGTAGTGTAGAGCTGTGTACAGTACAGGAATAGTAGATACAGGACAGGATGGAGGTGTAGTGTAGAGCTGTGTGTACAGTACAGGAATAGTAGATACAGGACAGGATGGAGGTGTAGTGTAGAGCTGTGTGTACAGTACAGGAATAGTAGATACAGGACAGGATGGAGGTGTAGTGTAGAGCTGTGTGTACAGGAATAGTAGATACAGGACAGGATGGAGGTGTAGCGTAGAGCTGTGTATACAGTACAGGAATAGTAGATACAGGACAGGATGGAGGTGTAGTGTAGAGCTGTGTAAAGTACAGGAATAGTAGATACAGGACAGGATGGAGGTGTAGTGTAGAGCTGTGTACAGTTCAGGAATAGTAGATACAGGACAGGATAGAGGTATAGTGTACAGCTGTGTGTACAGTATAGGAATAGTAGATACAGGACAGGATGGAGGTGTAGTGTAGAGCTGTGTATACAGTACAGGAATAGTAGATACAGGACAGGATGGAGGTGTAGTGTAGAGCTGTGTGTACAGTACAGGAATAGTAGATACAGGATAGGATGGAGGTGTAGTGTAGAGCTGTATGTACAGTACAGGAATAGTAGATACAGGACAGGATGGAGGTGTAGTGTAGAGCTGTGTACAGTACAGGAATAGTAGATACAGGACAGGATGGAGGTGTAGTGTAGAGCTGTGTGTACAGTACAGGAATAGTAGATACAGGACAGGATGGAGGTGTAGTGTAGAGCTGTGTGTACAGTACAGGAATAGTAGATACAGGACAGGATGGAGGTGTAGTGTAGAGCTGTGTGTACAGTACAGGAATAGTAGATACAGCACAGGATGGAGGTGTAGCGTAGAGCTGTGTGTACAGTACAGGAATAGTAGATACAGGACAGGATGGAGGTGTAGTGTAGAGCTGTGTGTACAGTATAGGAATAGTAGATACAGGATAGGATGGAGGTGTAGTGTAGAGCTGTGTGTACAGTACAGGAATAGTAGATACAGGACAGGATGGAGGTGTAGTGTAGAGCTGTGTGTACAGTACAGAAATAGTAGATACAGGACAGGATGGAGGTGTAGTGTAGAGCTGTGTGTACAGTACAGGAATAGTAGATACAGGACAGGATGGAGGTGTAGTGTAGAGCTGTGTGTACAGGAATAGTAGATACAGGACAGGATGGAGGTGTAGTGTAGAGCTGTGTGTACAGTATAGGAATAGTAGATACAGGACAGGATGGAGGTGTAGTGTAGAGCTGTGTGTACAGTACAGGAATAGTAGATACAGGACAGGATGGAGGTGTAGTGTAGAGCTGTGTGTACAGTACAGGAATAGTAGATACAGGACAGGATGGAGGTGTAGTGTAGAGCTGTGTACAGTACAGGAATAGTAGATACAGGACAGGATGGAGGTGTAGTGTAGAGCTGTGTGTACAGTATAGGAATAGTAGATACAGGACAGGATGGAGGTGTAGTGTAGAGCTGTGTACAGTACAGGAATAGTAGATACAGGACAGGATGGAGGTGTAGTGTAGAGCTGTGTATACAGTACAGGAATAGTAGATACAGGACAGGATGGAGGTGTAGAGTAGAGCAGTGTGTACAGTACAGGAATAGTTGATACAGGACAGGATGGAGGTGTAGTGTAGAGCTGTGTGTACAGTACAGGAATAGTAGATACAGGACAGGATGGAGGTGCAGTGTAGAGCTGTGTGTACAGTACAGGAATAGTAGATACAGGACAGGGTGGAGATGTAGTGTAGAGCTGTGTATACAGTACAGTAATAGTAGATACAGGACAGGATGGACGTGTAGTGTAGAGCTGTGTGTACAGTACAGGAATAGTAGACACAGGACAGGATGGAGGTGTAGTGTAGAGCTGTGTGTACAGGAATAGTAGATACAGGACAGGATGGAGGTGTAGTGTAGAGCTGTGTATACAGTACAGGAATAGTAGATACAGGACAGGATGGAGGTGTAGTGTAGAGCTGTGTACAGTACAGGAATAGTAGATACAGGACAGGATGGAGGTGTAGTGTAGAGCTGTGTACAGTACAGGAATAGTAGATACAGGACAGGATGGAGGTGTAGTGTACAGCTGTGTGTACAGTACAGGAATAGTAGATACGGGACAGGATGGAGGT
Source organism: Phyllobates terribilis (assembly GCF_046119375.1). NCBI lineage: Eukaryota > Metazoa > Chordata > Amphibia > Anura > Dendrobatidae > Phyllobates > Phyllobates terribilis. The sequence continues at coordinate 180,222 of NW_027363692.1, forward strand.
GTAGTGTAGAGCTGTGTACAGTACAGGAATAGTAGATACAGGACAGGATGGAGGTGTAGTGTAGAGCTGTGTGTACAGTACAGGAATAGTAGATACAGGACAGGATGGAGGTGTAGTGTAGAGCTGTGTATACAGTACAGGAATAGTAGATACAGGACAGGATGGACGTGTAGTGTAGAGCTGTGTGTACAGTACAGGAATAGTAGACACAGGACAGGATGGAGGTGTAGTGTAGAGCTGTGTGTACAGGAATAGTAGATACAGGACAGGATGGAGGTGTAGTGTAGAGCTGTGTATACAGTACAGGAATAGTAGATACAGGACAGGATGGAGGTGTAGTGTAGAGCTGTGTACAGTACAGGAATAGTAGATACAGGACAGGATGGAGGTGTAGTGTAGAGCTGTGTACAGTACAGGAATAGTAGATACAGGACAGGATGGAGGTGTAGTGTACAGCTGTGTGTACAGTACAGGAATAGTAGATACGGGACAGGATGGAGGTGTAGTGTAGAGCTGTGTACAGTACAGGAATAGTAGATACAGGACAGGATGGAGGTGTAGTGTAGAGCTGTGTACAGTACAGGAATAGTTGATACAGGACAGGATGGAGGTGTTGTGTAGAGCTGTGTGTACAGTACAGGAATAGTAGATACAGCACAGGATGGAGTTGTAGCGTAGAGCTGTGTGTACAGTACAGGAATAGTAGATACAGGACAAGATGGAGGTGTAGTGTAGAGCTGTGTGTACAGTACAGGAATAGTAGATACAGGACAGGATGGAGGTCTAGCGTAGAGCTGTGTGTACAGTACAGGAATAGTAGATACAGGACAGGATGGAGGTGTAGTGTAGAGCTGTGTACAGTACAGGAATAGTAGATACAGGACAGGATGGAGGTGTAGTGTACAGCTGTGTGTACAGTATAGGAATAGTAGATACAGGACAGGATGGAGGTGTAGTGTAGAGCTGTGTGTACAGTACAGGAATAGTAGATACAGCACAGGATGGAGGTCTAGCGTAGAGCTGTGTGTACAGTACAGGAATAGTAGATACAGGACAGGATGGAGGTGTAGTGTAGAGCTGTGTACAGTACAGGAATAGTAGATACAGGACAGGATGGAGGTGTAGTGTACAGCTGTGTGTACAGTATAGGAATAGTAGATACAGGACAGGATGGAGGTGTAGTGTAGAGCTGTGTACAGTACAGGAATAGTAGATACAGGACAGGATGGAGGTGTAGTGTACAGCTGTGTGTACAGTATAGGAATAGTAGATACAGGACAGGATGGAGGTGTAGTGTAGAGCTGTGTACAGTACAGGAATAGTAGATACAGGACAGGATGGAGGTGTAGTGTAGAGCTGTGTACAGTACAGGAATAGTAGATACAGGATAGGATGGAGGTGTAGTGTAGAGCTGTGTGTACAGTACAGGAATAGTAGATACAGGACAGGATGGAGGTGTAGTGTAGAGCTGTGTACAGTACAGGAATAGTAGATACAGGACAGGATGGAGGTGTAGTGTACAGCTGTGTGTACAGTATAGGAATAGTAGATACAGGACAGGATGGAGGTGTAGTGTAGAGCTGTGTACAGTACAGGAATAGTAGATACAGGATAGGATGGAGGTGTAGTGTAGAGCTGTGTGTACAGTACAGGAATAGTAGATACAGGACAGGATGGAGGTGTAGTGTAGAGCTGTGTACAGTACAGGAATAGTAGATACAGGATAGGATGGAGGTGTAGTGTAGAGCTGTGTGTACAGTACAGGAATAGTAGATACAGGACAGGATGGAGGTGTAGTGTAGAGCTGTGTACAGTACAGGAATAGTAGATACAAGACAGGATGGAGGTGTAGTGTAGAGCTGTGTGTACAGTACAGGAATAGTAGATACAGCACAGGATGGAGGTGTAGCGTAGAGCTGTGTGTACAGTATAGGAATAGTAGATACAGGACAGGATGGAGGTGTAGTGTAGAGCTGTGTGTACGGTATAGGAATAGTAGATACAGGATAGGATGGAGGTGTAGTGTCGAGCTGTGTGTACAGTACAGGAATAGTAGATACAGGACAGGATGGAGGTGTAGTGTAGAGCTTTGTGTACAGTACAGGAATAGTAGATACAGGACAGGATGGAGGTGTAGTGTAGAGCTGTGTACAGTACAGGAATAGTAGATACAGGACAGGATGGAGGTGTAGTGTAGAGCTGTGTGTACAGTACAGGAATAGTAGATACAGGACAGGATGGAGGTGTAGTGTAGAGCTGTGTGTACAGTACAGGAATAGTAGATACAGGACAGGATGGAGGTGTAGTGTAGAGCTGTGTGTACAGTACAGGAATAGTAGATACAGGACAGGATGGAGGTGTAGTGTAGAGCTGTGTGTACAGTACAGGAATAGTAGATACAGGACAGGATGGAGGTGTAGTGTAGAGCTGTGTGTACAGTACAGGAATAGTAGATAAAGGACAGGATGGAGGTGTAGTGTAGAGCTGTGTGTACAGTACAGGAATAGTAGATACAGGACAGGATGGAGATGTAGTGTAGAGCTGTGTATACAGTACAGGAATAGTAGATACAGGACAGGATGGAGGTGTAGTGTAGAGCTGTGTGTACAGTATAGGAATAGTAGATACAGGACAGGATGGAGGTGTAGTGTAGAGCTGTGTGTACAGGAATAGTAGATACAGGACAGGATGGAGGTGTAGTGTAGAGCTGTGTATACAGTACAGGAATAGTAGATACAGGACAGGATGGAGGTGTAGTGTAGAGCTGTGTGTACAGGAATAGTAGATACAGGATAGGATGGAGGTGTAGTGTAGAGCTGTGTACAGTACAGGAATAGTAGATACAGGACAGGATGGAGGTGTAGTGTAGAGCTGTGTGTACAGTATAGGAATAGTAGATACAGGACAGGATGGAGGTGTAGTGTAGAGCTGTGTACAGTACAGGAATAGTAGATACAGGACAGGATGGAGGTGTAGTGTAGAGCTGTGTATACAGTACAGGAATAGTAGATACAGGACAGGATGGAGGTGTAGTGTAGAGCTGTGTGTACAGTACAGGAATAGTAGATACAGGACAGGATGGAGGTGGAGTGTAGAGCTGTGTGTACAGTACAGGAATAGTAGATACAGGACAGGATGGAGATGTAGTGTAGAGCTGTGTATACAGTACAGGAATAGTAGATACAGGACAGGATGGAGGTGTAGTGTAGAGCTGTGTGTACAGTACAGGAATAGTAGATACAGGACAGGATGGAGATGTAGTGTAGAGCTGTGTATACAGTACAGGAATAGTAGATACAGGACAGGATGGAGGTGTAGTGTAGAGCTGTGTGTACAGTATAGGAATAGTAGATACAGGACAGGATGGAGGTGTAGTGTAGAGCTGTGTGTACAGGAATAGTAGATACAGGACAGGATGGAGGTGTAGTGTAGAGCTGTGTATACAGTACAGGAATAGTAGATACAGGACAGGATGGAGGTGTAGTGTAGAGCTGTGTACAGTACAGGAATAGTAGATACAGGACAGGATGGAGGTGTAGTGTAGAGCTGTGTACAGTACAGGAATAGTAGATACAGGACAGGATGGAGGTGTAGTGTACAGCTGTGTGTACAGTATAGGAATAGTAGATACAGGACAGGATGGAGGTGTAGTGTAGAGCTGTGTACAGTACAGGAATAGTAGATACAGGACAGGATGGAGGTGTAGTGTACAGCTGTGTACAGTACAGGAATAGTAGATACAGGACAGGATGGAGGTGTTGTGTAGAGCTGTGTGTACAGTACAGGAATAGTAGATACAGCACAGGATGGAGGTGTAGCGTAGAGCTGTGTGTACAGTACAGGAATAGTAGATACAGGACAGGATGGAGGTGTAGTGTAGAGCTGTGTGTACAGTATAGGAATAGTAGATACAGGATAGGATGGAGGTGTAGTGTAGAGCTGTGTGTACAGTACAGGAATAGTAGATACAGGACAGGATGGAGGTGTAGTGTAGAGCTGTGTACAGTACAGGAATAGTAGATACAGGACAGGATGGAGGTGTAGTGTAGAGCTGTGTGTACAGTACAGGAATAGTAGATACAGGACAGGATGGAGGTGTAATGTAGAGCTGTGTACAGTACAGGAATAGTAGATACAGGACAGGATGGAGGTGTAGTGTAGAGCTGTGTACAGTACAGGAATATTAGATACAGGACAGGATGGAGGTGTAGTGTAGAGCTGTGTGTACAGTACAGGAATAGTAGATACAGCACAGGATGGAGGTGTAGCGTAGAGCTGTGTGTACAGTACAGGAATAGTAGATACAGGACAGGATGGAGGTGTAGTGTAGAGCTGTGTCTACAGTATAGGAATAGTAGATACAGGATAGGATGGAGGTGTAGTGTAGAGCTGTGTGTACAGTACAGGAATAGTAGATACAGGACAGGATGGAGGTGTAGTGTAGAGCTGTGTGTACAGTACAGGAATAGTAGATACAGGACAGGATGGAGATGTAGTGTAGAGCTGTGTATACAGTACAGGAATAGTAGATACAGGACAGGATGGAGGTGTAGTGTAGAGCTTTGTGTACAGGAATAGTAAATACAGGACAGGATGGAGGTGTAGTGTAGAGCTGTGTATACAGTACAGGAATAGTAGATACAGGACAGGATGGAGGTGTAGTGTAGAGCTGTGTGTACAGGAATAGTAGATACAGGACAGGATGGAGGTGTAGTGTAGAGCTGTGTACAGTACAGGAATAGTAGATACAGGACAGGATGGAGGTGTAGTGTAGAGCTGTGTACAGTACAGGCATAGTAGATACAGGACAGGATGGAGGTGAAGTGTACAGCTGTGTGTACAGTATAGGAATAGTAGATACAGGACAGGATGGAGGTGTAGTGTAGAGCTGTGTGTACAGTACAGGAATAGTAGATACAGGACAGGATGGAGGTGTAGTGTAGAGCTGTGTACAGTACAGGAATAGTAGATACAGGACAGGATGGAGGTGTAGTGTAGAGCTGTGCACAGTACAGGAATAGTAGATACAGGACAGCATGGAGGTGTAGTGTAGAGCTGTGTACAGTACAGGAATAGTAGATACAGGACAGGATGGAGGTGTTGTGTAGAGCTGTGTGTACAGTACAGGAATAGTAGATACAGCACAGGATGGAGGTGTAGCGTAGAGCTGTGTGTACAGTACAGGAATAGTAGATACAGGACAGGATGGAGGTGTAGTGTAGAGCTGTGTGTACAGTATAGGAATAGTAGATACAGGATAGGATGGAGGTGTAGTGTAGAGCTGTGTGTACAGTACAGGAATAGTAGATACAGGACAGGATGGAGGTGTAGTGTAGAGCTGTGTACAGTACAGGAATAGTAGATACAGGACAGGATGGAGGTGTAGTGTAGAGCTGTGTGTACAGTACAGGAATAGTAGATACAGGACAGGATGGAGGTGTAGTGTAGAGCTGTGTGTACAGTACAGGAATAGTAGATACAGCACAGGATGGAGGTGTAGCGTAGAGCTGTGTGTACAGTACAGGAATAGTAGATACAGGACAGGATGGAGGTGTAGTGTAGAGCTGTGTGTACAGTATAGGAATAGTAGATACAGGATAGGATGGAGGTGTAGTGTAGAGCTGTGTGTACAGTACAGGAATAGTAGATACAGGACAGGATGGAGGTGTAGTGTAGAGCTGTGTGTACAGTACAGGAATAGTAGATACAGGACAGGATGGAGGTGTAGTGTAGAGCTGTGTGTACAGTACAGGAATAGTAGATACAGCACAGGATGGAGGTGTAGCGTAGAGCTGTGTGTACAGTACAGGAATAGTAGATACAGGACAGGATGGAGGTGTAGTGTAGAGCTGTGTGTACAGTATAGGAATAGTAGATACAGGATAGGATGGAGGTGTAGTGTAGAGCTGTGTGTACAGTACAGGAATAGTAGATACAGGACAGGATGGAGGTGTAGTGTAGAGCTGTGTACAGTACAGGAATAGTAGATACAGGACAGGATGGAGGTGTAGTGTAGAGCTGTGTGTACAGTACAGGAATATTAGATACAGGACAGGATGGAGGTGTAGTGTAGAGCTGTGTGTACAGTACAGGAATAGTAGATACAGCACAGGATGGAGGTGTAGCGTAGAGCTGTGTGTACAGTACAGGAATAGTAGATACAGGACAGGATGGAGGTGTAGTGTAGAGCTGTGTCTACAGTATAGGAATAGTAGATACAGGATAGGATGGAGGTGTAGTGTAGAGCTGTGTGTACAGTACAGGAATAGTAGATACAGGACAGGATGGAGGTGTAGTGTAGAGCTGTGTGTACAGTACAGGAATAGTAGATACAGGACAGGATGGAGATGTAGTGTAGAGCTGTGTATACAGTACAGGAATAGTAGATACAGGACAGGATGGAGGTGTAGTGTAGAGCTTTGTGTACAGGAATAGTAGATACAGGACAGGATGGAGGTGTAGTGTAGAGCTGTGTATACAGTACAGGAATAGTAGATACAGGACAGGATGGAGGTGTAGTGTAGAGCTGTGTGTACAGGAATAGTAGATACAGGACAGGATGGAGGTGTAGTGTAGAGCTGTGTACAGTACAGGAATAGTAGATACAGGACAGGATGGAGGTGTAGTGTAGAGCTGTGTACAGTACAGGCATAGTAGATACAGGACAGGATGGAGGTGAAGTGTACAGCTGTGTGTACAGTATAGGAATAGTAGATACAGGACAGGATGGAGGTGTAGTGTAGAGCTGTGTGTACAGTACAGGAATAGTAGATACAGGACAGGATGGAGGTGTAGTGTAGAGCTGTGTACAGTACAGGAATAGTAGATACAGGACAGGATGGAGGTGTAGTGTAGAGCTGTGTACAGTACAGGAATAGTAGATACAGGACAGCATGGAGGTGTAGTGTAGAGCTGTGTACAGTACAGGAATAGTAGATACAGGACAGGATGGAGGTGTTGTGTAGAGCTGTGTGTACAGTACAGGAATAGTAGATACAGCACAGGATGGAGGTGTAGCGTAGAGCTGTGTGTACAGTACAGGAATAGTAGATACAGGACAGGATGGAGGTGTAGTGTAGAGCTGTGTGTACAGTATAGGAATAGTAGATACAGGATAGGATGGAGGTGTAGTGTAGAGCTGTGTGTACAGTACAGGAATAGTAGATACAGGACAGGATGGAGGTGTAGTGTAGAGCTGTGTACAGTACAGGAATAGTAGATACAGGACAGGATGGAGGTGTAGTGTAGAGCTGTGTGTACAGTACAGGAATAGTAGATACAGGATAGGATGGAGGTGTAGTGTAGAGCTGTGTGTACAGTACAGGAATAGTAGATACAGGACAGGATGGAGGTGTAGTGTAGAGCTGTGTACAGTACAGGAATAGTAGATACAGGACAGGATGGAGGTGTAGTGTAGAGCTGTGTGTACAGTACAGGAATAGTAGATACAGGACAGGATGGAGGTGTAGTGTAGAGCTGTGTGTACAGTATAGGAATAGTAGATACAGGATAGGATGGAGGTGTAGTGTAGAGCTGTGTGTACAGTACAGGAATAGTAGATACAGGACAGGATGGAGGTGTAGTGTAGAGCTGTGTGTACAGTACAGGAATAGTAGATACAGGACAGGATGGAGGTGTAGTGTAGAGCTGTGTGTACAGTACAGGAATAGTAGATACAGCACAGGATGGAGGTGTAGCGTAGAGCTGTGTGTACAGTACAGGAATAGTAGATACAGGACAGGATGGAGGTGTAGTGTAGAGCTGTGTGTACAGTACAGGAATAGTAGATACAGGACAGGATGGAGGTGTAGTGTAGAGCTGTGTGTACAGTACAGGAATCGTAGATACAGCACAGGATGGAGGTGTAGCGTAGAGCTGTGTGTACAGTACAGGAATAGTAGATACAGGACAGGATGGAGGTGTAGTGTAGAGCTGTGTGTACAGGAATAGTAGATACAGGACAGGATGGAGGTGTAGTGTAGAGCTGTGTGTACAGTATAGGAATAGTAGATACAGGACAGGATGGAGGTGTAGTGTACAGCTGTGTGTACAGTACAGGAATAGTAGATACAGGACAGGATGGAGGTGTAGTGTACAGCTGTGTGTACAGTACAGGAATAGTAGATACAGGACAGGATGGAGGTGTAGTGTAGAGCTGTGTGTACAGTACAGGAATAGTAGATACAGGACAGGATGGAGGTGTAGTGTAGAGCTGTGTGTACAGTACAGGAATAGTAGATACAGGACAGGATGGAGGTGTAGAGTAGAGCAGTGTGTACAGTACAGGAATAGTTGATACAGGACAGGATGGAGATGTAGTGTAGAGCTGTGTGTACAGTGCAGGAATGGTAGATACAGGACAGGATGGAGGTGTAGTGTAGAGCTGTGTGTACAGTACAGGAATAGTAGATACAGGACAGGATGGAGGTGTAGAGTAGAGCAGTGTGGACAGTACAGGAATAGTAGATACAGGACAGGATGGAGGTGTAGTGTAGAGCTGTGTATACAGTACAGGAATAGTAGATACAGGACAGGATGGAGGTGTAGTGTAGAGCTGTGTGTACAGTACAGGAATAGTAGATACAGGACAGGATGGAGGTGTAGTGTAGAGCTGTGTGTACAGTACAGGAATAGTAGATACAGGACAGGATGGAGGTGTAGTGTAGAGCTGTGTATACAGTACAGGAATAGTAGATACAGGACAGGATGGAGGTGTAGAGTAGAGCAGTGTGTACAGTACAGGAATAGTTGATACAGGACAGGATGGAGGTGTAGTGTAGAGCTGTGTGTACAGTACAGGAATAGTAGATACAGGACAGGATGGAGATGTAGTGTAGAGCTGTGTATACAGTACAGGAATAGTAGATACAGGACAGGATGGAGGTGTAGTGTAGAGCTGTGTGTACAGTATAGGAATAGTAGATACAGGACAGGATGGAGGTGTAGTGTAGAGCTGTGTGTACAGGAATAGTAGATACAGGACAGGATGGAGGTGTAGTGTAGAGCTGTGTATACAGTACAGGAATAGTAGATACAGGACAGGATGGAGGTGTAGTGTAGAGCTGTGTATACAGTACAGGAATAGTAGATACAGGACAGGATGGAGGTGTAGTGTAGAGCTGTGTACAGTACAGGAATAGTAGATACAGGACAGGATGGAGGTGTAGTGTAGAGCTGTGTACAGTACAGGAATAGTAGATACAGGACAGGATGGAGGTGTAGTGTACAGCTGTGTGTACAGTACAGGAATAGTAGATACAGGACAGGATGGAGGTGTAGTGTAGAGCTGTGTACAGTACAGGAATAGTAGATACAGGACAGGATGGAGGTGTAGTGTAGAGCTGTGTGTACAGTACAGGAATAGTAGATACAGGACAGGATAAGGGTGTAGTGTAGAGCTGTGTACAGTACAGGAATAGTAGATACAGGACAGGATGGAGGTGTAGTGTAGAGCTGTGTACAGTACAGGAATAGTAGATACAGGACAGGATGGAGGTGTAGTGTAGAGCTGTGTACAGTACAGGAATAGTAGATACAGGACAGGATGGAGGTGTTGTGTAGAGCTGTGTGTACAGTACAGGAATAGTAGATACAGCACAGGATGGAGGTGTAGCGTAGAGCTGTGTGTACAGTACAGGAATAGTAGATACAGGACAGGATGGAGGTGTAGTGTAGAGCTGTGTGTACAGTACAGGAATAGTAGATACAGGACAGGATGGAGGTGTAGTGTAGAGCTGTGTGTACAGTACAGGAATAGTAGATACAGCACAGGATGGAGGTGTAGCGTAGAGCTGTGTGTACAGTACAGGAATAGTAGATACAGGACAGGATGGAGGTGTAGTGTAGAGCTGTGTACAGTACAGGAATAGTAGATACAGGACAGGATGGAGGTGTAGTGTACAGCTGTGTGTACAGTATAGGAATAGTAGATACAGGACAGGATGGAGGTGTAGTGTAGAGCTGTGTACAGTACAGGAATAGTAGATACAGGACAGGATGGAGGTGTAGTGTACAGCTGTGTGTACAGTATAGGAATAGTAGATACAGGACAGGATGGAGGTGTAGTGTAGAGCTGTGTACAGTACAGGAATAGTAGATACAGGACAGGATGGAGGTGTAGTGTAGAGCTGTGTACAGTACAGGAATAGTAGATACAGGATAGGATGGAGGTGTAGTGTAGAGCTGTGTGTACAGTACAGGAATAGTAGATACAGGACAGGATGGAGGTGTAGTGTAGAGCTGTGTACAGTACAGGAATAGTAGATACAGGACAGGATGGAGGTGTAGTGTACAGCTGTGTGTACAGTATAGGAATAGTAGATACAGGACAGGATGGAGGTGTAGTGTAGAGCTGTGTACAGTACAGGAATAGTAGATACAGTACAGGATGGAGGTGTAGTGTAGAGCTGTGTACAGTACAGGAATAGTAGATACAGGATAGGATGGAGGTGTAGTGTAGAGCTGTGTGTACAGTACAGGAATAGTAGATACAGGACAGGATGGAGGTGTAGTGTAGAGCTGTGTACAGTACAGGAATAGTAGATACAGGACAGGATGGAGGTGTAGTGTAGAGCTGTGTGTACAGTACAGGAATAGTAGATACAGGACAGGATGGAGGTGTAGTGTAGAGCTGTGTACAGTACAGGAATAGTAGATACAGGACAGGATGGAGGTGTAGTGTAGAGCTATGTGTACAGTACAGGAATAGTAAATACAGGACAGGATGGAGGTGTAGTGTAGAGCTGTGTGTACAGTACAGGAATAGTAGATACAGCACAGGATGGAGGTGTAGCGTAGAGCTGTGTGTACAGTATAGGAATAGTAGATACAGGACAGGATGGAGGTGTAGTGTAGAGCTGTGTGTACGGTATAGGAATAGTAGATACAGGATAGGATGGAGGTGTAGTGTAGAGCTGTGTGTACAGTACAGGAATAGTAGATACAGGACAGGATGGAGGTGTAGTGTAGAGCTTTGTGTACAGTACAGGAATAGTAGATACAGGACAGGATGGAGGTGTAGTGTAGAGCTGTGTACAGTACAGGAATAGTAGATACAGGACAGGATGGAGGTGTAGTGTAGAGCTGTGTGTACAGTACAGGAATAGTAGATACAGGACAGGATGGAGGTGTAGTGTAGAGCTGTGTGTACAGTACAGGAATAGTAGATAAAGGACAGGATGGAGGTGTAGTGTAGAGCTGTGTGTACAGTACAGGAATAGTAGATACAGGACAGGATGGAGATGTAGTGTAGAGCTGTGTATACAGTACAGGAATAGTAGATACAGGACAGGATGGAGGTGTAGTGTACAGCTGTGTGTACAGTATAGGAATAGTAGATACAGGACAGGATGGAGGTGTAGTGTAGAGCTGTGTGTACAGGAATAGTAGATACAGGACAGGATGGAGGTGTAGTGTAGAGCTGTGTATACAGTACAGGAATAGTAGATACAGGACAGGATGGAGGTGTAGTGTAGAGCTGTGTGTACAGGAATAGTAGATACAGGACAGGATGGAGGTGTAGTGTAGAGCTGTGTACAGTACAGGAATAGTAGATACAGGACAGGATGGAGGTGTAGTGTAGAGCTGTGTGTACAGTATAGGAATAGTAGATACAGGACAGGATGGAGGTGTAGTGTAGAGCTGTGTACAGTACAGGAATAGTAGATACAGGACAGGATGGAGGTGTAGTGTAGAGCTGTGTATACAGTACAGGAATAGTAGATACAGGACAGGATGGAGGTGTAGTGTAGAGCTGTGTGTACAGTACAGGAATAGTTGATACAGGACAGGATGGAGGTGTAGTGTAGAGCTGTGTGTACAGTACAGGAATAGTAGATACAGGACAGGATGGAGGTGCAGTGTAGAGCTGTGTGTACAGTACAGGAATAGTAGATACAGGACAGGATGGAGATGTAGTGTAGAGCTGTGTATACAGTACAGGAATAGTAGATACAGGACAGGATGGAGGTGTAGTGTAGAGCTGTGTGTACAGTACAGGAATAGTAGATACAGGACAGGATGGAGATGTAGTGTAGAGCTGTGTATACAGTACAGGAATAGTAGATACAGGACAGGATGGAGGTGTAGTGTAGAGCTGTGTGTACAGTATAGGAATAGTAGATACAGGACAGGATGGAGGTGTAGTGTAGAGCTGTGTGTACAGGAATAGTAGATACAGGACAGGATGGAGGTGTAGTGTAGAGCTGTGTATACAGTACAGGAATAGTAGATACAGGACAGGATGGAGGTGTAGTGTAGAGCTGTGTACAGTACAGGAATAGTAGATACAGCACAGGATGGAGGTGTAGTGTAGAGCTGTGTGTACAGTATAGGAATAGTAGATACAGGATAGGATGGAGGTGTAGTGTAGAGCTGTGTGTACAGTACAGGAATAGTAGATACAGGACAGGATGGAGGTGTAGTGTAGAGCTGTGTACAGTACAGGAATAGTAGATACAGGACAGGATGGAGGTGTAGTGTAGAGCTGTGTGTACAGTACAGGAATAGTAGATACAGGACAGGATGGAGGTGTAGTGTAGAGCTGTGTGTACAGTATAGGAATAGTAGATACAGGACAGGATGGAGGTGTAGTGTAGAGCTGTGTGTACAGTACAGGAATAGTAGATACAGGACAGGATGGAGGTGTAGTGTAGAGCTGTGTACAGTACAGGAATAGTAGATACAGGACAGGATGGAGGTGTAGTGTAGAGCTGTGTGTACAGTACAGGAATAGTAGATACAGGACAGGATGGAGGTGTAGTGTAGAGCTGTGTGTACAGTACAGGAATAGTAGATACAGGACAGGATGGAGATGTAGTGTAGAGCTGTGTATACAGTACAGGAATAGTAGATACAGGACAGGATGGAGGTGTAGTGTAGAGCTGTGTGTACAGTATAGGAATAGTAGATACAGGACAGGATGGAGGTGTAGTGTAGAGCTGTGTGTACAGGAATAGTAGATACAGGACAGGATGGAGGTGTAGTGTAGAGCTGTGTGTACAGGAATAGTAGATACAGGACAGGGTGGAGGTGTAGTGTAGAGCTGTGTGTACAGGAATAGTAGATACAGGACAGGATGGAGGTGTAGTGTAGAGCTGTGTACAGTACAGGAATAGTAGATACAGGACAGGATGGAGGTGTAGTGTAGAGCTGTGTACAGTACAGGCATAGTAGATACAGGACAGGATGGAGGTGAAGTGTACAGCTGTGTGTACAGTATAGGAATAGTAGATACAGGACAGGATGGAGGTGTAGTGTAGAGCTGTGTACAGTACAGGAATAGTAGATACAGGACAGGATGGAGGTGTAGTGTAGAGCTGTGTACAGTACAGGAATAGTAGATACAGGACAGCATGGAGGTGTAGTGTAGAGCTGTGTACAGTACAGGAATAGTAGATACAGGACAGGATGGAGGTGTTGTGTAGAGCTGTGTGTACAGTACAGGAATAGTAGATACAGCACAGGATGGAGGTGTAGCGTAGAGCTGTGTGTACAGTACAGGAATAGTAGATACAGGACAGGATGGAGGTGTAGTGTAGAGCTGTGTGTACAGTATAGGAATAGTAGATACAGGATAGGATGGAGGTGTAGTGTAGAGCTGTGTGTACAGTACAGGAATAGTAGATACAGGACAGGATGGAGGTGTAGTGTAGAGCTGTGTACAGTACAGGAATAGTAGATACAGGACAGGATGGAGGTGTAGTGTAGAGCTGTGTGTACAGTACAGGAATAGTAGATACAGGACAGGATGGAGGTGTAGTGTAGAGCTGTGTGTACAGTACAGGAATAGTAGATACAGCACAGGATGGAGGTGTAGCGTAGAGCTGTGTGTACAGTACAGGAATAGTAGATACAGTACAGGATGGAGGTGTAGTGTAGAGCTGTGTGTACAGTATAGGAATAGTAGATACAGGATAGGATGGAGGTGTAGTGTAGAGCTGTGTGTACAGTACAGGAATAGTAGATACAGGACAGGATGGAGGTGTAGTGTAGAGCTGTGTGTACAGTACAGGAATAGTAGATACAGGACAGGATGGAGGTGTAGTGTAGAGCTGTGTGTACAGTACAGGAATAGTAGATACAGCACAGGATGGAGGTGTAGCGTAGAGCTGTGTGTACAGTACAGGAATAGTAGATACAGGACAGGATGGAGGTGTAGTGTAGAGCTGTGTGTACAGTACAGGAATAGTAGATACAGGACAGGATGGAGGTGTAGTGTAGAGCTGTGTGTACAGTACAGGAATCGTAGATACAGCACAGGATGGAGGTGTAGCGTAGAGCTGTGTGTACAGTACAGGAATAGTAGATACAGGACAGGATGGAGGTGTAGTGTAGAGCTGTGTGTACAGGAATAGTAGATACAGGACAGGATGGAGGTGTAGTGTAGAGCTGTGTGTACAGTATAGGAATAGTAGATACAGGACAGGATGGAGGTGTAGTGTACAGCTGTGTGTACAGTACAGGAATAGTAGATACAGGACAGGATGGAGGTGTAGTGTAGAGCTGTGTGTACAGTACAGGAATAGTAGATACAGGACAGGATGGAGGTGTAGTGGAGAGCTGTGTGTACAGTACAGGAATAGTAGATACAGGACAGGATGGAGGTGTAGAGTAGAGCAGTGTGTACAGTACAGGAATAGTTGATACAGGACAGGATGGAGGTGTAGTGTAGAGCTGTGTATACAGTACAGGAATAGTAGATACAGGACAGGATGGAGGTGTAGAGTAGAGCAGTGTGTACAGTACAGGAATAGTAGATACAGGACAGGATGGAGGTGTAGTGTAGAGCTGTGTATACAGTACAGGAATAGTAGATACAGGACAGGATGGAGGTGTAGTGTAGAGCTGTGTGTACAGTACAGGAATAGTAGATACAGGACAGGATGGAGGTGTAGAGTAGAGCAGTGTGTACAGTACAGGAATAGTAGATACAGGACAGGATGGAGGTGTAGTGTAGAGCTGTGTACAGTACAGGAATAGTAGATACAGGACAGGATGGAGGTGTAGTGTAGAGCTGTGTGTACAGTACAGGAATATTAGATACAGGACAGGATGGAGGTGTAGAGTAGAGCAGTGTGTACAGTACAGGAATAGTAGATACAGGACAGGATGGAGGTGTAGTGTAGAGCTGTGTACAGTACAGGAATAGTAGATACAGGACAGGATGGAGGTGTAGTGTAGAGCTGTGTGTACAGTACAGGAATATTAGATACAGGACAGGATGGAGGTGTAGAGTAGAGCAGTGTGTACAGTACAGGAATAGTAGATACAGGACAGGATGGAGGTGTAGTGTAGAGCTGTGTACAGTACAGGAATAGTAGATACAGGACAGGATGGAGGTGTAGTGTAGAGCTGTGTGTACAGTACAGGAATATTAGATACAGGACAGGATGGAGGTGTAGTGTAGAGCTGTGTGTACAGTATAGGAATAGTAGATACAGGACAGGATGGAGGTGTAGTGTAGAGCTGTGTACAGTACAGGAATAGTAGATACAGGACAGGATGGAGGTGTAGTGTAGAGCTGTGTATACAGTACAGGAATAGTAGATACAGGACAGGATGGAGGTGTAGAGTAGAGCAGTGTGTACAGTACAGGAATAGTTGATACAGGACAGGATGGAGGTGTAGTGTAGAGCTGTGTGTACAGTACAGGAATAGTAGATACAGCACAGGATGGAGGTGTAGCGTAGAGCTGTGTGTACAGTACAGGAATAGTAGATACAGGACAGGATGGAGGTGTAGTGTAGAGCTGTGTGTACAGTATAGGAATAGTAGATACAGGATAGGATGGAGGTGTAGTGTAGAGCTGTGTGTACAGTACAGGAATAGTAGATACAGGACAGGATGGAGGTGTAGTGTAGAGCTGTGTACAGTACAGGAATAGTAGATACAGGACAGGATGGAGGTGTAGTGTAGAGCTGTGTGTACAGTACAGGAATAGTAGATACAGGACAGGATGGAGGTGTAGTGTAGAGCTGTGTGTACAGTACAGGAATAGTAGATACAGCACAGGATGGAGGTGTAGTGTAGAGCTGTGTGTACAGTACAGGAATAGTAGATACAGGACAGGATGGAGGTGTAGTGTAGAGCTGTGTGTACAGTATAGGAATAGTAGATACAGGATAGGATGGAGGTGTAGTGTAGAGCTGTGTGTACAGTACAGGAATAGTAGATACAGGACAGGATGGAGGTGTAGTGTAGAGCTGTGTGTACAGTACAGGAATAGTAGATACAGGACAGGATGGAGGTGTAGTGTAGAGCTGTGTACAGTACAGGAATAGTAGATACAGGACAGGATGGAGGTGTAGTGTAGAGCTGTGTGTACAGTACAGGAATATTAGATACAGGACAGGATGGAGGTGTAGTGTAGAGCTGTGTGTACAGTATAGGAATAGTAGATACAGGACAGGATGGAGGTGTAGTGTAGAGCTGTGTACAGTACAGGAATAGTAGATACAGGACAGGATGGAGGTGTAGTGTAGAGCTGTGTATACAGTACAGGAATAGTAGATACAGGACAGGATGGAGGTGTAGAGTAGAGCAGTGTGTACAGTACAGGAATAGTTGATACAGGACAGGATGGAGGTGTAGTGTAGAGCTGTGTGTACAGTACAGGAATAGTAGATACAGGACAGGATGGAGATGTAGTGTAGAGCTGTGTATACAGTACAGGAATAGTAGATACAGGACAGGATGGAGGTGTAGTGTAGAGCTGTGTGTACAGTATAGGAATAGTAGATACAGGACAGGATGGAGGTGTAGTGTAGAGCTGTGTGTACAGGAATAGTAGATACAGGACAGGATGGAGGTGTAGTGTAGAGCTGTGTATACAGTACAGGAATAGTAGATACAGGACAGGATGGAGGTGTAGTGTAGAGCTGTGTACAGTACAGGAATAGTAGATACAGGACAGGATGGAGGTGTAGTGTAGAGCTGTGTACAGTACAGGAATAGTAGATACAGGACAGGATGGAGGTGTAGTGTACAGCTGTGTGTACAGTATAGGAATAGTAGATACAGGACAGGATGGAGGTGTAGTGTAGAGCTGTGTACAGTACAGGAATAGTAGATACAGGACAGGATGGAGGTGTTGTGTAGAGCTGTGTGTACAGTACAGGAATAGTAGATACAGCACAGGATGGAGGTGTAGCGTAGAGCTGTGTGTACAGTACAGGAATAGTAGATACAGGACAGGATGGAGGTGTAGTGTAGAGCTGTGTGTACAGTATAGGAATAGTAGATACAGGATAGGATGGAGGTGTAGTGTAGAGCTGTGTGTACAGTACAGGAATAGTAGATACAGGACAGGATGGAGGTGTAGTGTAGAGCTGTGTACAGTACAGGAATAGTAGATACAGGACAGGATGGAGGTGTAGTGTAGAGCTGTGTGTACAGTACAGGAATAGTAGATACAGGACAGGATGGAGGTGTAGTGTAGAGCTGTGTGTACAGTACAGGAATAGTAGATACAGCACAGGATGGAGGTGTAGTGTAGAGCTGTGTGTACAGTACAGGAATAGTAGATACAGGACAGGATGGAGGTGTAGTGTAGAGCTGTGTGTACAGTATAGGAATAGTAGATACAGGATAGGATGGAGGTGTAGTGTAGAGCTGTGTGTACAGTACAGGAATAGTAGATACAGGACAGGATGGAGGTGTAGTGTAGAGCTGTGTGTACAGTACAGGAATAGTAGATACAGGACAGGATGGAGGTGTAGTGTAGAGCTGTGTACAGTACAGGAATAGTAGATACAGGACAGGATGGAGGTGTAGTGTAGAGCTGTGTGTACAGTACAGGAATAGTAGATAAAGGACAGGATTGAGGTGTAGTGTAGAGCTGTGTGTACAGTACAGGAATAGTAGATACAGGACAGGATGGAGATGTAGTGTAGAGCTGTGTATACAGTACAGGAATAGTAGATACAGGACAGGATGGAGGTGTAGTGTAGAGCTGTGTGTACAGTATAGGAATAGTAGATACAGGACAGGATGGAGGTGTAGTGTAGAGCTGTGTGTACAGGAATAGTAGATACAGGACAGGATGGAGGTGTAGTGTAGAGCTGTGTATACAGTACAGGAATAGTAGATACAGGACAGGATGGAGGTGTAGTGTAGAGCTGTGTGTACAGGAATAGTAGATACAGGACAGGATGGAGGTGTAGTGTAGAGCTGTGTATACAGTACAGGAATAGTAGATACAGGACAGGATGGAGGTGTAGTGTAGAGCAGTGTGTACAGTACAGGAATAGTTGATACAGGACAGGATGGAGGTGTAGTGTAGAGCTGTGTGTACAGTACAGGAATAGTAGATACAGGACAGGATGGAGATGTAGTGTAGAGCTGTGTATACAGTACAGGAATAGTAGATACAGGACAGGATGGAGGTGTAGTGTAGAGCTGTGTGTATAGTATAGGAATAGTAGATACAGGACAGGATGGAGGTGTAGTGTAGAGCTGTGTGTACAGGAATAGTAGATACAGGACAGGATGGAGGTGTAGCGTAGAGCTGTGTATACAGTACAGGAATAGTAGATACAGGACAGGATGGAGGTGTAGTGTAGAGCTGTGTACAGTACAGGAATAGTAGATACAGGACAGGATAGAGGTGTAGTGTACAGCTGTGTGTACAGTATAGGAATAGTAGATACAGGACAGGATGGAGGTGTAGTGTAGAGCTGTGTACAGTACAGGAATAGTAGATACAGGACAGGATGGAGGTGTAGTGTAGAGCTGTGTATACAGTACAGGAATAGTAGATACAGGACAGGATGGAGGTGTAGTGTAGAGCTGTGTGTACAGTACAGGAATAGTAGATACAGGATAGAATGGAGGTGTAGTGTAGAGCTGTATGTACAGTACAGGAATAGTAGATACAGGACAGGATGGAGGTGTAGTGTAGAGCTGTGTACAGTACAGGAATAGTAGATACAGGACAGGATGGAGGTGTAGTGTAGAGCTGTGTACAGTACAGGAATAGTAGATACAGGACAGGATGGAGGTGTAGTGTAGAGCTGTGTGTACAGTACAGGAATAGTAGATACAGGACAGGATGGAGGTGTAGTGTAGAGCTGTGTGTACAGTACAGGAATAGTAGATACAGCACAGGATGGAGGTGTAGTGTAGAGCTGTGTGTACAGTATAGGAATAGTAGATACAGGATAGGATGGAGGTGTACTGTAGAGCTGTGTACAGTACAGGAATAGTAGATACAGGACAGGATGGAGGTGTAGTGTAGAGCTGTGTACAGTACAGGAATAGTAGATACAGGACAGGATGGAGGTGTAGTGTAGAGCTGTGTGTACAGTACAGGAATAGTAGATACAGGACAGGATGGAGGTGTAGTGTAGAGCTGTGTGTACAGTACAGGAATAGTAGATACAGCACAGGATGGAGGTGTAGTGTAGAGCTGTGTGTACAGTATAGGAATAGTAGATACAGGATAGGATGGAGGTGTACTGTAGAGCTGTGTACAGTACAGGAATAGTAGATACAGGACAGGATGGAGGTGTAGTGTAGAGCTGTGTACAGTACAGGAATAGTAGATACAGGACAGGATGGAGGTGTAGTGTAGAGCTATGTGTACAGTACAGGAATCGTAGATACAGCACAGGATGGAGGTGTAGCGTAGAGCTGTGTGTACAGTACAGGAATAGTAGATACAGGACAGGATGGAGGTGTAGTGTAGAGCTGTGTGTACAGTATAGGAATAGTAGATACAGGATAGGATGGAGGTGTAGTGTAGAGCTGTGTGTACAGTACAGGAATAGTAGATACAGGACAGGATGGAGGTGTAGTGTAGAGCTGTGTGTACAGTACAGGAATAGTAGATACAGGACAGGATGGAGGTGTAGTGTAGAGCTGTGTACAGTACAGGAATAGTAGATACAGGACAGGATGGAGGTGTAGTGTAGAGCTGTGTGTACAGTACAGGAATAGTAGATACAGGACAGGATGGAGGTGTAGTGTAGAGCTGTGTGTACAGTACAGGAATAGTAGATACAGCACAGGATGGAGGTGTAGCGTACAGCTGTGTGTACAGTACAGGAATAGTAGATACAGGACAGGATGGAGGTGTAGTGTAGAGCTGTGTGTACAGTACAGGAATAGTAGATACAGGACAGGATGGAGGTGTAGTGTAGAGCTGTGTGTACAGTACAGGAATAGTAGATACAGGACAGGATGGAGGTGTAGTGTAGAGCTGTGTGTACAGTACAGGAATAGTAGATACAGGACAGGATGGAGGTGTAGTGTAGAGCTGTGTGTACAGTACAGGAATAGTAGATACAGGACAGGATGGAGGTGTAGTGTAGAGCTGTTTGTACAGTACAGGAATAGTAGATACAGGACAGGATGGAGGTGTAGTGTAGAGCTGTGTGTACAGTACAGGAATAGTAGATACAGGACAGGATAAGGGTGTAGTGTAGAGCTGTGTGTACAGTACAGGAATAGTAGATACAGGACAGGATGGAGGTGTAGTGTAGAGCTGTGTGTACAGTACAGGAATAGAAGATACAGGACAGGATGGAGGTGTAGTGTAGAGCTGTGTGTACAGTACAGGAATAGTAGATACAGGACAGGATGGAGGTGTAGTGTAGAGCTGTGTGTACAGTACAGGAATAGTAGATACAGGACAGGATGGAGGTGTAGTGTAGAGCTGTGTACAGTACAGGAATAGTAGATACAGGACAGGATGGAGGTGTAGCGTAGAGCTGTGTGTACAGTACAGGAATAGTAGATACAGGACAGGATGGAGATGTAGTGTAGAGCTATGTATACAGTATAGGAATAGTAGATACAGGACAGGATGGAGATGTAGTGTAGAGCTGTGTCTACAGTACAGGAATAGTAGATACAGGACAGGATGGAAGTGTAGTGTAGAGCTGTGTCTACAGAACAGGAATAGTAGATACAGGACAGGATGGAGGTGTAGTGTAGAGCTGTGTGTACAGTACAGGAATAGTAGATACAGGACAGGATGGAGGTGTAGTGTAGAGCTGTGTACAGTACAGGAATAGTAGATACAGGACAGGATGGAGGTGTAGTGTAGAGCTGTGTACAGTACAGGAATAGTAGATACAGGACAGGATGGAGGTGTAGTGTAGAGCTGTGTGTACAGTACAGGAATAGTAGATACAGGACAGGATGGAGGTGTAGTGTAGAGCTGTGTGTACAGTACAGGAATAGTAGATACAGCACAGGATGGAGGTGTAGTGTAGAGCTGTGTGTACAGTATAGGAATAGTAGATACAGGATAGGATGGAGGTGTACTGTAGAGCTGTGTACAGTACAGGAATAGTAGATACAGGACAGGATGGAGGTGTAGTGTAGAGCTGTGTACAGTACAGGAATAGTAGATACAGGACAGGATGGAGGTGTAGTGTAGAGCTGTGTGTACAGTACAGGAATCGTAGATACAGCACAGGATGGAGGTGTAGCGTAGAGCTGTGTGTACAGTACAGGAATAGTAGATACAGGACAGGATGGAGGTGTAGTGTAGAGCTGTGTGTACAGTATAGGAATAGTAGATACAGGATAGGATGGAGGTGTAGTGTAGAGCTGTGTGTACAGTACAGGAATAGTAGATACAGGACAGGATGGAGGTGTAGTGTAGAGCTGTGTGTACAGTACAGGAATAGTAGATACAGGACAGGATGGAGGTGTAGTGTAGAGCTGTGTACAGTACAGGAATAGTAGATACAGGACAGGATGGAGGTGTAGTGTAGAGCTGTGTGTACAGTACAGGAATAGTAGATACAGGACAGGATGGAGGTGTAGTGTAGAGCTGTGTGTACAGTACAGGAATAGTAGATACAGCACAGGATGGAGGTGTAGCGTACAGCTGTGTGTACAGTACAGGAATAGTAGATACAGGACAGGATGGAGGTGTAGTGTAGAGCTGTGTGTACAGTACAGGAATAGTAGATACAGGACAGGATGGAGGTGTAGTGTAGAGCTGTGTGTACAGTACAGGAATAGTAGATACAGGACAGGATGGAGGTGTAGTGTAGAGCTGTGTGTACAGTACAGGAATAGTAGATACAGGACAGGATGGAGGTGTAGTGTAGAGCTGTGTGTACAGTACAGGAATAGTAGATACAGGACAGGATGGAGGTGTAGTGTAGAGCTGTTTGTACAGTACAGGAATAGTAGATACAGGACAGGATGGAGGTGTAGTGTAGAGCTGTGTGTACAGTACAGGAATAGTAGATACAGGACAGGATAAGGGTGTAGTGTAGAGCTGTGTGTACAGTACAGGAATAGTAGATACAGGACAGGATGGAGGTGTAGTGTAGAGCTGTGTGTACAGTACAGGAATAGAAGATACAGGACAGGATGGAGGTGTAGTGTAGAGCTGTGTGTACAGTACAGGAATAGTAGATACAGGACAGGATGGAGGTGTAGTGTAGAGCTGTGTGTACAGTACAGGAATAGTAGATACAGGACAGGATGGAGGTGTAGTGTAGAGCTGTGTACAGTACAGGAATAGTAGATACAGGACAGGATGGAGGTGTAGCGTAGAGCTGTGTGTACAGTACAGGAATAGTAGATACAGGACAGGATGGAGATGTAGTGTAGAGCTATGTATACAGTATAGGAATAGTAGATACAGGACAGGATGGAGATGTAGTGTAGAGCTGTGTCTACAGTACAGGAATAGTAGATACAGGACAGGATGGAAGTGTAGTGTAGAGCTGTGTCTACAGAACAGGAATAGTAGATACAGGACAGGATGGAGGTGTAGTGTAGAGCTGTGTGTACAGTACAGGAATAGTAGATACAGGACAGGATGGAGATGTAGTGTAGAGCTATGTATACAGTACAGGAATAGTAGATACAGGACAGGATGGAGGTGTAGTGTAGAGCTGTGTGTACAGTACAGGAATAGTAGATACAGGACAGGATGGAGGTGTAGTGTAGAGCTGTGTATACAGTACAGGAATAGTAGATACAGGACAGGATGGAGATGTAGTGTAGAGCTATGTATACAGTACAGGAATAGTAGATACAGGACAGGATGGAGGTGTAGTGTAGAGCTGTGTGTACAGTATAGGAATAGTAGATACAGGACAGGATGGAGGTGTAGTGTAGAGCTGTGTGTACAGTACAGGAATGGTAGATACAGGACAGGATGGAGGTGTAGTGTAGAGCTGTGTACAGTACAGGAATAGTAGATACAGGACAGGATGGAGGTGTAGTGTAGAGCTGTCTGTACAGTACAGGAATAGTAGATACAGGACAGGATGGAGGTGTAGTGTAGAGCTGTGTGTACAGTACAGGAATAGTAGATACAGGACAGGATGGAGATGTATTGTAGAGCTGTGTGTACAGTACAGGAATAGTAGATACAGGACAGGATGGAGGTGTAGTGTAGAGCTGTGTGTACAGTACAGGAATAGTAGATACAGGACAGGATGCAGGTGTAGTGTAGAGCTGTGTGTACAGTACAGGAATAGTAGATACAGGACAGGATGGAGGTGTAGTGTAGAGCTGTGTGTACAGTACAGGAATAGTAGATACAGGACAGGATGGAGATGTAGTGTAGAGCTGTGTGTACAGTACAGGAATAGTAGATACAGGACAGGATGGAGGTGTAGTGTAGAGCTGTGTGTACAGTACAGGAATAGTAGATACAGGACAGGATGGAGGTGTAGTGTAGAGCTGTGTGTACAGGAATAGTAGATACAGGACAGGATGGAGGTGTAGTGTAGAGCTGTGTACAGTACAGGAATAGTAGATACAGGACAGGATGGAGCTGTAGTGTAGAGCTGTGTGTACAGGAATAGTAGATACAGGACAGGATGGAGGTGTAGTGTAGAGCTGTGTACAGTACAGGAATAGTAGATACAGGACAGGATGGAGGTGTAGTGTAGAGCTGTGTGTACAGGAATAGTAGATACAGGACAGGATGGAGGTGTAGTGTAGAGCTGTGTATACAGTACAGGAATAGTGGATACAGGACAGGATGGAGGTGTAGTGTAGAGCTGTGTACAGTACAGGAATAGTAGATACAGGACAGGATGGAGGTGTAGTGTAGAGCTGTGTACAGTACAGGAATAGTAGATACAGGACAGGATGGAGATGTAGTGTAGAGCTGTGTACAGTACAGGAATAGTAGATACAGGACAGGATGGAGGTGTAGTGTACAGCTGTGTACAGTACAGGAATAGTAGATACAGGACAGGATGGAGGTGTAGTGTAGAGCTTTGTACAGTACAGGAATAGTAGATACAGGACAGGATGGAGGTGTAGTGTAGAGCTGTGTATACAGTACAGGAATAGTGGATACAGGACAGGATGGAGGTGTAGTGTAGAGCTGTGTACAGTACAGGAATAGTAGATACAGGACAGGATGGAGGTGTAGTGTAGAGCTGTGTACAGTACAGGAATAGTAGATACAGGACAGGATGGAGGTGTAGTGTAGAGCTGTGTGTACAGTACAGGAATAGTAGATACAGGACAGGATGGAGGTGTAGTGTAGAGCTGTGTGTACAGTACAGGAATAGTAGATACAGGACAGGATGGAGGTGTAGTGTAGAGCTGTGTACAGTACAGGAATAGTAGATACAGGACAGGATGGAGGTGTAGTGTAGAGCTGTGTACAGTACAGGAATAGTAGATACAGGACAGGATGGAGGTGTAGTGTAGAGCTGTGTGTACAGTACAGGAATAGTATATACAGGACAGGATGGAGGTGTAGTGTAGAGCTGTGTGTACAGTACAGGAATAGTATATACAGGACAGGATGGAGGTGTAGAGTAGAGCTGTGTACAGTACAGGAATAGTAGATACATGACAGGATGGAGGTGTAGTGTAGAGCTGTGTACAGTACAGGAATAGTAGATACAGGACAGGATGGAGGTGTAGTGTAGAGCTGTGTGTACAGTACAGGAATAGTAGATACAGGACAGGATGGAGGTGTAGTGTAGAGCTGTGTACAGTACAGGAATAGTAGATACAGGACAGGATGGAGGTGTAGTGTAGAGCTGTGTACAGTACAGGAATAGTAGATACAGGACAGGATGGAGGTGTAGTGTAGAGCTGTGTGTACAGTACAGGAATAGTATATACAGGACAGGATGGAGGTGTAGTGTAGAGCTGTGTGTACAGTACAGGAATAGTATATACAGGACAGGATGGAGGTGTAGTGTAGAGCTGTGTGTACAGTATAGGAATAGTAGATACAGGACAGGATGGAGGTGTAGTGTAGAGCTGTGTGTACAATACAGGAATAGTAGATACAGGACAGGATGGAGGTGTAGTGTAGAGCTGTGTGTACAGTACAGGAATAGTAGATACAGGACAGGATGGAGGTGTAGTGTAGAGCTGTGTGTACAGTATAGGAATAGTAGATAAAGGACAGGATGGAGGTGTAGTGTAGAGCTGTGTGTACAGTACAGGAATAGTAGATACAGGACAGGATGGAGGTGTAGTGTAGAGCTGTGTGTACAGTACAGGAATAGTAGATACAGGACAGGATGGAGGTGTAGTGTAGAGCTGTGTGTACAGTACAGGAATAGTAGATACAGGACAGGATGGAGGTGGAGTGTAGAGCTGTGTGTACAGTACAGGAATAGTAGATACAGGACAGGATGGAGGTGTAGTGTAGAGCTGTGTGTACAGTACAGGAATAGTAGATACAGGACAGGATGAAGGTGTAGCGTAGAGCTGTGTACAGTACAGGAATAGTAGATACAGGACAGGATGGAGGTGTAGTGTAGAGCTGTGTGTACAGTATAGGAATAGTAGATACAGGATAGGATGGAGGTGTAGTGTAGAGCTGTGTGTACAGTACAGGAATAGTAGATACAGGACAGGATAAGGGTGTAGTGTAGAGCTGTGTGTACAGTACAGGAATAGTAGATACAGGACAGGATGGAGGTGTAGTGTAGAGCTGTGTGTACAGTACAGGAATAGTAAATACAGGACAGGATGGAGGTGTAGTGTAGAGCTGTGTACAGTACAGGAATAGTAGATACAGGACACGATGGAGGTGTAGTGTAGAGCTGTGTACAGTACAGGAATAGTAGATACAGGACAGGATGGAGATGTAGTGTAGAGCTGTGTATACAGTACAGGAATAGTAGATACAGGATAGGATGGAGGTGTAGTGTAGAGCTGTGTGTACAGTATAGGAATAGTAGATACAGGATAGGATGGAGGTGTAGTGTAGAGCTGTGTGTACAGTACAGGAATAGTAGATACAGGACAGGATAAGGGTGTAGTGTAGAGCTGTGTGTACAGTACAGGAATAGTAGATACAGGACAGGATGGAGGTGTAGTGTAGAGCTGTGTGTACAGTACAGGAATAGTAGATACAGGACAGGATGGAGGTGTAGTGTAGAGCTGTGTACAGTACAGGAATAGTAAATACAGGACAGGATGGAGGTGTAGTGTAGAGCTGTGTGTAAAGTACAGGAATAGTAGATACAGGACAGGATGGAGGTGTAGTGTAGAACTGTGTACAGTACAGGAATAGTAGATACAGGACAGGATGGAGGTGTAGTGTAGAGCTGTGTACAGTACAGGAATAGTAGATACAGGACAGGATGGAGGTGTAGTGTAGAGCTGTGTGTACAGTACAGGAATAGTAGATACAGGACAGGATGGAGATGTAGTGTAGAGCTATGTATACAGTACAGGAATAGTAGATACAGGACAGGATGGAGGTGTAGTGTAGAGCTGTGTACAGTACAGGAATAGTACATACAGGACAGGATGGAGGTGTAGTGTAGAGCTGTGTGTACAGTACAGGAATAGTAGATACAGGACAGGATGGAGATGTAGTGTAGAGCTATGTATACAGTACAGGAATAGTAGATACAGGACAGGATGGAGGTGTAGTGTAGAGCTGTGTGTACAGTATAGGAATAGTAGATACAGGACAGGATGGAGGTGTAGTGTAGAGCTGTGTATACAGTACAGGAATAGTAGATACAGGACAGGATGGAGGTGTAGTGTAGAGCTGTGTGTACAGTACAGGAATAGTAGATACAGGACAGGATGGAGATGTAGTGTAGAGCTATGTATACAGTACAGGAATAGTAGATACAGGACAGGATGGAGGTGTAGTGTAGAGCTGTGTACAGTACAGGAATAGTAGATACAGGACAGGATGGAGGTGTAGTGTAGAGCTGTGTACAGTACAGGAATAGTAGATACAGGACAGGATGGAGGTGTAGTGTAGAGCTGTCTGTACAGTACAGGAATAGTAGATACAGGACAGGATGGAGGTGTAGTGTAGAGCTGTGTGTACAGTACAGGAATAGTAGATACAGGACAGGATGGAGATGTAGTGTAGAGCTATGTATACAGTACAGGAATAGTAGATACAGGACAGGATGGAGGTGTAGTGTAGAGCTGTGTACAGTACAGGAATAGTACATACAGGACAGGATGGAGGTGTAGTGTAGAGCTGTGTGTACAGTACAGGAATAGTAGATACAGGACAGGATGGAGATGTAGTGTAGAGCTATGTATACAGTACAGGAATAGTAGATACAGGACAGGATGGAGGTGTAGTGTAGAGCTGTGTGTACAGTATAGGAATAGTAGATACAGGACAGGATGGAGGTGTAGTGTAGAGCTGTGTATACAGTACAGGAATAGTAGATACAGGACAGGATGGAGGTGTAGTGTAGAGCTGTGTATACAGTACAGGAATAGTAGATACAGGACAGGATGGAGGTGTAGTGTAGAGCTGTGTGTACAGTACAGGAATAGTAGATACAGGACAGGATGGAGATGTAGTGTAGAGCTATGTATACAGTACAGGAATAGTAGATACAGGACAGGATGGAGGTGTAGTGTAGAGCTGTGTACAGTACAGGAATAGTAGATACAGGACAGGATGGAGGTGTAGTGTAGAGCTGTGTACAGTACAGGAATAGTAGATACAGGACAGGATGGAGGTGCAGTGTAGAGCTGTGTGTGCAGTACAGGAAATGTAGATACAGGACAGGATGGAGGTGTAGTGTAGAGCTGTCTGTACAGTACAGGAATAGTAGATACAGGACAGGATGGAGGTGTAGTGTAGAGCTGTGTGTACAGTACAGGAATAGTAGATACAGGACAGGATGGAGGTGTAGTGTAGAGCTGTGTGTACAGTACAGGAATAGTAGATACAGGACAGGATGGAGGTGTAGTGTAGAGCTGTGTACAGAACAGGAATAGTAGATACAGGACAGGATGGAGGTGTAGTGTAGAGCTGTGTGTACAGTACAGGAATAGTAGATACAGGACAGGATGGAGGTGTAGTGTAGAGCTGTGTGTACAGTACAGGAATAGTAGATACAGGACAGGATGGAGGTGTAGTGTAGAGCTGTGTGTACAGTACAGGAATAGTAGATACAGGACAGGATGGAGGTGTAGTGTAGAGCTGTGTGTACAGTACAGGAATAGTAGATACAGGACAGGATGGAGGTGTAGTGTAGAGCTGTGTGTACAGTACAGGAATAGTAGATACAGGACAGGATGGAGGTGTAGTGTAGAGCTGTGTGTACAGTACAGGAATAGTAGATACAGGACAGGATGGAGGTGGAGTGTAGAGCTGTGTGTATGTAGCACCCTGAGGATTCGGCTGCTACAGGGGTATTGCACCTCAACCCAGAGGTGTGATATTCCACTCCCGGGTAAGGATGGAGTGTGGACCTGAGCTCGGTAGGCTGCATGCACTACACACATCCCATTTCCGAGGAGCAGACCGACGGTACTCCCACTTAGAAATGTGCAGGTACGACCGAGTCTGTTCCTGGCTGGAGTGGGAGGGGGGTGGTACATTCCAAGTAGTGTAGGGGCAGATAGGGGGAGCAGCCTGGGTAAAGATAGGAGCTCATTGGGTGCTGGTCACCTGAGCTCACACATAGAGGGTGTATATAAGGTGGGCACCAACTAAGAACAGGGTCAGTCAGTCTGTCAGCCTTTGCAGAGAAGTCAGAGGAAGAGGAGCAGAGCAGCCCCAGAGAGTGAGAGAGGAGAAGAAAGAGAGACCCAGAGGGGGAAACAGAAGAAAGGACTCTAAGAACCCAAATCCAATCCACGGGTGAAGAGTCGGCATCAGGGTACCGGAACCCAAGCTGGTGGGGGCAAAAACACACCCCAGCCAGAGACCGGAGGCCGTGGGCAGCGTCTGCCACGGCCACCCACCACATCCACCCCGAAGGCATACCACGTGGAGGGTCAGGGAACCCAAGGCCAAGGGTGTCCCAACAGAAGGCCCGAGGGAGCTGGACCTGGGTGGATCACTAGTGGGGACGGCCAGAGAAAGGACAGAAGGAGAGCTCAGGGTCACGCTCCGGACTCGCTTGGGGGTTGGCTGGATCCAGGACCTGGTGGATGCAGCACGGCTCGGGAGGTCACTTGAAGCTGGAGTGACCGGAACATCAGCAGTGAGTAAACACCCTAAACTGCACAACCCGACTCTGTCTTCATTTAACACCTATGCTGCACCACCACAACCCCCATCCTCTGCACCTGACCCCCTGAGGCTATACCCCACCCGTTGGGGGTTATACCATCACAAGCTGCACCTACACCATCAGCCTCAGCGGACCCTGCTGCAGCGGCGGCCATAGTGACCGCAATACAACGGGTGGCGTAGTCGACAATAAAGAACTTAATAACATCTGTAGGACTGCCACATACAACTGAGTTTGACACCCTGGGCACGGACCGGGTCACAGCCACTCGGAAGACTACAACCCCCATCTGATCCGGCTCCGGATATTCCCCCTAAAAGAATATGGCCCAGGGGGCGCGTCATGTACAGTACAGGAATAGTAGATACAGGACAGGATGGAGGTGTAGTGTAGAGCTGTGTGTACAGTACAGGAATAGTAGATACAGGACAGGATGGAGGTGTAGTGTAGAGCTGTGTGTACAGTACAGGAATAGTAGATAAAGGACAGGATGGAGGTGTAGTGTAGAGCTGTGTGTACAGTACAGGAATAGTAGATACAGGACAGGATGGAGATGTAGTGTAGAGCTGTGTATACAGTACAGGAATAGTAGATACAGGACAGGATGGAGGTGTAGTGTAGAGCTGTGTACAGAACAGGAATAGTAGATACAGGAAAGGATGGAGGTGTAGTGTAGAGCTGTGTATACAGTACAGGAATAGTAGATACAGGACAGGATGGAGGTGTAGTGTAGAGCTGTGTGTACAGTATAGGAATAGTAGATACAGGACAGGATGGAGGTGTAGTGTAGAGCTGTGTGTACAGTACAGGAATAGTAGATACAGGACAGGATGGAGGTGTAGTGTAGAGCTGTGTGTACAGTACAGGAATAGTAGATACAGGACAGGATGGAGGTGTAGTGTAGAGCTGTGTGTACAGTACAGGAATAGTAGATACAGGACAGGATGGAGGTGTAGTGTAGAGCTGTGTGTACAGGAATAGTAGATACAGGACAGGATGGAGGTGTAGTGTAGAGCTGTGTGTACAGGAATAGTAGATACAGGACAGGATGGAGGTGTAGTGTAGAGCTGTGTACAGTACAGGAATAGTAGATACAGGACAGGATGGAGGTGTAGTGTAGAGCTGTGTGTACAGGAATAGTAGATACAGGACAGGATGGAGGTGTAGTGTAGAGCTGTGTACAGTACAGGAATAGTAGATACAGGACAGGATGGAGGTGTAGTGTAGAGCTGTGTGTACAGTACAGGAATAGTAGATACAGGACGGAGGTGTAGTGTAGAGCTGTGTGTACAGTACAGGAATAGTAGATACAGGACAGGATGGAGGTGTAGTGTAGAGCTGTGTGTACAGTACAGGAATAGTAGATACAGGACAGGATGGAGGTGTAGTGTAGAGCTGTGTGAACAGTACAGGAATAGTAGATACAGGACAGGATGGAGATGTAGTGTAGAGCTGTGTGTACAGTACAGGAATAGTAGATACAGGACAGGATGGAGGTGTAGTGTAGAGCTGTGTGTACAGGAATAGTAGATACAGGACAGGATGGAGGTGTAGTGTAGAGCTGTGTGTACAGGAATAGTAGATACAGGACAGGATGGAGGTGTAGTGTAGAGCTGTGTACAGTACAGGAATAGTAGATACAGGACAGGATGGAGGTGTAGTGTAGAGCTGTGTGTACAGGAATAGTAGATACAGGACAGGATGGAGGTGTAGTGTAGAGCTGTGTACAGTACAGGAATAGTAGATACAGGACAGGATGGAGGTGTAGTGTAGAGCTGTGTGTACAGTACAGGAATAGTAGATACAGGACGGAGGTGTAGTGTAGAGCTGTGTGTACAGTACAGGAATAGTAGATACAGGACAGGATGGAGGTGTAGTGTAGAGCTGTGTGTACAGTACAGGAATAGTAGATACAGGACAGGATGGAGGTGTAGTGTAGAGCTGTGTATACAGTACAGGAATAGTAGATACAGGACAGGATGGAGGTGTAGTGTAGAGCTGTGTACAGTACAGGAATAGTAGATACAGGACAGGATGGAGGTGTAGTGTAGAGCTGTGTGTACAGGAATAGTAGATACAGGACAGGATGGAGGTGTAGTGTAGAGCTGTGTATACAGTACAGGAATAGTAGATACAGGACAGGATGGAGGTGTAGTGTAGAGCTGTGTACAGTACAGGAATAGTAGATACAGGACAGGATGGAGGTGTAGTGTAGAGCTGTGTGTCCAGTACAGGAATAGTAGATACAGGACAGGATGGAGGTGTAGTGTAGAGCTGTGTACAGTACAGGAATAGTAGATACAGGACAGGATGGAGGTGTAGTGTAGAGCTGTGTGTACAGTATAGGAATAGTAGATACAGGACAGGATGGAGGTGTAGTGTAGAGCTGTGTACAGTACAGGAATAGTAGATACAGGACAGGATGGAGGTGTAGTGTAGAGCTGTGTGTACAGTACAGGAATAGAAGATACAGGACAGGATGGAGGTGTAGTATAGAGCTGTGTGTACAGGAATAGTAGATACAGGACAGGGTGGAGGTGTAGTGTAGAGCTGTGTACAGTACAGGAATAGTAGATACAGGACAGGATGGAGGTGTAGTGTAGAGCTGTGTGTACAGTACAGGAATAGTAGATACAGGACAGGATGGAGGTGTAGTGTAGAGCTGTGTGTACAGTACAGGAATAGTAGATACAGGACAGGATGGAGATGTAGTGTAGAGCTGTGTATACAGTACAGGAATAGTAGATACAGGACAGGATGGAGGTGTAGTGTAGAGCTGTGTGTACAGTACAGGAATAGTAGATACAGGACAGGATGGAGGTGTAGTGTAGAGCTGTGTGTACAGTACAGGAACAGTAGATACAGGACAGGATGGAGGTGTAGTGTAGAGCTGTGTGTACAGTACAGGAATAGTAGATACAGAACAGGATGGAGGTGTAGTGTACAGCTATGTACAGTACAGGAATAGTAGATACAGGACAGGATGGAGGTGTAGTGTAGAGCTGTGTATACAGTACAGGAATAGTAGATACAGGACAGGATGGAGGTGTAGTGTAGAGCTGTGTGTACAGTACAGGAATAGTAGATACAGGACAGGATGGAGGTGTAGTGTAGAGCTGTGTATACAGTACAGGAATAGTAGATACAGGACAGGATGGAGGTGTAGTGTAGAGCTGTGTACAGTACAGGAATAGTAGATACAGGACAGGATGGAGGTGTAGTGTAGAGCTGTGTACAGTACAGGAATATTAGATACAGGACAGGATGGAGGTGTAGTGTAGAGCTGTGTGTACAGTACAGGAATAGTAGATACAGGACAGGATGGAGGTGTAGCGTAGAGCTGTGTGTACAGTACAGGAATAGTAGATACAGGACAGGATGGAGGTGTAGTGTAGAGCTGTGTACAGTACAGGAATAGTAGATACAGCACAGGATGGAGGTGTAGCGTAGAGCTGTGTGTACAGTACAGGAATAGTAGATACAGCACAGGATGGAGGTGTAGCGTAGAGCTGTGTGTACAGTACAGGAATAGTAGATACAGGACAGGATGGAGGTGTAGCGTAGAGCTGTGTGTACAGTACAGGAATAGTAGATACAGGACAGGATAAGGGTGTAGTGTAGAGCTGTGTACAGTACAGGAATAGTAGATACAGGATAGGATGGAGGTGTAGTGTAGAGCTGTGTGTACAGTACAGGAATAGTAGATACAGGACAGGATGAAGGTGTAGTGTAGAGCTGTGTACAGTACAGGAATAGTAGATACAGGACAGGATGGAGGTGTAGTGTAGAGCTGTGTACAGTACAGGAATAGTAGATACAGGACAGGATGGAGGTGTAGCGTACAGCTGTGTGTACAGTACAGGAATAGTAGATACAGGACAGGATGGAGGTGTAGTGTAGAGCTGTGTGTACAGTACAGGAATAGTAGATACAGGACAGGATGGAGGTGTAGTGTAGAGCTGTGTGTACAGTACAGGAATAGTAGATACAGGACAGGATGGAGGTGTAGTGTAGAGCTGTGTGTACAGTACAGGAATAGTAGATACAGGACAGGATGGAGGTGTAGTGTAGAGCTGTGTGTACAGTACAGGAATAGTAGATACAGGACAGGATGGAGGTGTAGTGTAGAGCTGTTTGTACAGTACAGGAATAGTAGATACAGGACAGGATGGAGGTGTAGTGTAGAGCTGTGTGTACAGTACAGGAATAGTAGATACAGGACAGGATAAGGGTGTAGTGTAGAGCTGTGTGTACAGTACAGGAATAGTAGATACAGGACAGGATGGAGGTGTAGTGTAGAGCTGTGTGTACAGTACAGGAATAGAAGATACAGGACAGGATGGAGGTGTAGTGTAGAGCTGTGTGTACAGTACAGGAATAGTAGATACAGGACAGGATGGAGGTGTAGTGTAGAGCTGTGTGTACAGTACAGGAATAGTAGATACAGGACAGGATGGAGGTGTAGTGTAGAGCTGTGTACAGTACAGGAATAGTAGATACAGGACAGGATGGAGGTGTAGCGTAGAGCTGTGTGTACAGTACAGGAATAGTAGATACAGGACAGGATGGAGATGTAGTGTAGAGCTATGTATACAGTATAGGAATAGTAGATACAGGACAGGATGGAGATGTAGTGTAGAGCTGTGTCTACAGTACAGGAATAGTAGATACAGGACAGGATGGAAGTGTAGTGTAGAGCTGTGTGTACAGTACAGGAATAGTAGATACAGGACAGGATGGAGATGTAGTGTAGAGCTATGTATACAGTACAGGAATAGTAGATACAGGACAGGATGGAGGTGTAGTGTAGAGCTGTGTGTACAGTACAGGAATAGTAGATACAGGACAGGATGGAGGTGTAGTGTAGAGCTGTGTATACAGTACAGGAATAGTAGATACAGGACAGGATGGAGATGTAGTGTAGAGCTATGTATACAGTACAGGAATAGTAGATACAGGACAGGATGGAGGTGTAGTGTAGAGCTGTGTGTACAGTATAGGAATAGTAGATACAGGACAGGATGGAGGTGTAGTGTAGAGCTGTGTACAGTACAGGAATAGTAGATACAGGACAGGATGGAGGTGTAGTGTAGAGCTGTGTACAGTCCAGGAATAGTAGATACAGGACAGGATGGAGGTGTAGTGTAGAGCTGTGTGTACAGTACAGGAATGGTAGATACAGGACAGGATGGAGGTGTAGTGTAGAGCTGTGTACAGTACAGGAATAGTAGATACAGGACAGGATGGAGGTGTAGTGTAGAGCTGTCTGTACAGTACAGGAATAGTAGATACAGGACAGGATGGAGGTGTAGTGTAGAGCTGTGTGTACAGTACAGGAATAGTAGATACAGGACAGGATGGAGATGTATTGTAGAGCTGTGTGTACAGTACAGGAATAGTAGATACAGGACAGGATGGAGGTGTAGTGTAGAGCTGTGTGTACAGTACAGGAATAGTAGATACAGGACAGGATGCAGGTGTAGTGTAGAGCTGTGTGTACAGTACAGGAATAGTAGATACAGGACAGGATGGAGGTGTAGTGTAGAGCTGTGTGTACAGTACAGGAATAGTAGATACAGGACAGGATGGAGATGTAGTGTAGAGCTGTGTGTACAGTACAGGAATAGTAGATACAGGACAGGATGGAGGTGTAGTGTAGAGCTGTGTGTACAGTACAGGAATAGTAGATACAGGACAGGATGGAGGTGTAGTGTAGAGCTGTGTGTACAGGAATAGTAGATACAGGACAGGATGGAGGTGTAGTGTAGAGCTGTGTACAGTACAGGAATAGTAGATACAGGACAGGATGGAGCTGTAGTGTAGAGCTGTGTGTACAGGAATAGTAGATACAGGACAGGATGGAGGTGTAGTGTAGAGCTGTGTACAGTACAGGAATAGTAGATACAGGACAGGATGGAGGTGTAGTGTAGAGCTGTGTGTACAGGAATAGTAGATACAGGACAGGATGGAGGTGTAGTGTAGAGCTGTGTATACAGTACAGGAATAGTGGATACAGGACAGGATGGAGGTGTAGTGTAGAGCTGTGTACAGTACAGGAATAGTAGATACAGGACAGGATGGAGGTGTAGTGTAGAGCTGTGTACAGTACAGGAATAGTAGATACAGGACAGGATGGAGATGTAGTGTAGAGCTGTGTACAGTACAGGAATAGTAGATACAGGACAGGATGGAGGTGTAGTGTACAGCTGTGTACAGTACAGGAATAGTAGATACAGGACAGGATGGAGGTGTAGTGTAGAGCTTTGTACAGTACAGGAATAGTAGATACAGGACAGGATGGAGGTGTAGTGTAGAGCTGTGTATACAGTACAGGAATAGTGGATACAGGACAGGATGGAGGTGTAGTGTAGAGCTGTGTACAGTACAGGAATAGTAGATACAG
Organism: Phyllobates terribilis; assembly: GCF_046119375.1. Taxonomy (NCBI): domain Eukaryota; kingdom Metazoa; phylum Chordata; class Amphibia; order Anura; family Dendrobatidae; genus Phyllobates; species Phyllobates terribilis. Next base: position 216,039 of record NW_027363692.1, read on the forward strand.
GACAGGATGGAGGTGTAGTGTAGAGCTGTGTACAGTACAGGAATAGTAGATACAGGACAGGATGGAGGTGTAGTGTAGAGCTGTGTGTACAGTACAGGAATAGTAGATACAGGACAGGATGGAGGTGTAGTGTAGAGCTGTGTGTACAGTACAGGAATAGTAGATACAGGACAGGATGGAGGTGTAGTGTAGAGCTGTGTACAGTACAGGAATAGTAGATACAGGACAGGATGGAGGTGTAGTGTAGAGCTGTGTACAGTACAGGAATAGTAGATACAGGACAGGATGGAGGTGTAGTGTAGAGCTGTGTGTACAGTACAGGAATAGTATATACAGGACAGGATGGAGGTGTAGTGTAGAGCTGTGTGTACAGTACAGGAATAGTATATACAGGACAGGATGGAGGTGTAGTGTAGAGCTGTGTACAGTACAGGAATAGTAGATACATGACAGGATGGAGGTGTAGTGTAGAGCTGTGTACAGTACAGGAATAGTAGATACAGGACAGGATGGAGGTGTAGTGTAGAGCTGTGTGTACAGTACAGGAATAGTAGATACAGGACAGGATGGAGGTGTAGTGTAGAGCTGTGTACAGTACAGGAATAGTAGATACAGGACAGGATGGAGGTGTAGTGTAGAGCTGTGTACAGTACAGGAATAGTAGATACAGGACAGGATGGAGGTGTAGTGTAGAGCTGTGTGTACAGTACAGGAATAGTATATACAGGACAGGATGGAGGTGTAGTGTAGAGCTGTGTGTACAGTACAGGAATAGTATATACAGGACAGGATGGAGGTGTAGTGTAGAGCTGTGTGTACAGTATAGGAATAGTAGATACAGGACAGGATGGAGGTGTAGTGTAGAGCTGTGTGTACAATACAGGAATAGTAGATACAGGACAGGATGGAGGTGTAGTGTAGAGCTGTGTGTACAGTACAGGAATAGTAGATACAGGACAGGATGGAGGTGTAGTGTAGAGCTGTGTGTACAGTATAGGAATAGTAGATAAAGGACAGGATGGAGGTGTAGTGTAGAGCTGTGTGTACAGTACAGGAATAGTAGATACAGGACAGGATGGAGGTGTAGTGTAGAGCTGTGTGTACAGTACAGGAATAGTAGATACAGGACAGGATGGAGGTGTAGTGTAGAGCTGTGTGTACAGTACAGGAATAGTAGATACAGGACAGGATGGAGGTGGAGTGTAGAGCTGTGTGTACAGTACAGGAATAGTAGATACAGGACAGGATGGAGGTGTAGTGTAGAGCTGTGTGTACAGTACAGGAATAGTAGATACAGGACAGGATGAAGGTGTAGCGTAGAGCTGTGTACAGTACAGGAATAGTAGATACAGGACAGGATGGAGGTGTAGTGTAGAGCTGTGTGTACAGTATAGGAATAGTAGATACAGGATAGGATGGAGGTGTAGTGTAGAGCTGTGTGTACAGTACAGGAATAGTAGATACAGGACAGGATAAGGGTGTAGTGTAGAGCTGTGTGTACAGTACAGGAATAGTAGATACAGGACAGGATGGAGGTGTAGTGTAGAGCTGTGTGTACAGTACAGGAATAGTAAATACAGGACAGGATGGAGGTGTAGTGTAGAGCTGTGTACAGTACAGGAATAGTAGATACAGGACACGATGGAGGTGTAGTGTAGAGCTGTGTACAGTACAGGAATAGTAGATACAGGACAGGATGGAGATGTAGTGTAGAGCTGTGTATACAGTACAGGAATAGTAGATACAGGATAGGATGGAGGTGTAGTGTAGAGCTGTGTGTACAGTATAGGAATAGTAGATACAGGATAGGATGGAGGTGTAGTGTAGAGCTGTGTGTACAGTACAGGAATAGTAGATACAGGACAGGATAAGGGTCTAGTGTAGAGCTGTGTGTACAGTACAGGAATAGTAGATACAGGACAGGATGGAGGTGTAGTGTAGAGCTGTGTGTACAGTACAGGAATAGTAGATACAGGACAGGATGGAGGTGTAGTGTAGAGCTGTGTACAGTACAGGAATAGTAAATACAGGACAGGATGGAGGTGTAGTGTAGAGCTGTGTGTAAAGTACAGGAATAGTAGATACAGGACAGGATGGAGGTGTAGTGTAGAACTGTGTACAGTACAGGAATAGTAGATACAGGACAGGATGGAGGTGTAGTGTAGAGCTGTGTACAGTACAGGAATAGTAGATACAGGACAGGATGGAGGTGTAGTGTAGAGCTGTGTGTACAGTACAGGAATAGTAGATACAGGACAGGATGGAGATGTAGTGTAGAGCTATGTATACAGTACAGGAATAGTAGATACAGGACAGGATGGAGGTGTAGTGTAGAGCTGTGTACAGTACAGGAATAGTACATACAGGACAGGATGGAGGTGTAGTGTAGAGCTGTGTGTACAGTACAGGAATAGTAGATACAGGACAGGATGGAGATGTAGTGTAGAGCTATGTATACAGTACAGGAATAGTAGATACAGGACAGGATGGAGGTGTAGTGTAGAGCTGTGTGTACAGTATAGGAATAGTAGATACAGGACAGGATGGAGGTGTAGTGTAGAGCTGTGTATACAGTACAGGAATAGTAGATACAGGACAGGATGGAGGTGTAGTGTAGAGCTGTGTGTACAGTACAGGAATAGTAGATACAGGACAGGATGGAGATGTAGTGTAGAGCTATGTATACAGTACAGGAATAGTAGATACAGGACAGGATGGAGGTGTAGTGTAGAGCTGTGTACAGTACAGGAATAGTAGATACAGGACAGGATGGAGGTGTAGTGTAGAGCTGTGTACAGTACAGGAATAGTAGATACAGGACAGGATGGAGGTGTAGTGTAGAGCTGTCTGTACAGTACAGGAATAGTAGATACAGGACAGGATGGAGGTGTAGTGTAGAGCTGTGTGTACAGTACAGGAATAGTAGATACAGGACAGGATGGAGATGTAGTGTAGAGCTATGTATACAGTACAGGAATAGTAGATACAGGACAGGATGGAGGTGTAGTGTAGAGCTGTGTACAGTACAGGAATAGTACATACAGGACAGGATGGAGGTGTAGTGTAGAGCTGTGTGTACAGTACAGGAATAGTAGATACAGGACAGGATGGAGATGTAGTGTAGAGCTATGTATACAGTACAGGAATAGTAGATACAGGACAGGATGGAGGTGTAGTGTAGAGCTGTGTGTACAGTATAGGAATAGTAGATACAGGACAGGATGGAGGTGTAGTGTAGAGCTGTGTATACAGTACAGGAATAGTAGATACAGGACAGGATGGAGGTGTAGTGTAGAGCTGTGTATACAGTACAGGAATAGTAGATACAGGACAGGATGGAGGTGTAGTGTAGAGCTGTGTGTACAGTACAGGAATAGTAGATACAGGACAGGATGGAGATGTAGTGTAGAGCTATGTATACAGTACAGGAATAGTAGATACAGGACAGGATGGAGGTGTAGTGTAGAGCTGTGTACAGTACAGGAATAGTAGATACAGGACAGGATGGAGGTGTAGTGTAGAGCTGTGTACAGTACAGGAATAGTAGATACAGGACAGGATGGAGGTGCAGTGTAGAGCTGTGTGTGCAGTACAGGAAATGTAGATACAGGACAGGATGGAGGTGTAGTGTAGAGCTGTCTGTACAGTACAGGAATAGTAGATACAGGACAGGATGGAGGTGTAGTGTAGAGCTGTGTGTACAGTACAGGAATAGTAGATACAGGACAGGATGGAGGTGTAGTGTAGAGCTGTGTGTACAGTACAGGAATAGTAGATACAGGACAGGATGGAGGTGTAGTGTAGAGCTGTGTACAGAACAGGAATAGTAGATACAGGACAGGATGGAGGTGTAGTGTAGAGCTGTGTGTACAGTACAGGAATAGTAGATACAGGACAGGATGGAGGTGTAGTGTAGAGCTGTGTGTACAGTACAGGAATAGTAGATACAGGACAGGATGGAGGTGTAGTGTAGAGCTGTGTGTACAGTACAGGAATAGTAGATACAGGACAGGATGGAGGTGTAGTGTAGAGCTGTGTGTACAGTACAGGAATAGTAGATACAGGACAGGATGGAGGTGTAGTGTAGAGCTGTGTGTACAGTACAGGAATAGTAGATACAGGACAGGATGGAGGTGTAGTGTAGAGCTGTGTGTACAGTACAGGAATAGTAGATACAGGACAGGATGGAGGTGGAGTGTAGAGCTGTGTGTATGTAGCACCCTGAGGATTCGGCTGCTACAGGGGTATTGCACCTCAACCCAGAGGTGTGATATTCCACTCCCGGGTAAGGATGGAGTGTGGACCTGAGCTCGGTAGGCTGCATGCACTACACACATCCCATTTCCGAGGAGCAGACCGACGGTACTCCCACTTAGAAATGTGCAGGTACGACCGAGTCTGTTCCTGGCTGGAGTGGGAGGGGGGTGGTACATTCCAAGTAGTGTAGGGGCAGATAGGGGGAGCAGCCTGGGTAAAGATAGGAGCTCATTGGGTGCTGGTCACCTGAGCTCACACATAGAGGGTGTATATAAGGTGGGCACCAACTAAGAACAGGGTCAGTCAGTCTGTCAGCCTTTGCAGAGAAGTCAGAGGAAGAGGAGCAGAGCAGCCCCAGAGAGTGAGAGAGGAGAAGAAAGAGAGACCCAGAGGGGGAAACAGAAGAAAGGACTCTAAGAACCCAAATCCAATCCACGGGTGAAGAGTCGGCATCAGGGTACCGGAACCCAAGCTGGTGGGGGCAAAAACACACCCCAGCCAGAGACCGGAGGCCGTGGGCAGCGTCTGCCACGGCCACCCACCACATCCACCCCGAAGGCATACCACGTGGAGGGTCAGGGAACCCAAGGCCAAGGGTGTCCCAACAGAAGGCCCGAGGGAGCTGGACCTGGGTGGATCACTAGTGGGGACGGCCAGAGAAAGGACAGAAGGAGAGCTCAGGGTCACGCTCCGGACTCGCTTGGGGGTTGGCTGGATCCAGGACCTGGTGGATGCAGCACGGCTCGGGAGGTCACTTGAAGCTGGAGTGACCGGAACATCAGCAGTGAGTAAACACCCTAAACTGCACAACCCGACTCTGTCTTCATTTAACACCTATGCTGCACCACCACAACCCCCATCCTCTGCACCTGACCCCCTGAGGCTATACCCCACCCGTTGGGGGTTATACCATCACAAGCTGCACCTACACCATCAGCCTCAGCGGACCCTGCTGCAGCGGCGGCCATAGTGACCGCAATACAACGGGTGGCGTAGTCGACAATAAAGAACTTAATAACATCTGTAGGACTGCCACATACAACTGAGTTTGACACCCTGGGCACGGACCGGGTCACAGCCACTCGGAAGACTACAACCCCCATCTGATCCGGCTCCGGATATTCCCCCTAAAAGAATATGGCCCAGGGGGCGCGTCATGTACAGTACAGGAATAGTAGATACAGGACAGGATGGAGGTGTAGTGTAGAGCTGTGTGTACAGTACAGGAATAGTAGATACAGGACAGGATGGAGGTGTAGTGTAGAGCTGTGTGTACAGTACAGGAATAGTAGATAAAGGACAGGATGGAGGTGTAGTGTAGAGCTGTGTGTACAGTACAGGAATAGTAGATACAGGACAGGATGGAGATGTAGTGTAGAGCTGTGTATACAGTACAGGAATAGTAGATACAGGACAGGATGGAGGTGTAGTGTAGAGCTGTGTACAGAACAGGAATAGTAGATACAGGAAAGGATGGAGGTGTAGTGTAGAGCTGTGTATACAGTACAGGAATAGTAGATACAGGACAGGATGGAGGTGTAGTGTAGAGCTGTGTGTACAGTATAGGAATAGTAGATACAGGACAGGATGGAGGTGTAGTGTAGAGCTGTGTGTACAGTACAGGAATAGTAGATACAGGACAGGATGGAGGTGTAGTGTAGAGCTGTGTGTACAGTACAGGAATAGTAGATACAGGACAGGATGGAGGTGTAGTGTAGAGCTGTGTGTACAGTACAGGAATAGTAGATACAGGACAGGATGGAGGTGTAGTGTAGAGCTGTGTGTACAGGAATAGTAGATACAGGACAGGATGGAGGTGTAGTGTAGAGCTGTGTGTACAGGAATAGTAGATACAGGACAGGATGGAGGTGTAGTGTAGAGCTGTGTACAGTACAGGAATAGTAGATACAGGACAGGATGGAGGTGTAGTGTAGAGCTGTGTGTACAGGAATAGTAGATACAGGACAGGATGGAGGTGTAGTGTAGAGCTGTGTACAGTACAGGAATAGTAGATACAGGACAGGATGGAGGTGTAGTGTAGAGCTGTGTGTACAGTACAGGAATAGTAGATACAGGACGGAGGTGTAGTGTAGAGCTGTGTGTACAGTACAGGAATAGTAGATACAGGACAGGATGGAGGTGTAGTGTAGAGCTGTGTGTACAGTACAGGAATAGTAGATACAGGACAGGATGGAGGTGTAGTGTAGAGCTGTGTGTACAGTACAGGAATAGTAGATACAGGACAGGATGGAGATGTAGTGTAGAGCTGTGTGTACAGTACAGGAATAGTAGATACAGGACAGGATGGAGGTGTAGTGTAGAGCTGTGTGTACAGGAATAGTAGATACAGGACAGGATGGAGGTGTAGTGTAGAGCTGTGTGTACAGGAATAGTAGATACAGGACAGGATGGAGGTGTAGTGTAGAGCTGTGTACAGTACAGGAATAGTAGATACAGGACAGGATGGAGGTGTAGTGTAGAGCTGTGTGTACAGGAATAGTAGATACAGGACAGGATGGAGGTGTAGTGTAGAGCTGTGTACAGTACAGGAATAGTAGATACAGGACAGGATGGAGGTGTAGTGTAGAGCTGTGTGTACAGTACAGGAATAGTAGATACAGGACGGAGGTGTAGTGTAGAGCTGTGTGTACAGTACAGGAATAGTAGATACAGGACAGGATGGAGGTGTAGTGTAGAGCTGTGTGTACAGTACAGGAATAGTAGATACAGGACAGGATGGAGGTGGAGTGTAGAGCTGTGTATACAGTACAGGAATAGTAGATACAGGACAGGATGGAGGTGTAGTGTAGAGCTGTGTACAGTACAGGAATAGTAGATACAGGACAGGATGGAGGTGTAGTGTAGAGCTGTGTGTACAGGAATAGTAGATACAGGACAGGATGGAGGTGTAGTGTAGAGCTGTGTATACAGTACAGGAATAGTAGATACAGGACAGGATGGAGGTGTAGTGTAGAGCTGTGTACAGTACAGGAATAGTAGATACAGGACAGGATGGAGGTGTAGTGTAGAGCTGTGTGTCCAGTACAGGAATAGTAGATACAGGACAGGATGGAGGTGTAGTGTAGAGCTGTGTACAGTACAGGAATAGTAGATACAGGACAGGATGGAGGTGTAGTGTAGAGCTGTGTGTACAGTATAGGAATAGTAGATACAGGACAGGATGGAGGTGTAGTGTAGAGCTGTGTACAGTACAGGAATAGTAGATACAGGACAGGATGGAGGTGTAGTGTAGAGCTGTGTGTACAGTACAGGAATAGAAGATACAGGACAGGATGGAGGTGTAGTATAGAGCTGTGTGTACAGGAATAGTAGATACAGGACAGGGTGGAGGTGTAGTGTAGAGCTGTGTACAGTACAGGAATAGTAGATACAGGACAGGATGGAGGTGTAGTGTAGAGCTGTGTGTACAGTACAGGAATAGTAGATACAGGACAGGATGGAGGTGTAGTGTAGAGCTGTGTGTACAGTACAGGAATAGTAGATACAGGACAGGATGGAGATGTAGTGTAGAGCTGTGTATACAGTACAGGAATAGTAGATACAGGACAGGATGGAGGTGTAGTGTAGAGCTGTGTGTACAGTACAGGAATAGTAGATACAGGACAGGATGGAGGTGTAGTGTAGAGCTGTGTGTACAGTACAGGAACAGTAGATACAGGACAGGATGGAGGTGTAGTGTAGAGCTGTGTGTACAGTACAGGAATAGTAGATACAGAACAGGATGGAGGTGTAGTGTACAGCTATGTACAGTACAGGAATAGTAGATACAGGACAGGATGGAGGTGTAGTGTAGAGCTGTGTATACAGTACAGGAATAGTAGATACAGGACAGGATGGAGGTGTAGTGTAGAGCTGTGTGTACAGTACAGGAATAGTAGATACAGGACAGGATGGAGGTGTAGTGTAGAGCTGTGTATACAGTACAGGAATAGTAGATACAGGACAGGATGGAGGTGTAGTGTAGAGCTGTGTACAGTACAGGAATAGTAGATACAGGACAGGATGGAGGTGTAGTGTAGAGCTGTGTACAGTACAGGAATATTAGATACAGGACAGGATGGAGGTGTAGTGTAGAGCTGTGTGTACAGTACAGGAATAGTAGATACAGGACAGGATGGAGGTGTAGCGTAGAGCTGTGTGTACAGTACAGGAATAGTAGATACAGGACAGGATGGAGGTGTAGTGTAGAGCTGTGTACAGTACAGGAATAGTAGATACAGCACAGGATGGAGGTGTAGCGTAGAGCTGTGTGTACAGTACAGGAATAGTAGATACAGCACAGGATGGAGGTGTAGCGTAGAGCTGTGTGTACAGTACAGGAATAGTAGATACAGGACAGGATGGAGGTGTAGCGTAGAGCTGTGTGTACAGTACAGGAATAGTAGATACAGGACAGGATAAGGGTGTAGTGTAGAGCTGTGTACAGTACAGGAATAGTAGATACAGGATAGGATGGAGGTGTAGTGTAGAGCTGTGTGTACAGTACAGGAATAGTAGATACAGGACAGGATGAAGGTGTAGTGTAGAGCTGTGTACAGTACAGGAATAGTAGATACAGGACAGGATGGAGGTGTAGTGTAGAGCTGTGTACAGTACAGGAATAGTAGATACAGGACAGGATGGAGGTGTAGTGTAGAGCTGTGTGTACAGTACAGGAATAGTAGATACAGGACAGGATGGAGGTGTAGCGTAGAGCTGTGTATACAGTACAGGAATAGTAGATACAGGACAGGATGGAGGTGTAGTGTAGAGCTGTGTACAGTACAGGAATAGTAGATACAGGACAGGATGGAGGTGTAGTGTAGAGCTGTGTGTACAGTACAGGAATAGTAGATACAGGACAGGATGGAGGTGTAGTGTAGAGCTGTGTGTACAGTACAGGAATAGTAGATACAGGACAGGATGGAGGTGTAGTGTAGAGCTGTGTGTACAGTACAGGAATAGTAGATACAGGACAGGATGGAGGTGTAGTGTAGAGCTGTGTGTACAGTACAGGAATAGTAGATACAGGTCAGGATGGAGGTGTAGTGTAGAGCTGTGTGTACAGTACAGGAATAGTAGATACAGGACAGGATGGAGGTGTAGTGTAGAGCTGTGTGTACAGTACAGGAATAGTAGATACAGGACAGGATGGAGGTGTAGTGTAGAGCTGTGTGTGCAGTACAGGAATGGTAGATACAGGACAGGATGGAGGTGTAGTGTAGAGCTGTCTGTACAGTACAGGAATAGTAGATACAGGACAGGATGGAGGTGTAGTGTAGAGCTGTGTACAGTACAGGAATGGTAGATACAGGACAGGATGGAGGTGTAGTGTAGAGCTGTGTACAGTACAGGAATGGTAGATACAGGACAGGATGGAGGTGTAGTGTAGAGCTGTGTGTACAGTACAGGAATAGTAGATACAGGACAGGATGGAGGTGTAGTGTAGAGCTGTGTGTGCAGTACAGGGATAGTAGATACAGGACAGGATGGAGGTGTAGTGTAGAGCTGTGTGAACAGTACAGGAATAGTAGATACAGGACAGGATGGAGGTGTAGTGTAGAGCTGTGTGTACAGTACAGGAATAGTAGATACAGGACAGGATGGAGATGTAGTGTAGAGCTGTGTATATGACGCGCCCCCTGGGCCAGTGTTGTTGGGGATACCCGGAGCCGGATCAGATGGGGGTTGTAGTCTCCGAGTGGCTGTGACCCGGTCCGTGCCCAGGGTGTCAAGCTCAGTGTGTGGCAGTCCTTATGATGTTACTAGATGTTCTTTTGTGTCGACTACGCCACCCGTTGAATTGCGGTCAATACGGCCGCCGCTGCAGCAGGGTGCGCTGAGGCTGGTGATGTATGTGCAGCTCAGGTAGTATAACCCCCAACGGGAGGGGTATAGCCTCAGGGGGTCAGTTGCAGAGGATGGGGGTTGTGGTGGTGCAGCGGGGATGGAAATGAGACTCAGAGTCGGGCTGTGCAGTTCAGGGTTTGTTTACTTACTGCAGTTGTTCTGGTCACTCCGGCCTTGAGTGACCACCCGAGCCGTGCTGCGTCCACCAGGTCCTGGACTCGGCCAACCCCCAGGTGATTCTGGAGCGTGGTCCTGAGCTCCCTTTCTGTCCTGTCCTCTTCTCTGGCCTTCCCCACCAGGGATCCACCTATGTCCGGCTCCCTCGGGCCTCTTGGTGGTAAACCCTTGTCTCTGGGTTCCCTGACCCTATTCCTGGTCTGCCTTCCGGGTGGATTTAGTGGGTGATCGTGGCAGATCGGTCCTGCCCACGACCTCCGGTTCCTGGCTAAGGTGTGCTGTAGCCTCTGCCAGCTTGGGATCCGGTACCCTGTTGCCAACTCTTCACCCTCTGATCTAATTTGGGCTCTTGGAGTTCCTTCTTTCTCCCCCTCTGGGTCTTTCTTTCTCCTCTCTCTCTCTGGCCTTGGAGCTGCTCTTCTCCTCTGCTCTCTTCCTCTACAAAGACTGACGTCTCACTGACTGACCCTGATCTAAGATGGTGCCCACCTTATATACTCCCTCTATGTGTGAGCTCAGGTGACCAGCACCCAATGAGCTCCTAACTTTACCCAGGCTGCTCCCCCTATCTGCCCCTACACTACTGGGATGTTCCACCCCCCTCCCACTCCAGCCAGGAACAGACTCTGTCGTACCTGCACATTTCTCTAGTGGGAGTACCATCGGTCTGTTCCTCGGAAATGGGATGTGTGTAGTGCATGCAGCCAACTGAGCTCAGTTCCACACTCCATCCTTACCCGGGAGTGGAATATCACACCTCTGGGTTGAGGTGCAATACCCCTGTAGCAGCCGAATCCTCAGGGTGCTACATTCCCCCCTGGTAAATCACAGCACGTCCTCGGGCTGTAAGATGTAAACATCCACAAACATACATTTTTTTTTTTTTCATAAAACATAAACATATAAAACAGTATATATTATCAGCATAAACTTTTCATATAAATAACATTCTTGTTTCTGGTTCCTCCGGTCACGGTGCAACTTGTGACCGGGTAAAGTGCGACAGTCTCTTTTGGAAGAAAAATGGTTTTCCTATAAAACCGGTAGGGGGCGCTTTAGGAAGCGCAACTATATACAAGGGGATATGGCCGCTCTCAGTCCTCGGCCAGGTATTAGGGAGGATTGACCGCTCTCAGTCCTCGGTCAGTGGGAATAGGGACACACGGGGTTAACAGTTCACTCTTGGCTGGTCCCAACGGGGACTATATTTTAACTAGAACAGTTCTTATACCCTGACGGGTAACTTTATACAGTCTCTCTCTACCGTACTTCAACGACGGCGTCCTCCTGCTCTTTCTTGTTGGTTGGTTTCAGTTTCAGACCCGTCCAGGCACGTATGCTGGGCAATTAGATTTTCACCCAGGTGCGGCACTCTAGATGTTGAGGGCGCGTTGATGGTAGTGGCGCCCGGGTCGACCAGGCCTTGCGACCAGGCTTGGGGCACCCTAAAGGCAAAGGGCACCATAAGAACGGCGGCGCCCTGGGTTACTCGGCCCTGCGACCAGGCTGGTGGCTCCGCGGAGGTAGGGGGCGCTGTTGGTATTGCGGCGCCCGGAGGTACTAGGCCTTGCGACCAGGCCGGTGGTATTTCCTGCTTGGCCACGCTCGAGGTCGAGGCGTGTGACGTCACAGGGGTCCCGGCCGCAGTTTCTGGTTGAGGCCTAGTCGGCGGCGGTGACGATGCAGCGACGGGCACGGCAGGGGGAATTTCGGGCTCTGCGACGGGGAGCTGGGGCAGGCACGCGGTTTCCCGGTTCGGGGTAGAGACGTCCCCTTTACCTGCCTCCGTCCGTTCAGCTCCCTTCTCGGCGCCGTCTCCTGCCTTCATTCCTCCTGCGCCATCCCCAGAGGCGGTCCGTCCCCCCGTCTCGGGCGGCGCGCTCCGCCGACGAGTCTCGGCCCGCTGGGCCATCCCTCGGCTCCACTCCGCCAACGTCTCCCGTCGCACCCGGGCCAACCTCTGTGCGAGGCCCTCCAGCGCAGTCTGTGCACACTCCCGGTCTCGGGGGAGCTGTGCTAGGATCTCCAGCAGGCCTTCTGGAGTGGCGACCTGCAACAGGCTCCTGACCACTGGGTCGGCGCCGCCCGACTCCCCCTCCAGACGTCCTGTCCCCGGGTGCGCTCTCTCCAGACCCCTCCAGGCGACACCCATCTTTGTTCTCTTGCTCTGTCTCCGCCCACACCGAGGGTGGTCCCGGGGCAACTTCAGTTCCAGGGGTAGTTCTCCCACGCCGACGGACACCCCCAGCACCACAGTCCCTGCTGGGGGGCGCGGCCCCCGGCGCCACTCCTCGACCTGGCCCACGATGGGAGGCGGCCTCCCGCCACCCTCCGGCACGCCCACAATGGCGTCCGCTCCTCCAAGGCGGGAAATCCTCGGAAATGGCGGGAAAAAGCTGCAAATGGCGGACAACCGGCGGGAAACGACCCGCGACGGGGCCCGACGGCGGGGACCCCCCGGAACTGGCAGGAGACCTCCCCCTGAGGTAACGGTGTACTTTTCTTCAGGCACGCAGTACCCGGTTGTTGCGGGCACGTTATCCTGCCGACTACGCCAAAGTTGACGCGCCCCCTGGGCCAGTGTTGTTGGGGATACCCGGAGCCGGATCAGATGGGGGTTGTAGTCTCCGAGTGGCTGTGACCCGGTCCGTGCCCAGGGTGTCAAGCTCAGTGTGTGGCAGTCCTTATGATGTTACTAGATGTTCTTTTGTGTCGACTACGCCACCCGTTGAATTGCGGTCAATACGGCCGCCGCTGCAGCAGGGTCCGCTGAGGCTGGTGATGTATGTGCAGCTCAGGTAGTATAACCCCCAACGGGAGGGGTATAGCCTCAGGGGGTCAGTTGCAGAGGATGGGGGTTGTGGTGGTGCAGCGGGGATGGAAATGAGACTCAGAGTCGGGCTGTGCAGTTCAGGGTTTGTTTACTTACTGCAGTTGTTCTGGTCACTCCGGCCTTGAGTGACCACCCGAGCCGTGCTGCGTCCACCAGGTCCTGGACTCGGCCAACCCCCAGGTGATTCTGGAGCGTGGTCCTGAGCTCCCTTTCTGTCCTGTCCTCTTCTCTGGCCTTCCCCACCAGGGATCCACCTATGTCCGGCTCCCTCGGGCCTCTTGGTGGTAAACCCTTGTCTCTGGGTTCCCTGACCCTATTCCTGGTCTGCCTTCCGGGTGGATTTAGTGGGTGATCGTGGCAGATCGGTCCTGCCCACGACCTCCGGTTCCTGGCTAAGGTGTGCTGTAGCCTCTGCCAGCTTGGGATCCGGTACCCTGTTGCCAACTCTTCACCCTCTGATCTAATTTGGGCTCTTGGAGTTCCTTCTTTCTCCCCCTCTGGGTCTTTCTTTCTCCTCTCTCTCTCTGGCCTTGGAGCTGCTCTTCTCCTCTGCTCTCTTCCTCTACAAAGACTGACGTCTCACTGACTGACCCTGATCTAAGATGGTGCCCACCTTATATACTCCCTCTATGTGTGAGCTCAGGTGACCAGCACCCAATGAGCTCCTAACTTTACCCAGACTGCTCCCCCTATCTGCCCCTACACTACTGGGATGTTCCACCCCCCTCCCACTCCAGCCAGGAACAGACTCTGTCGTACCTGCACATTTCTCTAGTGGGAGTACCATCGGTCTGTTCCTCGGAAATGGGATGTGTGTAGTGCATGCAGCCAACTGAGCTCAGTTCCACACTCCATCCTTACCCGGGAGTGGAATATCACACCTCTGGGTTGAGGTGCAATACCCCTGTAGCAGCCGAATCCTCAGGGTGCTACATATACAGTACAGGAATAGTAGATACAGGACAGGATGGAGGTGTAGTGTAGAGCTGTGTGTACAGTACAGGAATAGTAGATACAGGACAGGATGGAGGTGTAGTGTAGAGCTGTGTGTACAGTACAGGAATAGTAGATACAGGACAGGATGGAGGTGTAGTGTAGAGCTGTGTATACAGTACAGGAATAGTAGATACAGGACAGGATGGAGGTGTAGTGTAGAGCTGTGTATACAGTACAGGAATAGTAGATACAGGACAGGATGGAGGTGTAGTGTAGAGCTGTGTATACAGTACAGGAATAGTAGATACAGGACAGGATGGAGGTGTAGTGTAGAGCTGTGTGTACAGTACAGGAATAGTAGATCCAGGACAGGATGGAGGTGTAGTGTAGAGCTGTGTACAGTACAGGAATAGTAGATACAGGACAGGATGGAGGTGTAGTGTAGAGCTGTGTGTACAGTACAGGAATAGTAGATACAGGACAGGATGGAGGTGTAGTGTAGAGCTGTGTACAGTACAGGAATAGTAGATACAGGACAGGATGGAGGTGTAGTGTAGAGCTGTGTACAGTACAGGAATAGTAGATACAGGACAGGATGGAGGTGTAGTGTAGAGCTGTGTGTACAGTACAGGAATAGTAGATACAGGACAGGATGGAGGTGTAGTGTAGAGCTGTGTACAGTACAGGAATAGTAGATACAGGACAGGATGGAGGTGTAGTGTAGAGCTGTGTATACAGTACAGGAATAGTAGATACAGGACAGGATGGAGGTGTAGTGTAGAGCTGTGTGTACAGTACAGGAATAGTAGATACAGGACAGGATGGAGGTGTAGTGTAGAGCTGTGTACAGGAATAGTAGATAAAGGACAGGATGGAGGTGTAGTGTAGAGCTGTGTGTACAGTACAGGAATAGTAGATACAAGACAGGATGGAGGTGTAGTGTAGAGCTGTGTACAGTACAGGAATAGTAGATAAAGGACAGGATGGAGGTGTAGTGTAGAGCTGTGTGTACAGTACAGGAATAGTAGATACAAGACAGGATGGAGGTGTAGTGTAGAGCTGTGTACAGTACAGGAATAGTAGATACAGGACAGGATGGAGGTGTAGTGTAGAGCTGTGTACAGTACAGGAATAGTAGATGAAGGACAGGATGGAGGAGTAGTGTAGAGCTGTGTGTACACTACAGGAATAGTAGATACAAGACAGGATGGAGGTGTAGTGTAGAGCTGTGTGTACAGGAATAGTAGATACAGGACAGGATGGAGGTGTAGTGTAGAGCTGTGTGTACAGGAATAGTAGATACAGGACAGGATGGAGGTGTAGTGTAGAGCTGTGTGTACAGTACAGGAATAGTAGATACAGGACAGGATGGAGGTGTAGTGTAGAGCTGTGTGTACAGTATAGGAATAGTAGATACAGGACAGGATGGAGGTGTAGTGTAGAGCTGTGTGTACAGTATAGGAATAGTAGATACAGGACAGGATGGAGGTGTAGTGTAGAGCTGTGTGTACAGGAATAGTAGATACAGGACAGGATGGAGGTGTAGTGTAGAGCTGTGTATACAGTACAGGAATAGTAGATACAGGACAGGATGGAGGTGTAGTGTAGAGCTGTGTGTACAGTACAGGAATAGTAGATACAGGACAGGATGGAGGTGTAGTGTAGAGCTGTGTACAGTACAGGAATAGTAGATACAGGACAGAATGGAGGTGTAGTGTAGAGCTGTGAGTACAGTACAGGAATAGTAGATACAGGGCAGGATGGAGGTGTAGTGTAGAGCTGTGTACAGTACAGGAATAGTAGATACAGGACAGGATGGCGGTGTAGTGTAGAGCTGTGTACAGTACAGGAATAGTAGATACAGGACAGGATGGAGGTGTAGTGTAGAGCTGTGTGTACAGTACAGGAATGGTAGATACAGGACAGGATGGAGGTGTAGTGTAGAGCTGTGTGTACAGTACAGGAATAGTAGATACAGGACAGGATGGAGGTGTAGTGTAGAGCTGTGTGTACAGTATAGGAATAGTAGATACAGGACAGGATGGACGTGTAGTGTAGAGCTGTGTACAGTACAGGAATAGTAGATACAGGACAGGATGGAGGTGTAGTGTAGAGCTGTGTGTACAGTACAGGAATAGTAGATACAGGACAGGATGGAGGTGTAGTGTAGAGCTGTGTGTACAGTACAGGAATAGTAGATACAGGACAGGATGGAGGTGTAGTGTAGAGCTGTGTGTACAGGAATAGTAGATACAGGACAGAATGGAGGTGTAGTGTAGAGCTGTGTGTACAGTACAGGAATAGTAGATACAGAGCAGGATGGAGGTGTAGTGTAGAGCTGTGTACAGTACAGGAATAGTAGATACAGGACAGGATGGAGGTGTAGTGTAGAGCTGTGTACAGTACAGGAATAGTAGATACAGGACAGGATGAAGGTGTAGTGTAGAGCTGTATACAGTACAGGAATAGTAGATACAGGACAGGATGGAGGTGTAGTGTAGAGCTGTGTGTACAGTACAGGAATAGTAGATACAGGACAGGATGGAGGTGTAGTGTAGAGCTGTGTGTACAGTACAGGAATAGTAGATACAGGACAGGATGGAGGTGTAGTGTAGAGCTGTGTACAGTACAGGAATAGTAGATACAGGACAGGATGGAGGTGTAGTGTACAGCTGTGTGTACAGTACAGGAATAGTAGATACAGGACAGGATGGAGGTGTAGTGTAGAGCTGTGTGTACAGTACAGGAATAGTAGATACAGGACAGGATGGAGGTGTAGTGTAGAGCTGTGTACAGTACAGGAATAGTAGATACAGGACAGGATGGAGGTGTAGTGTAGAGCTGTGTACAGTACAGGAATAGTAGATACAGGACAGGATGGAGGTGTAGTGTAGAGCTGTGTGTACAGTAGAGGAATAGTAGATACAGGACAGGATGGAGGTGTAGTGTAGAGCTGTGTGTACAGTACAGGAATAGTAGATACAGGACAGGATGGAGGTGTAGTGTAGAGCTGTGTATACAGTATAGGAATAGTAGATAGAGGATAGGATGGAGGTGTAGTGTAGAGCTGTGTGTACAGTACAGGAATAGTAGATACAGGACAGGATAAGGGTGTAGTGTAGAGCTGTGTGTACAGTACAGGAATAGTAGATACAGGACAGGATGGAGGTGTAGTGTAGAGCTGTGTGTACAGTACAGGAATAGAAGATACAGGACAGGATGGAGGTGTAGTGTAGAGCTGTTTGTACAGTACAGGAATAGTAGATACAGGACAGGATGGAGGTGTAGTGTAGAGCTGTGTGTACAGTACAGGAATAGAAGATACAGGACAGGATGGAGGTGTAGTGTAGAGCTGTGTGTACAGTACAGGAATAGAAGATACAGGACAGGATGGAGGTGTAGTATAGAGCTGTGCACAGTACAGGAATAGTAGATACAGGACAGGATGGAGGTGTAGTGTAGAGCTGTGTGTACAGTACAGGAATAGTAGATACAGGACAGGATGGAGGTGTAGTGTAGAGCTGTGTGTACAGGAATAGTAGATACAGGACAGGATGGAGGTGTATTGTAGAGCTGTGTACAGTACAGGAATAGTAGATACAGGACAGGATGGAGGTGTAGTGTAGAGCTGTGTACAGTACAGGAATAGTAGATACAGGACAGGATGGAGGTGTAGTATAGAGCTGTGTACAGTACAGGAATAGTAGATACAGGACAGGATGGAGGTGTAGTGTAGAGCTGTGTGTACAGTACAGGAATAGTAGATACAGGACAGGATGGAGGTGTAGTGTAGAGCTGTGTGTACAGTACAGGAATAGAAGATACAGGACAGGATGGAGGTGTAGTATAGAGCTGTGCACAGTACAGGAATAGTAGATACAGGACAGGATGGAGGTGTAGTGTAGAGCTGTGTATACAGTACAGGAATAGTAGATACAGGACAGGATGGAGGTGTAGTGTAGAGCTGTGTACAGTACAGGAATAGTAGATACAGGACAGGATGGAGGTGTAGTGTAGAGCTGTGTACAGTACAGGAATAGTAGATACAGGACAGTATGGAGGTGTAGTGTAGAGCTGTGTGTACAGCACAGGAATAGAAGATACAGGACAGGATGGAGGTGTAGTGTAGAGCTGTGTACAGTACAGGAATAGTAGATACAGGACAGGATGGAGGTGTAGTGTAGAGCTGTGTACAGTACAGGAATAGTAGATACAGGACAGGATGGAGGTGTAGTGTAGAGCTGTGTATACAGTACAGGAATAGAAGATACAGGACAGGATGGAGGTGTAGTATAGAGCTGTGCACAGTACAGGAATAGTAGATACAGGACAGGATGGAGGTGTAGTGTAGAGCTGTGTATACAGTACAGGAATAGTAGATACAGGACAGGATGGAGGTGTAGTGTAGAGCTGTGTACAGTACAGGAATAGTAGATACAGGACAGGATGGAGGTGTAGTGTAGAGCTGTGTACAGTTCAGGAATAGTAGATACAGGACAGGATGGAGGTGTAGTGTAGAGCTGTGTATACAGTACAGGAATAGTAGATACAGGACAGGATGGAGGTGTAGTGTAGAGCTGTGTACAGTACAGGAATAGTAGATACAGGACAGGATGAAGGTGTAGTGTAGAGCTGTGTGTACAGTACAGGAATAGTAGATACAGGACAGGATGGAGGTGTAGTGTAGAGCTGTGTACAGTACAGGAATAGTAGATACAGGACAGGATGGAGGTGTAGTGTAGAGCTGTGTACCGTACAGGAATAGTAGATACAGGACAGGATGGAGGTGCAGTGTAGAGCTGTGTACTGTACAGGAAGAGTAGATACAGGACAGGATGGAGATGTAGTGTAGAGCTGTGTGTACAGTACAGGAATAGTAGATACAGGACAGGATGGAGGTGTAGTGTAGAGCTGTGTACAGTACAGGAATAGTAGATACAGGACAGGATGGAGGTGTAGTGTAGAGCTGTGTGTACAGTACAGGAATGGTAGATACAGGACAGGATGGATGTGTAGTGTAGAGCTGTGTGTGACGCGCCCCTGGGCCTGCGGTGTCGCGCAGCGTCTCGCGCACGGGGGCTTACCCGGAACCGGATCAGATGAGGGTTGTAGTCTCCGAGTGGCGGGGACCCGGTCCGTGCCCAGGGGGTCAGACTCAGTGTGTGGCAGTCTTGATAGATGTTATTTGAGTGTCGACTACGCCACCCGTTGATTTGCAGCTATGGAGCTGCCGCTGCAGGGCAGACCGCTGAGGCCGGTGTAGAATTGTGCAGCGTGATAGCATAACCCCCAACGGGAGGGGTATGGCCTCAGGGCAGCCGACGTGGAAGATGGGGGTAGCAGGAACCACTCCGAGACGGTGCGGTGTAATTCAGGGTCTTTACTGGTAACAACGATAGACCCTCCCGGAGTACTTGCTAGCGAACGGGGCCTGGTCAGTCCTTGAGCAGATGGGATCTCCCCTGGCCAGGCGGAGTTGTAGGCCTCCCAAACTGACTGTACTCTTCTGGCTACCTTGCTAGAAGCGGATATAAGTAGCCCACGTCCCTGAGTGTACCGTGTGGTGCTCACCCGTATGGCCGGTGACTCGGGGCCTTCTATTGGCTTCCGCTCCACGATGGCGGTGCTGGTCCCACACGTGTGA
This sequence comes from Phyllobates terribilis, assembly GCF_046119375.1. Lineage (NCBI taxonomy): Eukaryota > Metazoa > Chordata > Amphibia > Anura > Dendrobatidae > Phyllobates > Phyllobates terribilis. Next base: position 235,736 of record NW_027363692.1, read on the forward strand.
CCGTGCCTTCGGGTTTCTGGGCCTGAGGACCTGAAATCCCCTGCCGGTCGGCTTCTGCTGCTGGGTAAGAGTTAGTCCCCACAGCCTCGGACGCCGGGTCCGGTAAGAAAGCTTCTCAGTCAGGGCGAGCTCTGCAGCTGCCAGCCCCTGACTCGTAGTAGTATTGCTCCCACTGAGCTCCAGCTGTTTCTTCCTATGACTGTCTCTTGTCTCTACTCTCCTTGACTCCTAACCCTGCTTCAGCCCCGGGTTTATATAGGGGAAGTTCTTCCCCTCCCAAGACTGGGCAGGAGGTGTGGCATGCACAGGATCCCTGACCAAAGGACCTCCCACCTGCTCTCAGACATAACATCTCTATCACTGTGGCAACCAGACCCCTGGGGTGTCACATTCCCCCCTAGTGAAATTTAGTACTCCAGGACTAAACATATTTTAGAAAAACATAACAAGATAAAAACAATAATAATACAATAAGAAAAACATATAAAGATGGTTACGGCATGTCCGTAACCGGGTGCAGTCTTTGAAGAAAAGCAAGGTGTCCATTTCACCAAAACAGGGAGACGTAACCAGGTAGGGGTTTGTCCTACCCCGAGTCCTTAACAGTCTTTAGTCCGTCCTGGGTTACGCTCCAACTATGTACAAGGATTCCCGGTAAATCCACCAAGGACTCCTACAAATAACTAGAAACACAAAATTATACACAAGCAACAATACACAGGTAAACATAAATAAAACAATTTATACACTTCAAATCCTCCACCGTGCGGGTAACTGGCCTCTAGTGGCCCTAGTGGACCTACGGAGCTGACTGCCTAGCCCTGAACTACAGGGTGTAGGAGCTGTCAAGGGTAAACTGGGCAGCTGTCTACCGGCTCTTTGGCTCACTAGGGATATGGCAGGCTCACTGCAAGCAGAGGGTTGATCCTCCTGGTCTGCGGGTGTGGGGTCTTCTGCCTCCTGGACCGGCTGTTCTTCCAGCTCTACCTGTTGCTCCGTAGGTGCTTGGGATGCTGGTTGGAGGAAGGTGAGTACGGGTACCACAACTGCACCATTGACTTGAGTCCAAGACCGAGGGAAGTCCCCGAGCACAGTACTAACCATATCTTCCCTTTCCTCTACGGGTCGATGGTCTTCTTGTTCCTCTTCAGGGTTCCTCAGTTGTTCGGGACACTTCTTCAGGTGGTCCCGGGATACAATAGCTGTGGTTTCCCCTCCGTCTTTACTGATGGTACAAACCTTCGGGTTCTCGTGGCTTGAGGGCAGTACGGTGTACGGGTCCTTTTCCCACTGGTCGTCCAACTTGTGGAGCCGTCTCTTCCTCTTCAAGACCTGCTCTCCGGGTACCAGGGGAACAGCGGGAGCATACTGGTTGTAAGTTTTCTCTTGTCTTTCCCTAGCCTGACAGAGACTTCGCTCCATGCTCTCCTGTACTCTCCGGTACTGCTGCTGCCTCTCCGTGTCCCAGTCTGTTTCTGGTGAAGTGTCCTCGGGTGTCAGGACTCCCATTTCCAGGTCAACAGGTAACTTACCAGGTCTTGCCCTCATTAGGTAAGCCAGGGTACAGTTGGTGGAACCTACCGGGATGTGGTTGTATAGGTCCACCAGATCGGGCAACTTCTCAGGCCACAGACTGCGTTCTTCCAGGGGCAACGTTTTTAAAAGATCCATTACCACCTGGTTCATTTTCTCACAAAGTCCATTAGTTTGCGGATGGTAGGGTGTCGTCCTTATCTTCCGGCAGCCATACAGATTGCAGAATTCCTGGAAGACCTCCGCTTCAAAGGCAGGTCCCTGGTCCGTCAGCACTTGGTCCGGGTACCCGTGTGGACGGCAAAAGTGCTGCTGGAAGGCTCTAGCTGCTGTTTGAGCCGTTAAGTCCTTGACGGGGACGACAACCAAGAACCGGGAGTAATGATCCACGATGGTTAACGCGTAGACGTAGCCACTTCTGCTTGGGGTCAGTTTTACATGATCCAAGGCTACCAGTTCCAACGGTTGCCGGGTGACGATGGACTGCAGGGGAGTCTTCTGGCTGGCACGGTCCTTCCTTCTCAGGTTGCACGGGCCACAGTCTCTGCACCACTTCTCAATGGTTCCCCTCATGCCTACCCAGTGGAATCGCTCGCGCAGCAGGAACTCCAGCTTCTTCCACCCGAAGTGTCCAGCTCCGTCGTGGTATGCCTCCATCACCATGGCTGCGTCTCTTCGTGGCACCACTACTTGCCAGAGTAGTTCATGCGTCCGGGAGTTAACCATTCTGCGGCACAACTTCCCCTTGTAAAGGAACAGTCGACTCTTCTCTGCCCATAGTTGTTTGGCTTCCTCCGGAGCATCTGGTTCAAGGCAAGCCTCCGGGCGAGTCAGCATCTCCTTCACCAGTCGGACGGCAGGGTCGCTGTCTTGCGTTTCCGCCCAGTTGTAGTGAGGTAAGGGGTTCAACGTAGCAGCCTGCTTACTCCTTACCCGGTGGGAATACTGGATAGTCCCATGACGGTGGAACGCAGGGAGTTCAACTTCTTCCAGTCCCTCCGGATCTTCTCCTTCGTCCGGCAGGTTGGGCATCCTGGACAGGGCATCCGCGTTGGTATTGGAGCGTCCGGCCCGGTATTTGATTGTGAACTCGTAGTTGGACAGACGGGCCATCCACCTCTGCTCCAGGGCACCGAGTCTTGCCGTGTCCAGGTGTGTCAACGGGTTGTTATCCGTGTACACGGTGAACCGGGAAGAAGCGAGGTAATGCTTAAAGCGCTCGGTGACTGCCCATACTACGGCCAGGAACTCTAGCTTAAATGAGCTGTAATTCTCGGGGTTCCTTTCGGTGGGTCGCAGTTTTCGGCTGGCGTAGGCGATTACTCGTTCCTTCCCCTGCTGGATCTGGGACAGTACGGCTCCTAGCCCGATGTTACTGGCGTCGGTGTAGAGGATAAAGGGCTGGCTATAATCCGGGTACGCCAGGATTTCGTCCCCCGTGAGGGCCATCTTCAGCTGGCGGAAGGACTCTTCTTCCAACTCCTCCCATTTGAAGGGCGGCTTCTGGTTCTTGGCCTTCCGGGACTGGCCTATCAGGAGGTCCTGCATAGGTGCTGCCTTTTTGGTGAAACCGGGAATAAACCTTCGGTAGTAGCCTACCAACCCGAGGAACTGCCGCACTTCTTTTACGCTGGAGGGGCTTGGCCATTCCTTAATTGCGGTGATCTTATCAGGGTCGGGAGCCACTCCGTCAGCGCTCACCACGTGTCCCAGGTACTGCACCTTTGGTTTCAGGAGGTGACACTTGGAGGGTTTCACCTTTAGGCCGTAACTCGCCAGAGCTTCGAACACTTCCGCCAGGTGTTTCAGGTGGTCCTCATACGTCTTGGAATATACGATGACATCGTCCAGGTACAACAAGACCGTCTCGAAGTTTCTGTGGCCCAGACAACACTCCATTAGTCGTTGGAAGGTTCCTGGTGCGTTGCAGAGTCCGAACGGCATGCAGGTAAACTCGCTAAGTCCCATCGGGGTGGTGAATGCGGTCTTCTCCCGGTCCGCCTCTGCTACAGGAACCTGCCAGTACCCACTAGTGAGATCCAAGGTAGAGAAGAAGTTAGCAGATCTTAAAGCAGCCAAAGACTCCTCTATCCTTGGTAAGGGGTACGCATCCTTGTGTGTGATACGGTTGATTTTCCGGTAATCTACACACATCCTCATGGTGTTGTCTTTCTTTTTGACTAAGACTAGTGGAGCTGCCCAGGGGCTACAGCTATCCCTGATCACCCCAGCCTCCTTCATGTCTCTAAGCATCCCCTTGGCGTGTTGGTAGTGTGCAGGGGGTACGGGTCGATACCTCTCTTTTATGGGAGGATGGTCTCCCGTGGGGATGTGGTGTTCTACCCCCTTGACTCGCCCGAAGTCTAACGGGTGTTTACTAAACACTCTCTCGTACTCTTGAACCACCCGATAGACTCCCTGTTTCTGGTGTGAGGGAGTGGAGTCAGTACCCAAATGTAGTTGCTGACACCAGTCCTCCATCGTTTTCTTAGAGCCGTTACCTTCCTCCGGGGAAGATGGAGGCAAGGGTTCTACGGACTGTATGGAATCTTGATTGATGGTATACAATTTGGCTAGCGTGGCATACCGGGGCAGGTACACTTCCCTCTTCCCGATATTTATTATGCGAACGGGCACCCTCCCATGGCGTACATTGACCACCCCCCGTGCTGTCAAAATGGTGGGCCTACTGTCTGAGTAAACTGGTTCTACCATTGCCTGGTAATCCCTACCTCTCAGACCAATAGCTGCCCGGCACCAAATCATCATTTCACTTTTTGGGGGCATGGCAATAGGAAAAGGGTCACACATTCTTACGCTACCAATCTCACCGCCGGAGAGTTCCACCTGTTGCCGTCGCATCAGTGCTCGGATCTCTTTCTGGAGCACCCGCTGCTCGCCGGAGCTGGCGTTCTTGGCAACCTGCTGTAAAAGGAAAATCACCTCTGCAAGACAATTTTCAATTACATTAGTTCCTAGAGTTATTTTTGGGTGACTCTCATGTTTGTCAATATCTACAATGATCAGTCCCTGTGCTGCCAGTTCGACTCTACCGATTTTGATGGTCACCTCTTTAAATCCGATCTGTGGCACGGGCTGGCCATTGCTGGCGATGATACTCAAGTCGTCGTCAGGGTAGCGGGTAATATCCGAGTCATTCCAGTACTGCTTAAAGAGCACGTACGGGATGGTGGTGACCTGCGACCCGGTGTCCAGTAGAGCACTCATGGGAATGCCATCCAGTACCACCGGCAAGACTGGACGTCCTCCCACATATCTGTCGCGCCAGTTCGATGGGCCTGGTGATCTTTTTCCTGGGGGTTGGCCCTCTACCCCAGGTTGTGCCCGTTTAAAGAACAGTACCTTGCCATATGTCCGGGTTGATTGCAGCGGCGGCAGATGGGTCGTCCGTCCTCGCTGTATCGGTCACTGGGTCTTCCTCTGGCCGGTGGGGTCCTCCTTGGTCGACGCCACGGGATGTCCTCCGGTCCGGATGCCAGCTGGATCTTCCCTGGGGTGGAAACCTGTAAAGACTGCACAGTTCGGGTTAGCGCAGCAACGCTCTTAGCTAGCTCTTGGACCTGATGGTGTAGGTCTGGAGCCGGGTCATTGTCCAAAGCCTGCGCATCAGCTCCCACAGGCCCTGCCGACAAGGGCGCCGCCTCCTGTTGGTAAGTAATAGCTGGGCGCCTGTGGGTCATAACGCCACCCGGTGCCGGTTCTCGGAGCACCCGGATGGCTCTGTCCTTGAACTGTGCAAAGCCCAGATGGGGATCCTGTAAGGCCATCGCCCGCAACTGGGTTCGGTGGGCATTACAATACAGTCCCTCTATAAATTGTTCAGTCAACAGCCTGTCCTCGTTTCCCACTCCATCAGGGTCGGTCTGCTTAATGGCCCTCAGGGCCTCTTGTAGGTTTAGTGCATAGTCCCTTATACTCTCATGCGCTCGCTGCTTGCACCCGTAGAATCTAAGCTTAATCTCGGCTGAGGTGCGGGTATCAAAGGTATCCTTCAGCCGGGTTAGTATCCCTGCGACAGTCTTCCTCCCAGGTGGCCAGGATTTTACTTCCCTTTTAGCTGCCCCGGTTAGTTGGGCCACCAGGATGCTCACTTTTTGCTCTTCTGTGAGGGGGTACACCTGGAAGAGGCTATCCAGCTTTTCTCTAAAGTCATACAGGGTATGTGACTCCCCTGAGTACTGGGGTAGCCAGGCTGCTCCCGGGATATAGGGCATGGTGAAGGGCATAACTGCAGCAGCGGTGGCGCTGGCGGGGGTTGAGGCAGTGAAGCTCTCCTCCGTATCCGACATCTTCCTCCCCCCTAGTGGACCGTGGCCTACCTTGCGATGATCCTGTTCCGTAGGCCGCGGCTCCGCAGTAGATCGTCAGGGTTGAGGACCTTCCGTCGCGCTCCGGTGACGTCGGCGTCTGCTGGGCTCCTTCCAGGACCTTACGCAACGTCCGGACGTGAGGCGGGGCTTCAGTTCTCGCGCGCTTTCGAAGTCCACGCCCCTCTTCTTCCCGCGCGGCGTCCTCAAGATGGCGTCCAACGGCGGGAAAACTCCACGGATGGCGGGAAGAAGGCAGAAGATGGCGCCGGATGGCGGGAAACCTCACCACTGGTAAGTTTGAACAGTCTTTGCTTTTCAGGCACGCAGTACCCGGTGGTTGCGGGCACGAAATCCTGCCGACTACGCCAAAGTTGACGCGCCCCTGGGCCTGCGGTGTCGCGCAGCGTCTCGCGCACGGGGGCTTACCCGGAACCGGATCAGATGAGGGTTGTAGTCTCCGAGTGGCGGGGACCCGGTCCGTGCCCAGGGGGTCAGACTCAGTGTGTGGCAGTCTTGATAGATGTTATTTGAGTGTCGACTACGCCACCCGTTGATTTGCAGCTATGGAGCTGCCGCTGCAGGGCAGACCGCTGAGGCCGGTGTAGAATTGTGCAGCGTGATAGTATAACCCCCAACGGGAGGGGTATGGCCTCAGGGCAGCCGACGTGGAAGATGGGGGTAGCAGGAACCACTCCGAGACGGTGCGGTGTAATTCAGGGTCTTTACTGGTAATGTAGCACCCTGAGGATTCGGCTGCTACAGGGGTATTGCACCTCAACCCAGAGGTGTGATATTCCACTCCCGGGTAAGAATGGAGTGTGGATCTGAGCTCGGTAGGCTGCATGCACTACACACATCCCATTTCCGGGGAACAGACCGACGGTACTCCCACTTAGAAATGTGCAGGTACGACCGAGTCTGTTCCTGGCTGGAGTGGGAGGGGGGTGGTACATCCCAAGTAGTGTAGGGGCAGATAGGGGGAGCAGCCTGGGTAAAGATAGGAGCTCATTGGGTGCTGGTCACCTGAGCTCACACATAGAGGGTGTATATAAGGTGGGCACCAACTAAGAACAGGGTCAGTTGCAGAGAGAAAGTCAGCGAGCGGAGGAGAAGAGAGACCCAGAGTGAGAGAGGAGAGAGAGAGACCCAGAGGGGGAAACAGAAGAAAGGGACTCCAAGAACCCAACTTAAATCCCCGGGTGAAGAGTCGGCACAGGGTACCGGAACCCAAGCTGGTGGGGGCAAAAACACTCCCCAGCCAGAGACCGGAGACCGTGGGCAGCGTTTGTCACGGTCACCCACCACATCCACCACGAAGGCATACCACGAGGAGGGTCAGGGAACCCAAGGCCAAGGGTCTCCCAACAGAAGGCCCGAGGGAGCTGGACCTGGGTGGATCAATAGTGGGGACGGCCAGAGAAAGGACAGAAGGAGAGCTCAGGGTCACGCTCCGGACTTATTTGGGGGTTGGCTGGATCCAGAACCTGGTGGACGCAGCACGGCTCGGGAGGTCACTCGAAGCTGGAGTGACCAGAACATCAGCAGTGAGTAAACATCCTAAACTGCATAACCCGACTCTGTCTCTGATTGCCGTCTACACTGCATCACCACAACTCCCATCCTCTGCACCTGATCCCCCTGAGGCTATACCCCACCCGTTGGGGGTTATATCACCAAAGCTGCACCTACACCACCAGCCTCAGCGGACCCTGCTGCAGCGGCGGCCACAGTGACCGCAACACAACGGGTGGCGTAGTCGACAATAAAGAACTTATAACATCTGTAGGACTGCCACATACAACTCAGTTTGACACCCTGGGCACGGACCGGGTCACAGCCACTCGGAAGACTACAACCCCCATCTGATCCGGCTCCGGATATTCCCACTAACGAATATGGCCCAGGGGGCGCGTCAGTAACAACGATAGACCCTCCCGGAGTACTTGCTAGCGAACGGGGCCTGGTCAGTCCGTGAGCAGATGGGTCTCCCCTGGCCAGGCGGAGTTGTAGGCCTCCCAAACTGACTGTACTCTTCTGGCTACCTTGCTAGAAGCGGATATAAGTAGCCCACGTCCCTGAGTGTACCGTGTGGTGCTCACCCGTATGGCCGGTGACTCGGGGCCTTCTATTGGCTTCCGCTCCACGATGGCGGTGCTGGTCCCACACGTGTGACCGTGCCTTCGGGTTTCTGGGCCTGAGGACCTGAAATCCCCTGCCGGTCGGCTTCTGCTGCTGGGTAAGAGTTAGTCCCCACAGCCTCGGACGCCGGGTCCGGTAAGAAAGCTTCTCAGTCAGGGCGAGCTCTGCAGCTGCCAGCCCCTGACTCGTAGTAGTATTGCTCCCACTGAGCTCCAGCTGTTTCTTCCTATGACTGTCTCTTGTCTCTACTCTCCTTGACTCCTAACCCTGCTTCAGCCCCGGGTTTATATAGGGGAAGTTCTTCCCCTCCCAAGACTGGGCAGGAGGTGTGGCATGCACAGGATCCCTGACCAAAGGACCTCCCACCTGCTCTCAGACATAACATCTCTATCACTGTGGCAACCAGACCCCTGGGGTGTCACATGTGTACAGTACAGGAATAGTAGATACAGCACAGGATGGAGGTGTAGTGTAGAGCTGTGTGTACAGTATAGGAATAGTAGATACAGGACAGGATGGAGGTGTAGTGTAGAGCTGTGTGTACAGTACAGGAATAGTAGATACAGGACAGGATGGAGGTGTACTGTAGAGCTGTGTGTACAGTACAGGAATAGTAGATACAGGACAGGATGGAGGTGTAGTGTAGAGCTGTGTATACAGTACAGGAATAGTAGATACAGCACAGGATGGAGGTGTAGTGTAGAGCTGTGTGTACAGTACAGGAATAGTAGATACAGGACAGGATGGAGGTGTAGTGTAGAGCTGTGTGTACAGTACAGGAATAGTAGATACAGGACAGGATGGAGGTGTAGTGTAGAGCTGTGTACAGTACAGGAATAGTAGATACAGGACAGGATGGAGGTGTAGTGTAGAGCTGTGTGTACAGTACAGGAATAGTAGATACAGGACAGGATGGAGGTGTAGTGTAGAGCTGTGTGTACAGTACAGGAATAGTAGATACAGGACAGGATGGAGGTGTAGTGTAGAGCTGTGTGTACAGTACAGGAATAGTAGATACAGGACAGGATGGAGGTGTAATGTAGAGCTGTGTGTACAGTACAGGAATAGTAGATACAGGACAGGATGGAGGTGTAGTGTAGAGCTGTGTACAGTACAGGAATAGCAGATACAGGACAGGATGGAGGTGTAGTGTAGAGCTCTGTGTACAGTACAGGAATAGTAGATACAGGACAGGATGGAGGTGTAGTGTAGAGCTGTGTGTACAGTACAGGAATAGTAGATACAGGACAGGATGGAGGTGTAGTGTAGAGCTGTGTACAGTACAGGAATAGTAGATACAGGACAGGATGGAGGTGTAGTGTAGAGCTGTGTGTACAGTACAGGAATAGTAGATACAGGACAGGATGGAGGTGTAGTGTAGAGCTGTGTGTACAGTACAGGAATAGTAGATACAGGACAGGATGGAGATGTAGTGTAGAGCTGTGTATACAGTACAGGAATAGTAGATACAGGACAGGATGGAGGTGTAGTGTAGAGCTGTGTACAGTACAGGAATAGTAGATACAGGACAGGATGGAGGTGTAGTGTAGAGCTGTGTACAGTAAAGGAATAGTAGATACAGGACAGGATGGAGGTGTAGTGTAGAGCTGTGTGTACAGTACAGGAATAGTAGATACAGGACAGGATGGAGGTGTAGTGTAGAGCTGTGTGTACAGTACAGGAATAGTAGATACAGGAAAGGATGGAGGTGTAGTGTAGAGCTGTGTGTACAGTACAGGAATAGTAGATACAGGACAGGATGGAGGTGTAGTGTAGAGCTGTGTACAGTACAGGAATAGTAGATACAGGACAGGATGGAGGTGTAGTGTAGAGCGATGTACAGTATAGGAATAATAGATACAGGACAGGATGGAGGTGTAGTGTAGAGCTGTGTGTACAGTACAGGAATAGTAGATACAGGACAGGATGGAGGTGTAGTGTAGAGCTGTGTACAGTACAGGAATAGTAGATACAGGACAGGATGGAGGTGTAGTGTAGAGCTGTGTACAGTACAGGAATAGTAGATACAGGACAGGATGGAGGTGTAGTGTAGAGCTGTGTGTACAGTACAGGAATAGTAGATACAGGACAGGATGGAGGTGTAGTGTAGAGCTGTGTGTACAGTATAGGAATAATAGATACAGGACAGGATGGAGGTGTAGTGTAGAGCGATGTACAGTACAGGAATAGTAGATACAGGACAGGATGGAGGTGTAGTGTAGAGCTGTGTACAGTACAGGAATAGTAGATACAGGACAGGATGGAGGTGTAGTGTAGAGCTGTGTACAGTACAGGAATAGTAGATACAGGACAGGATGGAGGTGTAGTGTAGAGCTGTGTGTACAGTACAGGAATAGTAGATACAGGACAGGATGGAGGTGTAGTGTAGAGCTGTGTGTACAGTACAGGAATAGTAGATACAGGACAGGATGGAGATGTAGTGTAGAGCTGTGTATACAGTACAGGAATAGTAGATACAGGACAGGATGGAGGTGTAGTGTAGAGCTCTGTGTACAGTACAGGAATAGTAGATACAGGACAGGATGGAGGTGTAGTGTAGAGCTGTGTACAGTACAGGAATAGTAGATACAGGACAGGATGGAGATGTAGTGTAGAGCTGTGTATACAGTACAGGAATAGTAGATACAGGACAGGATGGAGGTGCAGTGTAGAGCTGTGTACAGTACAGGAATAGTAGATACAGGACAGGATGGAGGTGTAGTGTAGAGCTGTGTACAGTACAGGAATAGTAGACACAGGACAGGATGGAGGTGTAGTGTAGAGCTGTGTACAGTACAGGAATAGTAGATACAGGACAGGATGGAGGTGTAGTGTAGAGCTGTGTGTACAGTACAGGAATAGTAGACACAGGACAGGATGGAGGTGTAGTGTAGAGCTGTGTACAGTACAGGAATAGTAGATACAGGACAGGATGGAGGTGTAGTGTAGAGCTGTGTGTACAGTACAGGAATAGTAGACACAGGACAGGATGGAGGTGTAGTGTAGAGCTGTGTGTACAGTACAGGAATAGTAGATACAGGACAGGATGGAGGTGTAGTGTAGAGCTGTGTACAGTACAGAAATAGTAGATACAGGACAGGATGGAGGTGTAGTGTAGAGCTGTGTGTACAGTACAGGAATAGTAGATACAGGACAGGATGGAGGTGTAGTGTAGAGCTGTGTGTACAGTACAGGAATAGTAGATACAAGACAGGATGGAGGTGTAGTGTAGAGCTGTGTATACAGTACAGGAATAGTAGACACAGGACAGGATGGAGGTGTAGTGTAGAGCTATGTACAGTACAGGAATAGTAGATACAGGACAGGATGGAGGTGTAGTATAGAGCTGTGTGTACAGTACAGGAATAGTAGATACAGGACAGGATGGAGGTGTAGTGTAGAGCTGTGTATACAGTACAGGAATAGTAGATACAGGACAGGATGGAGGTGTAGTATAGAGCTGTGTGTACAGTACAGGAATAGTAGATACAGGACAGGATGGAGGTGTAGTGTAGAGCTGTGTACAGAACAGGAATAGTAGATACAGGACAGGATGGAGGTGTAGTGTAGAGCTGTGTGTACAGTACAGTAATAGTAGATACAGGACAGGATGGAGGTGTAGTGTAGAGCTGTGTGTACAGTACAGTAATAGTAGATACAGGACAGGATGGAGGTGTAGTGTAGAGCTGTGTACAGAACAGGAATAGTAGATACAGTACAGGATGGAGGTGTAGTGTAGAGCTGTGTGTACAGTACAGGAATAGTAGATACAGGACAGGATGGAGGTGTAGTGTAGAGCTGTGTGTACAGGAATAGTAGATACAGGACAGGATGGAGGTGTAGTGTAGAGCTTTGTGTACAGTACAGGAATAGTAGATACAGGACAGGATGGAGGTGTAGTGTAGAGCTGTGTGTACAGTACAGGAATAGTAGATACAGGACAGGATGGAGGTGTAGTGTAGAGCTTTGTGTACAGTACAGGAATAGTAGATACAGGACAGGATGGAGGTGTAGTGTAGAGCTGTGTGTACAGGAATAGTAGATACAGGACAGGATGGAGGTGTACTGTAGAGCTGTGTGTACAGTACAGGAATAGTAGATACAGGACAGGATGGAGATGTAGTGTAGAGCTGTGTGTACAGTACAGGAATAGTAGATACAGGACAGGATGGAGGTGTAGTGTAGAGCTGTGTGTACAGTATAGGAATAGTAGATACAGGACAGGATGGAGGTGTAGTGTAGAGCTGTGTGTACAGGAATAGTAGATACAGGACAGGATGGAGGTGTAGTGTAGAGCTGTGTACAGTACAGGAATAGTAGATACAGGACAGGATGGAGGTGTACTGTAGAGCTGTGTGTACAGTACAGGAATAGTAGATACAGGACAGGATGGAGATGTAGTGTAGAGCTGTGTGTACAGTACAGGAATAGTAGATACAGGACAGGATGGAGGTGTAGTGTAGAGCTGTGTATACAGTACAGGAATAGTAGATACAGGACAGGATGGAGGTGTAGTGTAGAGCTGTGTACAGTACAGGAATAGTAGATACAGGACAGGATGGAGGTGTAGTGTAGAGCTGTGTACAGTACAGGAATAGTAGATACAGGACAGGATGGAGGTGTAGTGTAGAGCTGTGTATACAGTACAGGAATAGTAGATACAGGACAGGATGGAGGTGTAGTGTAGAGCTGTGTGTACAGTACAGGAATAGTACATACAGGACAGGATAGAGGTGTAGTGTAGAGCTGTGTACAGTACAGGAATAGTAGATACAGGACAGGATGGAGGTGTAGTGTAGAGCTGTGTGTACAGTATAGGAATAGTAGATACAGGATAGGATGGAGGTGTAGTGTAGAGCTGTGTGTACAGTACAGGAATAGTAGATACAGGACAGGATGGAGGTGTAGTGTAGAGCTGTGTGTACAGTATAGGAATAGTAGATAAAGGACAGGATGGAGGTGTAGTGTAGAGCTGTGTGTTCAGTACAGGAATAGTAGATACAGGACAGGATGGAGGTGTAGTGTAGAGCTGTGTGTACAGTACAGGAATAGTAGATACAGGACAGGATGGAGGTGTAGTGTAGAGCTGTGTGTACAGTACAGGAATAGTAGATACAGGACAGGATAAGGGTGTAGTGTAGAGCTGTATACAGTACAGGAATAGTAGATACAGGACAGGATGGAGGTGTAGTGTAGAGCTGTGTACAGTACAGGAATAGTAGATACAGGACAGGATGGAGGTGTAGTGTAGAGCTGTGTGTACAGTATAGGAATAGTAGATACAGGACAGGATGGAGGTGTAGTGTAGAGCTGTGTGTACAGTACAGGAATAGTAGATACAGGACAGGATGGAGGTGTAGTGTAGAGCTGTGTACAGTACAGGAATAGTAGATACAGGACAGGATGGAGGTGTAGTGTAGAGCTGTGTGTACAGTATAGGAATAGTAGATACAGGACAGGATGGAGGTGTAGTGTAGAGCTGTGTGTACAGTACAGGAATAGTAGATACAGGACAGGATGGAGGTGTAGTGTAGAGCTGTGTGTACAGTACAGGAATAGAAGATACAGGACAGGATGGAGGTGTAGTGTATAGCTGTGTGTACAGTACAGGAATAGTAGATACAGGACAGGATGGAGGTGTAGTGTAGAGCTGTGTGTACAGTACAGGAATAGTAGATACAGGACAGGATAAGAGTGTAGTGTAGAGCTGTGTGTACAGTACAGGAATAGTAGATACAGGACAGGATGGAGGTGTAGTGTAGAGCTGTGTGTACAGTATAGGAATAGAAGATACAGGACAGGATGGAGGTGTAGTGTAGAGCTGCGTACAGTGCAGGAATAGTAGATACAGGACAGGATGGAGGTGTAGTGTAGAGCTGTGTGTACAGTACAGGAATAGTAGATACAGGACAGGATGGAGGTGTAGTGTAGAGCTGTGTGTACAGTACAGGAATAGTAGATACAGGACAGGATGGAGGTGTAGTGTAGAGCTGTGTGTACAGTACAGGAATAGAAGATACAGGACAGGATGGAGGTGTAGTGTAGAGCTGCGTACAGTGCAGGAATAGTAGATACAGGACAGGATGGAGGTGTAGTGTAGAGCTGTGTGTACAGTACAGGAATAGTAGATACAGGACAGGATGGAGATGTAGTGTAGAGCTGTGTATACAGTACAGGAATAGTAGATACAGGACAGGATGGAGGTGTAGTGTAGAGCTGTGTACAGTACAGGAATAGTAGATACAGGACAGGATGGAGGTGTAGTGTAGAGCTGTGTATACAGTACAGGAATAGTAGATACAGGACAGGATGGAGGTGTAGTGTAGAGCTGTGTACAGTACAGGAATAGTAGATACAGGACAGGATGGAGATGTAGTGTAGAGTTGTGTGTACAGTACAGGAATAGTAGATATAGAACAGGATGGAGGTGTAGTGTAGAGCTGTGTACAGTACAGGAATAGTAGATATAGAACAGGATGGAGGTGTAGTGTAGAGCTGTGTACAGTACAGGAATAGTAGATACAGGACACGATGGAGGTGTAGTGTAGAGCTGTGTGTACAGTACAGGAATAGTAGATATAGAACAGGATGGAGGTGTAGTGTAGAGCTGTGTACAGTAAAGGAATAGTAGATACAGGACACGATGGAGGTGTAGTGTAGAGCTGTGTGTACAGTACAGGAATAGTAGATACAGGACAGGATGGAGGTGTAGTGTAGAGCTGTGTGTACAGTACAGGAATAGTAGATACAGGACAGGATGGAGGTGTAGTGTAGAGCTGTGTACAGTACAGGAATAGTAGATACAGGACAGGATGGAGGTGTAGTGTAGAGCGATGTACAGTATAGGAATAATAGATACAGGACAGGATGGAGGTGTAGTGTAGAGCTGTGTGTACAGTACAGGAATAGTAGATACAGGACAGGATGGAGGTGTAGTGTAGAGCTGTGTGTACAGTACAGGAATAGTAGATACAGGACAGGATGGAGGTGTAGTGTAGAGCTGTGTGTACAGTACAGGAATAGTAGATACAGGACAGGATGGAGGTGTATTGTAGAGCTGTGTACAGTACAGGAATAGTAGATACAGGACAGGATGGAGGTGCAGTGTAGAGCTGTGTGTACAGTACAGGAATAGTAGATACAGGACAGGATGGAGGTGTAGTGTAGAGCTGTGTGTGCAGTACAGGAATGGTAGATACAGGACAGGATGGAGGTGTAGTGTAGAGCTGTCTATACAGTACAGGAATAGTAGATACAGGACAGGATGGAGGTGTAGTGTAGAGCTGTGTGTACAGTACAGGAATAGTAGATACAGGACAGGATGGAGGTGTAGTGTAGAGCTGTGTGTACAGTACAGGAATAGTAGATACAGGACAGGATGGAGGTGTAGTGTAGAGCTGTGTACAGTACAGGAATAGTAGATACAGTACAGGATGGAGGTTTAGTGTAGAGCTGTGTGTACAGTACAGGAATAGTAGATACAGGACAGGATGGAGGTGTAGTGTAGAGCTGTGTGTACAGTACAGGAATAGTAGATACAGGACAGGATGGAGATGTAGTGTAGAGCTGTGTATACAGTACAGGAATAGTAGATACAGGACAGGATGGAGGTGTAGTGTAGAGCTGTGTACAGTACAGGAATAGTAGATACAGGACAGGATGGAGGTGTAGTGTAGAGCTGTGTATACAGTACAGGAATAGTAGATACAGGACAGGATGGAGGTGTAGTGTAGAGCTGTGTAGAGTACAGGAATAGTAGATACAGTACAGGATGGAGGTGTAGTGTAGAGCTGTGTGTACAGTACAGGAATAGTAGATATAGAACAGGATGGAGGTGTAGTGTAGAGCTGTGTGTACAGTACAGGAATAGTAGATACAGGACAGGATGGAGGTGTAGTGTAGAGCTGTGTGTACAGTACAGGAATAGTAGATATAGAACAGGATGGAGGTGTAGTGTAGAGCTGTGTACAGTAAAGGAATAGTAGATACAGGACAGGATGGAGGTGTAGTGTAGAGCTGTGTGTACAGTACAGGAATAGTAGATACAGGACAGGATGGAGGTGTAGTGTAGAGCTGTGTGTACAGTACAGGAATAGTAGATACAGGACAGGATGGAGGTGTAGTGTAGAGCTGTGTGTACAGTACAGGAATAGTAGATACAGGACAGGATGGAGGTGTAGTGTAGAGCTGTGTGTACAGTACAGGAATAGTAGATACAGGACAGGATGGAGGTGTAGTGTAGAGCTGTGTACAGTACAGGAATAGTAGATACAGGACAGGATGGAGGTGTAGTGTAGAGCGATGTACAGTATAGGAATAATAGATACAGGACAGGATGGAGGTGCAGTGTAGAGCTGTGTGTACAGTACAGGAATAGTAGATACAGGACAGGATGGAGGTGTAGTGTAGAGCTGTGTGTGCAGTACAGGAATGGTAGATACAGGACAGGATGGACGTGTAGTGTAGAGCTGTCTATACAGTACAGGAATAGTAGATACAGGACAGGATGGAGGTGTAGTGTAGAGCTGTGTGTACAGTACAGGAATAGTAGATACAGGACAGGATGGAGGTGTAGTGTAGAGCTGTGTATACAGTACAGGAATAGTAGATACAGGACAGGATGGAGGTGTAGTGTAGAGCTGTGTACAGAACAGGAATAGTAGATACAGGACAGGATGGAGGTGTAGTGTAGAGCTGTGTACAGAACAGGAATAGTAGATACAGGACAGGATGGAGGTGTAGTGTAGAGCTGTGTGTACAGTACAGGAATAGCAGATACAGGACAGGATGGAGGTGTAGTGTAGAGCTGTGTGTACAGTACAGGAATAGCAGATACAGGACAGGATGGAGATGTAGTGTAGAGCTGTGTGTACAGTACAGGAATAGCAGATACAGGACAGGATGGAGGTGTAGTGTAGAGCTGTGTATACAGTACAGGAATAGTAGATACAGGACAGGATGGAGGTGTAGTGTAGAGCTGTGTGTACAGTACAGGAATAGTAGATACAGGACAGGATGGAGATGTAGTGTAGAGCTGTGTGTACAGTATAGGAATAGTAGATACAGGACAGGATGGAGGTGTAGTGTAGAGCTGTGTACAGAACAGGAATAGTAGATACAGGACAGGATGGAGGTGTAGTGTAGAGCTGTGTACAGAACAGGAATAGTAGATACAGGACAGGATGGAGGTGTAGTGTAGAGCTGTGTATACAGTACAGGAATAGCAGATACAGGACAGGATGGAGGTGTAGTGTAGAGCTGTGTACAGTACAGGAATAGTAGATACAGGACAGGATGGAGGTGTAGTGTAGAGCTGTGTGTACAGTACAGGAATAGTAGATACAGGACAGGATGGAGGTGTAGTGTAGAGCTGTGTACAGAACAGGAATAGTAGATACAGGACAGGATGGAGGTGTAGTGTAGAGCTGTGTGTACAGTACAGGAATAGTAGACACAGGACAGGATGGAGGTGTAGTGTAGAGCTGTGTATACAGTACAGGAATAGTAGATACAGGACAGGATGGAGGTGTAGTGTAGAGCTGTGTACAGAACAGGAATAGTAGATACAGGACAGGATGGAGGTGTAGTGTAGAGCTGTGTGTACAGTACAGGAATAGTAGATACAGGACAGGATGGAGATGTAGTGTAGAGCTGTGTGTACAGTATAGGAATAGTAGATACAGGACAGGATGGAGGTGTAGTGTAGAGCTGTGTACAGTACAGGAATGGTAGATACAGGACAGGATGGAGATGTAGTGTAGAGCTGTGTGTACAGTATAGGAATAGTAGATACAGGACAGGATGGAGGTGTAGTGTAGAGCTGTGTACAGTACAGGAATAGTAGATACAGGACAGGATGGAGGTGTAGTGTAGAGCTGTGTACAGAACAGGAATAGTAGATACAGGACAGGATGGAGGTGTAGTGTAGAGCTGTGTGTACAGTACAGGAATAGTAGATACAGGACAGGATGGAGGTGTAGTGTAGAGCTGTGTACAGAACAGGAATAGTAGATACAGGACAGGATGGAGGTGTAGTGTAGAGCTGTGTGTACAGTACAGGAATAGTAGACACAGGACAGGATGGAGGTGTAGTGTAGAGCTGTGTATACAGTACAGGAATAGTAGATACAGGACAGGATGGAGGTGTAGTGTAGAGCTGTGTACAGAACAGGAATAGTAGATACAGGACAGGATGGAGGTGTAGTGTAGAGCTGTGTGTACAGTACAGGAATAGTAGATACAGGACAGGATGGAGATGTAGTGTAGAGCTGTGTGTACAGTATAGGAATAGTAGATACAGGACAGGATGGAGGTGTAGTGTAGAGCTGTGTACAGTACAGGAATGGTAGATACAGGACAGGATGGAGATGTAGTGTAGAGCTGTGTGTACAGTATAGGAATAGTAGATACAGGACAGGATGGAGGTGTAGTGTAGAGCTGTGTACAGTATAGGAATAGTAGATACAGGACAGGATGGAGGTGTAGTGTAGAGCTGTGTGTACAGTATAGGAATAGTAGATACAGGACAGGATGGAGGTGTAGTGTAGAGCTGTGTAAAGTACAGGAATGGTAGATACAGGACAGGATGGAGGTGTAGTGTAGAGCTGTGTGTACAGTACAGGAATAGTCGATACAGGACAGGATGGAGGTGTAGTGTAGAGCTGTGTAAAGTACAGGAATGGTAGATACAGGACAGGATGGAGGTGTAGTGTAGAGCTGTGTGTACAGTACAGGAATAGTCGATACAGGACAGGATGGAGGTGTAGTGTAGAGCTGTGTACAGTACAGGAATAGTAGATACAGGACAGGATGGAGGTGTAGTGTAGAGCTGTGTGTACGGTACAGGAATAGTAGATACAGGACAGGATGGAGTTGCATTGTAGAGCTGTGTGTACAGTACAGGAATAGAAGATACAGGACAGGATGGAGGTGTAGTGTAGAGCTGTGTATACAGTACAGGAATAGTAGATACAGGACAGGATGGAGGTGTAGTGTAGAGCTGTGTACAGTACAGGAATAGTAGATACAGGACAGGATGGAGGTGTAGTGTAGAGCTGTGTGTACAGTACAGGAATAGTAGATACAGGACAGGATGGAGGTGTAGTGTAGAGCTGTGTGTACAGTACAGGAATAGTAGATACAGGACAGGATGGAGGTGTAGTGTAGAGCTGTGTACAGTACAGGAATAGTAGATACAGGACAGGATGGAGGTGTAGTGTAGAGCTGTGTGTACAGTACAGGAATAGTAGATACAGGACAGGATGGAGGTGTAGTGTAGAGCTGTGTGTACAGTACAGGAATAGTAGATACAGGACAGGATGGAGATGTAGTGTAGAGCTGTGTGTACAGTATAGGAATAGTAGATACAGGACAGGATGGAGGTGTAGTGTAGAGCTGTGTGTACAGTACAGGAATAGTAGATACAGGACAGGATGGAGGTGTAGTGTAGAGCTGTGTGTACAGTACAGGAATAGTAGATACAGGACAGGATGGAGGTGTAGTGTAGAGCTGTGTACAGGAATAGTAGATACAGGACAGGATGGAGGTGTAGTGTAGAGCTGTGTGTACAGTACAGGAATAGTAGATACAGGACAGTATGGAGATGTAGTGTAGAGCTGTGTGTACAGTACAGGAATAGTAGATACAGGACAGGATGGAGGTGTAGTGTAGAGCTGTGTACAGTACAGGAATAGTAGATACAGGACAGGATGGAGGTGTAGTGTAGAGCTGTGTGTACAGTACAGGAATAGTAGATATAGGACAGGATGGAGGTGTAGTGTAGAGCTGTGTACAGTACAGGAATAGTAGATACAGGACAGGATGGAGGTGTAGTGTAGAGCTGTGTGTACAGTATAGGAATAGTAGATACAGGACAGGATGGAGGTGTAGTGTAGAACTGTGTGTACAGTACAGGAATAGTAGATACAGGACAGGATGGAGGTGTAGTGTAGAGCTGTGTGTGCAGTACAGGAATGGTAGATACAGAACAGGACGGAGGTGTAGTGTAGAGCTGTCTGTACAGTACAGGAAGAGTAGATACAGGACAAGATGGAGGTGCAGTGTAGAGCTGTGTGTACAGTACAAGAATAGTAGATACAGGACAGGATGGAGGTGTAGTGCAGAGCTGTGTGTACAGTATAGTAATAGTAGATACAGGACAGGAAGGAGGTGTAGTGTAGAGCTGTGTGTGGAGTACAGGAATGATAGATACAGGACAGGATGGAGGTGTAGTGTAGAGCTGTGTGTACGGTACAGGAATAGTAGATACAGGACAGGATGGAGGTGTAGTGTAGAGCTGTGTACAGTACAGGAATAGTAGATACAGGACAGGATGGAGGTGTAGTGTAGAGCTGTGTACAGTACAGGAATAGTAGATACAGGACAGGATGGAGGTGTAGTGTAGAGCTGTGTGTACAGTACAGGAATAGTAGATACAGGACAGGATGGAGGTGTAGTGTAGAGCTGTGTACAGTACAGGAATAGTAGATACAGGACAGGATGGAGGTGTAGTGTAGAGCTGTGTGTACAGTACAGGAATAGTAGATACAGGACAGGATGGAGGTGTAATGTAGAGCTGTGTTTGCAGTACAGGAATAGTAGATACAGGACAGGATGGAGGTGTAGTGTAGAGCTGTGTGTACAGTACAGGAATAGTAGATACAGGACAGGATGGAGGTGTAGTATAGAGCTGTGTGTGCAGTGCAGGAATAGCAGATACAGGACAGGATGGAGGTGTAGTGTAGAGCTGTGTACAGGAATAGTAGATACAGGACAGGATGGAGGTGTAGTGTAGAGCTGTGTGTATAGTACAGGAATAGTAGATACAGGACAGGATGGAGGTGTAGTGTAGAGCTGTGTGTACAGTACAGGAATAGTAGATACAGGACAGGATGGAGGTGTAGTGTAGAGCTGTGTACAGTACAGGAATAGTAGATACAGGACAGTATGGAGATGTAGTGTAGAGCTGTGTGTACAGTACAGGAATAGTAGATACAGGACAGGATGGAGGTGTAGTGTAGAGCTGTGTACAGTACAGGAATAGTAGATACAGGACAGGATGGAGGTGTAGTGTAGAGCTGTGTGTACAGTACAGGAATAGTAGATATAGGACAGGATGGAGGTGTAGTGTAGAGCTGTGTGTACAGTATAGGAATAGTAGATACAGGACAGGATGGAGGTGTAGTGTAGAACTGTGTGTACAGTACAGGAATAGTAGATACAGGACAGGATGGAGGTGTAGTGTAGAGCTGTGTGTGCAGTACAGGAATGGTAGATACAGAACAGGACGGAGGTGTAGTGTAGAGCTGTGTGTACAGTATAGTAATAGTAGATACAGGACAGGAAGGAGGTGTAGTGTAGAGCTGTGTGTGGAGTACAGGAATGATAGATACAGGACAGGATGGAGGTGTAGTGTAGAGCTGTGTGTACGGTACAGGAATAGTAGATACAGGACAGGATGGAGGTGTAGTGTAGAGCTGTGTACAGTACAGGAATAGTAGATACAGGACAGGATGGAGGTGTAGTGTAGAGCTGTGTACAGTACAGGAATAGTAGATACAGGACAGGATGGAGGTGTAGTGTAGAGCTGTGTGTACAGTACAGGAATAGTAGATACAGGACAGGATGGAGGTGTAGTGTAGAGCTGTGTACAGTACAGGAATAGTAGATACAGGACAGGATGGAGGTGTAGTGTAGAGCTGTGTGTACAGTACAGGAATAGTAGATACAGGACAGGATGGAGGTGTAATGTAGAGCTGTGTTTGCAGTACAGGAATAGTAGATACAGGACAGGATGGAGGTGTAGTGTAGAGCTGTGTGTACAGTACAGGAATAGTAGATACAGGACAGGATGGAGGTGTAGTATAGAGCTGTGTGTGCAGTGCAGGAATAGCAGATACAGGACAGGATGGAGGTGTAGTGTAGAGCTGTGTACAGGAATAGTAGATACAGGACAGGATGGAGGTGTAGTGTAGAGCTGTGTGTATAGTACAGGAATAGTAGATACAGGACAGGATGGAGGTGTAGTGTAGAGCTGTGTGTACAGTACAGGAATAGTAGATACAGGACAGGATGGAGGTGTAGTGTAGAGCTGTGTACAGTACAGGAATAGTAGATACAGGACAGGATGGAGGTGTAGTGTAGAGCTGTGTGTACAGTACAGGAATAGTAGATACAGGACAGGATGGAGGTGTAGTGTAGAGCTGTGTACAGTACAGGAATAGTAGATACAGAACAGGATGGAGGAGTAGTGTAGAGCGATGTACAGTACAGGAATAGTAGATACAGGACAGGATGGAGGTGTAGTGTAGAGCTGTGTGTGCAGTACAGGAATGGTAGATACAGGACAGGATGGAGGTGTAGTGTAGAGCTGTCTGTACAGTACAGGAATAGTAGATACAGGACAGGATGGAGGTGTAGTGTAGAGCTGTGTGTACAGTACAGGAATAGTAGATACAGGACAGGATGGAGGTGTAGTGTAGAGCTGTGTGTGCAGTGCAGGAATGGTAGATACAGGACAGGATGGAGGTGTAGTGTAGAGCTGTGTGTACAGTACAGGAATAGTAGATACAGGACAGGATGGAGGTGTAGTATAGAGCTGTGTGTGTGACGCGCCCCTGGGCCTGTGTCGCGCTGCGCTGCGCATGCGGGAGCTTACCCGGAGCCGGATCTGTGGAGGGTTGTAGTCTCGTGGCGGTGACCCGGTCCGTGCCCAGGGAGTCAAACTAGACGGCAGTCCATTAGTAGTAAATGGTTGATGACTACGCCACCCGTTGACTGCAGCCAGGGGGCTGCTGCTGCAGGGCAGACCGCTGAGGCCGATGGTGGGATTGTGCAGCGTGATAGTATAACCCCCAACGGGAGGGGTATGGCCTCAGGGCAGCCGACGTGGATGATGGGGGTAGCAGGAACCACTCAGAGACGGTACGGTGTAGTTCAGGGTCTTTACTGGTAACAACAAAAGACCCTCCCGGAGTACTTGCTAGCGGATGGGGCCTGGTCAGTCCTTGAGCAGATGGGATCTCCCCTGGCCAGGCGTAGTTGTAGGCCTCCCAAACTGACTGTACTCTTCTGGCTACCTTGCTAGGAGCTGATGTAAGTAGCCCACGTCCCTGAGTGTACCGTGTGGTGCTCACCCGTATGGCCGGTGACTCGGGGCCTTCTAATGGCTTCCGCTCCACGATGGCGGTGCTGGTCCCACGCGTGTGACCGTGCCTTCGGGCTTCTGGGCCAGAGGACCTGAAATCCCCTGCCTGACGGATTCTGCTGCTGGGCAGGAATTAGTCCCCACAGCCTCGGACTCCGGGTCCGGTAAAAAGTCTTCTTAGTCAGGGCGAACTCTGCAGCTGCCAGCCCCTGACTCCTTGTAACTGCTGTTTCTTCCTATGCTGTCTCGACTTCTTCTCTTCTTCTACTCTCCTTGTCTGACTCTCCCTGCCTCAGCCCCGGGTTTATATAGGGGAAGTTCTTCCCCTCCCAAGACTGGGCAGGAGGTGTGGCATGCACAGGATCCCTGACCAAAGGACCTCCCACCTGCTCTCAGACATAACATTACGTTACTGTGGCAACCAGACCCCTGGGGTGTCACATTCCCCCCTAGTAAAATTTAGTACTCCGGGACTAAACACATTTAGAAAACATAACAAGGCAAAACATTAATAATACAATAAGAAAACACATAAAGATGGTTACGGCGTGTCCGCAACCGGGTGCAGTCTCTGAAGAAAGCAAGGTGTCCATTTCACCAACACAGGGAGACGTAACCAGGTAGGGGTCTGTTCTACCCCGAGTCCTTGACAGTCTTTAGTCCATCCTGGGTTACGCTCCAACTATATACAAGGATTCCCGGTAAATCCACCAAGGATTCCTAAAAACAACTAGAAATACAAAATTACACACAAGCAACTATAGACAGGTAAACATTATAAAATAGCTTAAACATTTAGATCCTCCAACGTGCGGGTAACTGGCCTCTAGTGGCCCTAGTGGACCTACGGAGCTGACTGTCTGGCCCTGAACTACAGGGTGTAGGAGCTGTCAAGGGTAAACTGGGCAGCTGTCTACCGGCTCTTTGTCTCACTAGGGGTACGGCAGGCTCACTATAAGCAGAGGGTTGATTCTCCTGTTCTACTTGTGTGGAGTCTTCTGCCTCCTGGACCGGCTGTTCTTCCAGCTCTACCCGTTGCTCCGTAGGTTCTTGGGATGATGGTTGGAGGAAGGTGAGTACGGGTACCACAACTGCACCATTGACTTGAGTCCAAGACCGAGGGAAGTCCCCGAGCACGGTACTAACCATATCTTCCCTTTCTCCCACGGGTCGATGGTCTTCTTGTTCCTCTTCAGGGTTCCTCAGTTGTTCGGGACACTTCTTCAGGTGGTCCCGGGATACAATGGCTGTGGTTTCCCCTCCGTCTTTACTGATGGTACAGACCTTCGGGTTCTCGTGGCTTGAGGGCAGTACGGTGTACGGGTCCTTCTCCCACTGGTCATCCAACTTGTGGAGCCGTCTTTTCCTCTTCAAGACCTGCTCTCCGGGTACCAGGGGAACAGCGGGAGCATACTGGTTGTAAGTCTTCTCTTGTCTTTCCCTAGCCTGACAGAGACTTCGCTCCACGCTCTCCTGTACTCTCCGGTACTGCTGCTGCCTCTCTGTGTCCCAGTCTGTTTCTGGTGAAGTGTCCTCAGGTGTCAGGACTCCCATTTCCAGGTCAACAGGTAACTTACCAGGTCTCGCCCTCATTAGGTAAGCCGGGGTACAGTTGGTGGAACCTACCGGGATGTGGTTGTATAGGTCCACCAGATCGGGCAACTTCTCAGGCCACAGACTGCGTTCTTCCAGGGGCAATGTTTTTAGAAGATCCATTACCACCTGGTTCATTTTTTCACAAAGTCCATTAGTTTGCGGATGGTAGGGTGTCGTCCTTATCTTCCGGCAGCCATACAGATTGCAGAATTCCTGGAAGACCTCCGCTTCAAAGGCAGGTCCCTGGTCCGTCAGCACTTGGTCCGGGTACCCGTGTGGACGGCAGAAGTGCTGCTGGAAGGCCCTAGCTGCTGTTTGAGCCGTTAAGTCCTTGACGGGGACGACAACCAAGAACCGGGAGTAATGATCCACGATGGTTAACGCGTAGACGTAGCCACTTCTGCTTGGGGTCAGTTTTACATGATCCAAGGCTACCAGTTCCAACGGTTGCCGGGTGACGATGGACTGCAGGGGAGTCTTCTGGCTGGCCCGGTCCTTCCTTCTCAGATTGCACGGGCCACAGTCTCTGCACCACTTCTCGATGGTTCCCCTCATGCCTACCCAGTGGAACCGCTCGCGCAGCAGGAACTCCAGCTTTTTCCACCCGAAGTGTCCAGCTCCGTCGTGGTATGCCTCCATCACCATGGCTGCGTCTCTTCGGGGCACCACTACTTGCCAGAGTAGTTCATGCGTCCGGGAGTTGACCATTCTGCGGCACAACTTCCCCTTGTAAAGGAATAGTCGACTCTTCTCCGCCCATAGTTGTTTGGCTTCCTCCGGAGCGTCTGGTTCAAGGCGAGCCTCCGGCCGAGTCAGCATCTCCTTCACCAGTCGGACGGCAGGGTCGCTGTCTTGCGTTTCCGCCCAGTTGTAGTGGGGTAAGGGGTTCAACGTAGCAGCCTGCTTACCCCTTACCCGGTGGGAATACTGGATAGTCCCATGACGGTGGAACGCAGGGAGTTCAACTTCTTCCAGTCCCTCCGGATCTTCTCCTTCGTCCGGCAGGTTGGGCATCCTGGACAGGGCGTCCGCGTTAGTATTGGAGCGTCCTGCCCGGTATTTGATTGTGAACTCGTAGTTGGACAGACGGGCCATCCACCTCTGCTCCAGGGCACCGAGTCTTGCCGTGTCCAGGTGTGTCAACGGGTTGTTATCCGTGTATACGGTGAACCGGGAAGAAGCGAGGTAATGCCTAAAGCGCTCGGTGACTGCCCATACCACGGCCAGGAACTCTAGCTTAAATGAGCTGTAATTTTCGGGGTTCCTTTCGGTGGGTCGCAGTTTTCGGCTGGCATAGGAGATTACTCGTTCTCTCCCCTGCTGAATCTGGGACAGTACGGCTCCTAGCCCGATGTTACTGGCGTCGGTGTAGAGGATGAAGGGCTGGCTATAGTCCGGGTACGCCAAGATTTCATCCCCCGTGAGGGCCATCTTCAGCTGGCGGAAGGACTCTTCTTCTAGCTTTTCCCATTTGAAGGGCGGCTTCTGGTTCTTGGCCTTCCGGGACTGGCCTATCAGGAGGTCCTGCATAGGTGCTGCCTTTTTGGTGAAACCGGGAATAAACCTTCGGTAGTAGCCTACCAACCCTAGGAACTGCCGCACTTCTTTTACGCTGGAGGGGCTTGGCCATCCCTTAATTGCGGTGATCTTATCGGGGTCGGGAGCCACTCCGTCAGCGCTCACCACGTGTCCCAGGTATTGCACCTTTGGTTTCAGGAGGTGACACTTGGAGGGTTTCACCTTTAGGCCGTAACTCGCCAGAGCTTCGAACACCTCCGCCAGGTGTTTCAGGTGGTCCTCATAAGTTTTGGAGTATACGATGACATCGTCCAGGTACAACAGGACCGTCTCGAAGTTTCTGTGGCCCAGACAGCACTCCATTAATCGTTGGAAGGTTCCTGGGGCGTTGCAGAGTCCGAACGGCATGCAGGTGAACTCGCTAAGTCCCATCGGGGTGGTGAATGCGGTCTTCTCCCGGTCCGCCTCTGCTACAGGAACCTGCCAGTACCCGCTAGTGAGATCCAAGGTAGAGAAGAAGTTAGCAGATCTTAAAGCAGCCAATGACTCCTCTATCCTTGGTAAGGGGTACGCATCCTTGTGTGTGATACGGTTGATTTTCCGGTAATCTACACACATCCTCATGGTGTTGTCTTTCTTTTTGACTAAAACTAGTGGGGCTGCCCAGGGGCTACAGCTATCCCGGATTACCCCAGCCTCCTTCATGTCTCTAAGCATCCCCTTGGCGTGTTGGTAATGTGCAGGGGGTACGGGTCGATACCTCTCTTTTATGGGAGGATGATCTCCCGTGGGGATGCGGTGTTCTACCCCCTTGACTCGCCCGAAGTCTAACGGGTGTTTACTAAACACTCTCTCATACTCTTGAACCACCCGATAGACTCCTTGTTTCTGATGTGAGGGAGTGGAGTCAGTACCCAGATGTAGTTGCTGACACCAGTCCTCCACGTCTTTCTTAGAGCCGTTACCTTCCTCCGGGTGAGATGGAGGCAAGGGTTCCACAGATTGTATAGAATTTTGATTAGTGGTATATAATTTGGCTAGCGTGGCATACCGGGGCAGGTACACTTCCCTCTCCCCGATATTTATTATGCGAACGGGCACCCTCCCATGGCGTACATTGACCACCCCCCGTGCTGTCAAAATGGTGGGCCTACTGTCTGAGTAAACTGGTTCTACCATTGCCTGGTAATCTCTACCTCTCAGACCAATAGCTGCCCGGCACCAAATCATCATTTCACTTTTTGGGGGCATGGCAATAGGAAAAGGGTCACACATTCTTACGCTACCAATCTCACCGCCGGAGAGTTCCACTTGTTGCCGTTGCATCAGTGCCCGGATCTCTTTCTGGAGCACCCGCTGCTCGCCGGAGCTGGCGTTCTTGGCAACCTGCTGTAAAAGGAAAATCACCTCTGCAAGACAATTTTCAATTACGTTAGTTCCTAGAGTTATTTTTGGGTGACTCTCATGTTTATCAATATCTACAATGATCAGTCCCTGTGCGGCCAGTTCGACTCTACCGATTTTGAGGGTCACCTCTTTAAATCCGATCTGTGGCACGGGCTGGCCATTGCTGGCGATGATACTCAAGTCGTCGTCAGGGTAGCGGGTAATATCCGAGTCATTCCAGTACTGCTTGAAGAGCACGTACGGGATGGTGGTGACCTGTGACCCGGTATCCAGTAGGGCACTCATGGGAATGCCATCCAGTACCACAGGCAAGACTGGACGTCCTCCCACATATCTGTCGCGCCAGTTCGATGGGCCTGGTGATCTTTTTCCTGGGGGTTGGCCCTCTACCCCAGGTTGTGCCCGTTTAAAGAACAGTACCTTTCCATATGTCCGGGTTGATTGCAGCGGCGGCAGATGGGTCGTCCGTCCTCGCTGTATCGGTCACTGGGTCTTCCTCTGGCCGGTGGGGTCCTCCTTGGTCGACGCCACGGGATGTCCTCCGGTCCGGATGCCAGCTGGATCTTCCCTGGGGTGGAAACCTGTAAAGACTGCACAGTTCGGGTTAGCGCAGCAACGCTCTTAACTAGCTCTTGGACCTGATGGTGTAGGTCTGGAGCCGGGTCATTGTCCAAAGCCTGCGCATGAGCTCCCACAGGCCCTGTCGACAAGGGCGCCGCCTCCTGGTGGTAAGTGATAGCTGGGCGCCTGTGGGTCACAACGCCACCCGGTGCTGGTTCTCGGAGCACCCGGATAGCTCTATCCTTGAACTGTGCAAAGTCCAGATGGGGATCCTGTAAGGCCATTGCCCGCAACTGGGTTCGGTGGGCATTGCAATATAAACCCTCTATAAATTGTTCAGTCAACAGCCTGTCCTCGTTTCCCACCCCATCAGGGTCGGTCTGCTTTATGGCCCTCAGGGCCTCTTGTAGGTTTAGTGCATAGTCCCTTATACTCTCATGCGCTCGCTGCTTGCACCCGTAGAATCTAAGCTTGATCTCGGCTGAGGTGCGGGTATCGAAGGTGTCCCTCAGCCGGGTTAGTATCTCTGCGACAGTCCTCCTCCCAGGTGGCCAAGATTTTACTTCTCTTTTGGCTGCCCCGGTTAGTTGGGCCACCAGGATGCTCACTTTTTGCTCTTCTGTGAGGGGGTACACCTGGAAGAGGCTATCCAGCTTTTCTCTAAAGTCATGCAGGGTATGTGACTCCCCTGAGTACTGGGGTAGCCAAGCTGCTCCCGGGATATAGGGCATGGTGAAGGGCATAACTGCAGCAGCGGTAGCGCTGGCGGGGGTTGAGGCAGTGAAGCTCTCCTCCGTATCCGACATCTTCCTCCCCCCTAGTGGACCGTGGCCTACCTTGCGATGATCCTGTTCCGTAGGCCGCGGCTCCGCAGTGGATCGTCAGGGTTGAGGACCTTCCGTCGCGCTCCTGTGACGTCGGCGTCTGCTGGGCTCCTTCCAGGACCTTACGCAACGTCCGGACGTGAGGCGGGGCTTCAGTTCTCGCGCGCTTTCAGAGTCCACGCCCCTCTTCTTCCCGCGCGGCGTCCTCAAGATGGCGTCCAATGGCGGGAAAACTCCACGGATGGCGGGAAGAAGGTCGAAGATGGCGCCGGATGGCGGGAAAACTTTGCGGATGGCGGGAAGAAGGTAGAAGATGGCGCCGGATGGCGGGAAACCTCCACGGATAGCGGGAATCTTCACCACTGGTAAGTTTGAACAGTCTTTGCTTTTCAGGCACGCAGTACCCGGTGGTTGCGGGCACGAAATCCTGCCGACTACGCCAAAGTTGACGCGCCCCTGGGCCTGTGTCGCGCTGCGCTGCGCATGCGGGAGCTTACCCGGAGCCGGATCTGTGGAGGGTTGTAGTCTCGTGGCGGTGACCCGGTCCGTGCCCAGGGAGTCAAACTAGACGGCAGTCCATTAGTAGTAAATGGTTGATGACTACGCCACCCGTTGAGTGCAGCCAGGGGGCTGCTGCTGCAGGGCAGACCGCTGAGGCCGATGGTGGGATTGTGCAGCGTGATAGTATAACCCCCAACGGGAGGGGTATGGCCTCAGGGCAGCCGACGTGGATGATGGGGGTAGCAGGAACCACTCAGAGACGGTACGGTGTAGTTCAGGGTCTTTACTGGTAACAACAAAAGACCCTCCCGGAGTACTTGCTAGCGGATGGGGCCTGGTCAGTCCTTGAGCAGATGGGATCTCCCCTGGCCAGGCGTAGTCGTAGGCCTCCCAAACTGACTGTACTCTTCTGGCTACCTTGCTAGGAGCTGATGTAAGTAGCCCACGTCCCTGAGTGTACCGTGTGGTGCTCACCCGTATGGCCGGTGACTCGGGGCCTTCTAATGGCTTCCGCTCCACGATGGCGGTGCTGGTCCCACGCGTGTGACCGTGCCTTCGGGCTTCTGGGCCAGAGGACCTGAAATCCTCTGCCTGACGGATTCTGCTGCTGGGCAGGAATTAGTCCCCACAGCCTCGGACTCCGGGTCCGGTAAAAAGTCTTCTTAGTCAGGGCGAACTCTGCAGCTGCCAGCCCCTGACTCCTTGTAACTGCTGTTTCTTCCTATGCTGTCTCTACTTCTTCTCTTCTTCTACTCTCCTTGTCTGACTCTCCCTGCCTCAGCCCCGGGTTTATACAGGGGAAGTTCTTCCCCTCCCAAGACTGGGCAGGAGGTGTGGCATGCACAGGATCCCTGACCAAAGGACCTCCCACCTGCTCTCAGACATAACATTACGTTACTGTGGCAACCAGACCCCTGGGGTGTCACATGTGCAGTGCAGGAATGGTAGATACAGGACAGGATGGAGGTGTAGTGTAGAGCTGTGTACAGTACAGGAATAGTAGATACAGGACAGGATGGAGGTGTAGTGTAGAGCTGTGTGTACAGTACAGGAATAGTAGATACAGGACAGGATGGAGGTGTACTGTAGAGCTGTGTACAGTACAGGAATAGTAGATACAGGACAGGATGGAGGTGTACTGTAGAGCTGTGTACAGTACAGGAATAGTAGATACAGGACAGGATGGAGGTGTAGTGTAGAGCTGTGTACAGTACAGGAATGGTAGATACAGGACAGGATGGAGGTGTAGTGTAGAGCTGTGTGTACAGGAATGGTAGATACAGCACAGGATGGAGGTGTAGTGTAGAGCTGTGTGTACAGTACAGGAATAGTAGATACAGGACAGGATGGAGGTGTAGTGTAGAGCTGTGTGTACAGTACAGGAATAGTAGATACAGGACAGGATGGAGGTGTAGTGTAGAGCTGTGTGTACAGTACAGGAATCGTAGATACAGGACAGGATGGAGGTGTAGTGTAGAGCTGTGTACAGTACAGGAATAGTAGATACAGGACAGGATGGAGGTGTAGTGTAGAGCTGTGTGTACAGTACAGGAATAGTAGATACAGGACAGGATGGAGGTGTAGTGTAGAGCTGTGTGTACAGTACAGGAATCGTAGATACAGGACAGGATGGAGGTGTAGTGTAGAGCTGTGTACAGTACAGGAATAGTAGATACAGGACAGGATGGAGGTGTAGTGTAGAGCTGTGTGTACAGTACAGGAATAGTAGATACAGGACAGGATGGAGGTGTAGTGTAGAGGTGTGTGTACAGTACAGGAATAGTAGATACAGGACAGGATGGAGGTGTAGTGTAGAGCTGTGTACAGTACAGGAATAGTAGATACAGGACAGGATGGAGGTGTAGTGTAGAGCTGTGTACAGTACAGGAATGGTAGATACAGGACAGGATGGAGGTGTAGTGTAGAGCTGTGTGTACAGGAATGGTAGATACAGGACAGGATGGAGGTGTAGTGTAGAGCTGTGTATACAGTACAGGAATCGTAGATACAGGACAGGATGGAGGTGTAGTGTAGAGCTGTGTATACAGTACAGGAATAGTAGATACAGGACAGGATGGAGGTGTAGTGTAGAGCTGTGTGTACAGTACAGGAATAGTAGATACAGGACAGGATGGAGGTGTAGTGTAGAGCTGTGTGTACAGTACAGGAATAGTAGATACAGGACAGGATGGAGGTGTAGTGTAGAGCTGTGTACAGTACAGGAATAGTAGATACAGGACAGGATGGAGGTGTAGTGTAGAGCTGTGTGTACAGTACAGGAATAGTAGATACAGGACAGGATGGAGGTGTAGTGTAGAGCTGTGTGTACAGTATAGGAATAGTAGATACAGGACAGGATGGAGGTGTAGTGTAGAGCTGTGTGTACAGTATAGGAATAGTAGATACAGGACAGGATGGAGGTGTAGTGTAGAGCTGTGTGTACAGTACAGGAATAGTAGAT
Organism: Phyllobates terribilis; assembly: GCF_046119375.1. Taxonomy (NCBI): domain Eukaryota; kingdom Metazoa; phylum Chordata; class Amphibia; order Anura; family Dendrobatidae; genus Phyllobates; species Phyllobates terribilis. Next base: position 267,752 of record NW_027363692.1, read on the forward strand.
ACAGGACAGGATGGAGGTGTAGTGTAGAGCTGTGTGTACAGTACAGGAATAGTAGATGCAGGACAGGATGGAGGTGTAGTGTAGAGCTGTGTACAGTACAGGAATGGTAGATACAGGACAGGATGGAGGTGTAGTGCAGAGCTGTGTGTACAGTATAGGAATAGTAGATACAGGACAGGATGGAGGTGTAGTGTAGAGCTGTGTGTACAGGAATAGTAGATACAGGGCAGGATGGAGGTGTAGTGTAGAGCTGTGTGTGCAGTACAGGAATGGTAGATACAGGACAGGATGGAGGTGTAGTGTAGAGCTGTGTACAGTACAGGAATAGTAGATACAGGACAGGATGGAGGTGTAGTGTAGAGCTGTGTACAGGAATAGTAGATACAGGACAGGATGGAGGTGTAGTGTAGAGCTGTGTGTACAGTACAGGAGTAGTAGATACAGGGCAGGATGGAGGTGTAGTGTAGAGCTGTGTACAGGAATAGTAGATACAGGACAGGATGGAGGTGTAGTGTAGAGCTGTGTGTACAGTACAGGAATGGTAGATACAGGACAGGATGGAGGTGTAGTGTAGAGCTGTGTACAGTACAGGAATAGTAGATACAGGACAGGATGGAGGTGTAGTGCAGAGCTGTGTGTACAGTACAGAAATAGTAGATACAGGACAGGATGGAGGTGTAGTGTAGAGCTGTGTGTACAGTACAGGAATAGTAGATACAGGACAGGATGGAGGTGTAGTGTAGAGCTGTGTACAGTACAGGAATGGTAGATACAGGACAGGATGGAGGTGTAGTGTAGAGCTGTGTGTACAGTACAGGAATAGAAGATACAGGACAGGATGGAGGTGTAGTGTAGAGCTGTGTGTACAGTACAGGAATAGTAGATACAGGACAGGATGGAGGTGTAGTGTAGAGCTGTGTGTACAGTACAGGAATAGTAGATACAGGACAGGATGGAGGTGTAGTGTAGAGCTTTGTACAGTACAGGAATAGTAGATACAGGACAGGATGGAGGTGTAGTGTAGAGCTGTGTGTACAGTACAGGAATAGTAGATACAGGACAGGATGAAGGTGTAGTGTAGAGCTGTGTGTACAGTACAGGAATAGTAGATACAGGACAGGATGGAGGTGTAGTGTAGAGCTGTGTGTACAGTACAGGAATAGTAGATACAGGACAGGATGGAGGTGTAGTGTAGAGCTGTGTGTACAGTACAGGAATAGAAGATACAGGACAGGATGGAGGTGTAGTGTAGAGCTGTGTGTACAGTACAGGAATAGTAGATACAGGACAGGATGGAGGTGTAGTGTAGAGCTGTGTGTACAGTACAGGAATAGTAGATACAGGACAGGATGGAGGTGTAGTGTAGAGCTGTGTGTACAGTACAGGAATAGTAGATACAGGACAGGATGGAGGTGTAGTGTAGAGCTGTGTGTACAGTACAGGAATAGTAGATACAGGACAGGATGGAGGTGTAGTGTAGAGCTGTGTACAGTACAGGAATAGTAGATACAGGACAGGATGGAGGTGTAGTGTAGAGCTGTGTGTACAGTACAGGAATAGTAGATACAGGACAGGATGGAGGTGTAGTGTAGAGCTGTGTACAGTACAGGAATGGTAGATACAGGACAGGATGGAGGTGTAGTGCAGAGCTGTGTGTACAGTATAGGAATAGTAGATACAGGACAGGATGGAGGTGTAGTGTAGAGCTGTGTGTACAGGAATAGTAGATACAGGGCAGGATGGAGGTGTAGTGTAGAGCTGTGTGTGCAGTACAGGAATGGTAGATACAGGACAGGATGGAGGTGTAGTGTAGAGCTGTGTACAGTACAGGAATAGTAGATACAGGACAGGATGGAGGTGTAGTGTAGAGCTGTGTACAGGAATAGTAGATACAGGACAGGATGGAGGTGTAGTGTAGAGCTGTGTGTACAGTACAGGAATAGTAGATACAGGACAGGATGGAGGTGTAGTGTAGAGCTGTGTACAGTACAGGAATAGTAGATACAGGACAGGATGGAGGTGTAGTGTAGAGCTGTGTGTACAGTACAGGAATAGTAGATACAGGACAGGATGGAGGTGTAGTGTAGAGCTGTGTGTACAGTACAGGAATAGTAGATACAGGACAGGATGGAGGTGTAGTGTAGAGCTGTGTGTACAGTACAGGAATAGTAGATACAGGACAGGATGGAGGTGTAGTGTAGAGCTGTGTACAGTACAGGAATAGTAGATACAGGACAGGATGGAGGTGTAGTGTAGAGCTGTGTGTACAGTATAGGAATAGTAGATACAGGACAGGATGGAGGTGTAGTGTAGAGCTGTGTGTACAGTACAGGAATAGTAGATACAGGACAGGATGGAGGTGTAGTGTAGAGCTGTGTGTACAGTACAGGAAGAGTAGATACAGGACAGGATGGAGGTGTAGTGTAGAGCTGTGTGTACAGTACAGGAATAGTAGATACAGGACAGGATGGAGGTGTAGTGTAGAGCTGTGTGTACAGTACAGGAATAGTAGATACAGGACAGGATGGAGGTGTACTGTAGAGCTGGGTACAGTACAGGAATAGTAGATACAGGACAGGATGGAGGTGTACTGTAGAGCTGTGTACAGTACAGGAATAGTAGATACAGGACAGGATGGAGGTGTAGTGTAGAGCTGTGTACAGTACAGGAATGGTAGATACAGGACAGGATGGAGGTGTAGTGTAGAGCTGTGTGTACAGGAATGGTAGATACAGCACAGGATGGAGGTGTAGTGTAGAGCTGTGTGTACAGTACAGGAATAGTAGATACAGGACAGGATGGAGGTGTAGTGTAGAGCTGTGTGTACAGTACAGGAATAGTAGATACAGGACAGGATGGAGGTGTAGTGTAGAGCTGTGTGTACAGTACAGGAATCGTAGATACAGGACAGGATGGAGGTGTAGTGTAGAGCTGTGTACAGTACAGGAATAGTAGATACAGGACAGGATGGAGGTGTAGTGTAGAGCTGTGTGTACAGTACAGGAATAGTAGATACAGGACAGGATGGAGGTGTAGTGTAGAGCTGTGTGTACAGTACAGGAATCGTAGATACAGGACAGGATGGAGGTGTAGTGTAGAGCTGTGTACAGTACAGGAATAGTAGATACAGGACAGGATGGAGGTGTAGTGTAGAGCTGTGTGTACAGTACAGGAATAGTAGATACAGGACAGGATGGAGGTGTAGTGTAGAGGTGTGTGTACAGTACAGGAATAGTAGATACAGGACAGGATGGAGGTGTAGTGTAGAGCTGTGTACAGTACAGGAATAGTAGATACAGGACAGGATGGAGGTGTAGTGTAGAGCTGTGTACAGTACAGGAATGGTAGATACAGGACAGGATGGAGGTGTAGTGTAGAGCTGTGTGTACAGGAATGGTAGATACAGGACAGGATGGAGGTGTAGTGTAGAGCTGTGTATACAGTACAGGAATCGTAGATACAGGACAGGATGGAGGTGTAGTGTAGAGCTGTGTATACAGTACAGGAATAGTAGATACAGGACAGGATGGAGGTGTAGTGTAGAGCTGTGTGTACAGTACAGGAATAGTAGATACAGGACAGGATGGAGGTGTAGTGTAGAGCTGTGTGTACAGTACAGGAATAGTAGATACAGGACAGGATGGAGGTGTAGTGTAGAGCTGTGTACAGTACAGGAATAGTAGATACAGGACAGGATGGAGGTGTAGTGTAGAGCTGTGTGTACAGTACAGGAATAGTAGATACAGGACAGGATGGAGGTGTAGTGTAGAGCTGTGTGTACAGTATAGGAATAGTAGATACAGGACAGGATGGAGGTGTAGTGTAGAGCTGTGTGTACAGTATAGGAATAGTAGATACAGGACAGGATGGAGGTGTAGTGTAGAGCTGTGTGTACAGTACAGGAATAGTAGATACAGGACAGGATGGAGGTGTAGTGTAGAGCTGTGTGTACAGTACAGGAATAGTAGATGCAGGACAGGATGGAGGTGTAGTGTAGAGCTGTGTACAGTACAGGAATGGTAGATACAGGACAGGATGGAGGTGTAGTGCAGAGCTGTGTGTACAGTATAGGAATAGTAGATACAGGACAGGATGGAGGTGTAGTGTAGAGCTGTGTGTACAGGAATAGTAGATACAGGGCAGGATGGAGGTGTAGTGTAGAGCTGTGTGTGCAGTACAGGAATGGTAGATACAGGACAGGATGGAGGTGTAGTGTAGAGCTGTGTACAGTACAGGAATAGTAGATACAGGACAGGATGGAGGTGTAGTGTAGAGCTGTGTACAGGAATAGTAGATACAGGACAGGATGGAGGTGTAGTGTAGAGCTGTGTGTACAGTACAGGAATGGTAGATACAGGACAGGATGGAGGTGTAGTGTAGAGCTGTGTACAGTACAGGAATAGTAGATACAGGACAGGATGGAGGTGTAGTGCAGAGCTGTGTGTACAGTACAGGAATAGTAGATACAGGACAGGATGGAGGTGTAGTGTAGAGCTGTGTGTACAGTACAGGAATAGTAGATACAGGACAGGATGGAGGTGTAGTGTAGAGCTGTGTACAGTACAGGAATGGTAGATACAGGACAGGATGGAGGTGTAGTGTAGAGCTGTGTGTACAGTACAGGAATAGAAGATACAGGACAGGATGGAGGTGTAGTGTAGAGCTGTGTGTACAGTACAGGAATAGTAGATACAGGACAGGATGGAGGTGTAGTGTAGAGCTGTGTGTACAGTACAGGAATAGTAGATACAGGACAGGATGGAGGTGTAGTGTAGAGCTTTGTACAGTACAGGAATAGTAGATACAGGACAGGATGGAGGTGTAGTGTAGAGCTGTGTGTACAGTACAGGAATAGTAGATACAGGACAGGATGAAGGTGTAGTGTAGAGCTGTGTGTACAGTACAGGAATAGTAGATACAGGACAGGATGGAGGTGTAGTGTAGAGCTGTGTGTACAGTACAGGAATAGTAGATACAGGACAGGATGGAGGTGTAGTGTAGAGCTGTGTGTACAGTACAGGAATAGAAGATACAGGACAGGATGGAGGTGTAGTGTAGAGCTGTGTGTACAGTACAGGAATAGTAGATACAGGACAGGATGGAGGTGTAGTGTAGAGCTGTGTGTACAGTACAGGAATAGTAGATACAGGACAGGATGGAGGTGTAGTGTAGAGCTGTGTGTACAGTACAGGAATAGTAGATACAGGACAGGATGGAGGTGTAGTGTAGAGCTGTGTGTACAGTACAGGAATAGTAGATACAGGACAGGATGGAGGTGTAGTGTAGAGCTGTGTACAGTACAGGAATAGTAGATACAGGACAGGATGGAGGTGTAGTGTAGAGCTGTGTGTACAGTACAGGAATAGTAGATACAGGACAGGATGGAGGTGTAGTGTAGAGCTGTGTACAGTACAGGAATGGTAGATACAGGACAGGATGGAGGTGTAGTGCAGAGCTGTGTGTACAGTATAGGAATAGTAGATACAGGACAGGATGGAGGTGTAGTGTAGAGCTGTGTGTACAGGAATAGTAGATACAGGGCAGGATGGAGGTGTAGTGTAGAGCTGTGTGTGCAGTACAGGAATGGTAGATACAGGACAGGATGGAGGTGTAGTGTAGAGCTGTGTACAGTACAGGAATAGTAGATACAGGACAGGATGGAGGTGTAGTGTAGAGCTGTGTACAGGAATAGTAGATACAGGACAGGATGGAGGTGTAGTGTAGAGCTGTGTGTACAGTACAGGAATAGTAGATACAGGACAGGATGGAGGTGTAGTGTAGAGCTGTGTACAGTACAGGAATAGTAGATACAGGACAGGATGGAGGTGTAGTGTAGAGCTGTGTGTACAGTACAGGAATAGTAGATACAGGACAGGATGGAGGTGTAGTGTAGAGCTGTGTGTACAGTACAGGAATAGTAGATACAGGACAGGATGGAGGTGTAGTGTAGAGCTGTGTGTACAGTACAGGAATAGTAGATACAGGACAGGATGGAGGTGTAGTGTAGAGCTGTGTACAGTACAGGAATAGTAGATACAGGACAGGATGGAGGTGTAGTGTAGAGCTGTGTGTACAGTATAGGAATAGTAGATACAGGACAGGATGGAGGTGTAGTGTAGAGCTGTGTGTACAGTACAGGAATAGTAGATACAGGACAGGATGGAGGTGTAGTGTAGAGCTGTGTGTACAGTACAGGAAGAGTAGATACAGGACAGGATGGAGGTGTAGTGTAGAGCTGTGTGTACAGTACAGGAATAGTAGATACAGGACAGGATGGAGGTGTAGTGTAGAGCTGTGTACAGTACAGGAATAGTAGATACAGGACAGGATGGAGGTGTAGTGTAGAGCTGTGTGTACAGTACAGGAATAGTAGATACAGGACAGGATGGAGGTGTAGTGTAGAGCTGTGTGTACAGTACAGGAATAGTAGATACAGGGCAGGATGGAGGTGTAGTGTAGAGCTGTGTGTACAGTACAGGAATAGTAGATACAGGACAGGATGGAGGTGTAGTGTAGAGCTGTGTACAGTACAGGAATAGTAGATACAGGACAGGATGGAGGTGTAGTGCAGAGCTGTGTGTACAGTAGAGGAATAGTAGATACAGGACAGGATGGAGGTGTAGTGTAGAGCTGTGTGTACAGTACAGGAATAGTAGATACAGGACAGGATGGAGGTGTAGTGCAGAGCTGTGTGTACAGTACAGGAATGGTAGATACAGGACAGGATGGAGGTGTAGTGTAGAGCTGTGTGTACAGTACAGGAATAGAAGATACAGGACAGGATGGAGGTGTAGTGTAGAGCTGTGTGTACAGTACCGGAATAGTAGATACAGGACAGGATGGAGGTGTAGTGTAGAGCTGTGTGTACAGTACAGGAATAGTAGATACAGGACAGGATGGAGGTGTAGTGTAGAGCTGTGTACAGTACAGGAATAGTAGATACAGGACAGGATGGAGGTGTAGTGTAGAGCTGTGTACAGTACAGGAATAGTAGATACAGGACAGGATGGAGGTGTAGTGTAGAGCTGTGTATAGAGTACAGGAATAGTAGATACAGGACAGGATGGAGGTGTAGTGTAGAGCTGTGTGTACAGTACAGGAGTAGTAGATACAGGACAGGATGAAGGTGTAGTGTAGAGCTGTGTGTACAGTACAGGAATAGTAGATACAGGACAGGATGGAGGTGTAGTGTAGAGCTGTGTGTACAGTACAGGAGTAGTAGATACAGGACAGGATGGAGGTGTAGTGTAGAGCTGTGTATACAGTACAGGAATAGTAGATACAGGACAGGATGGAGGTGTAGTGTAGAGCTGTGTACAGTACAGGAATAGTAGATACAGGACAGGATGGAGGTGTAGTGTAGAGCTGTGTACAGTACAGGAATAGTAGATACAGGACAGGATGGAGGTGTAGTGTAGAGCTGTGTATAGAGTACAGGAATAGTAGATACAGGACAGGATGGAGGTGTAGTGTAGAGCTGTGTGTACAGTACAGGAGTAGTAGATACAGGACAGGATGAAGGTGTAGTGTAGAGCTGTGTGTACAGTACAGGAATAGTAGATACAGGACAGGATGGAGGTGTAGTGTAGAGCTGTGTGTACAGTACAGGAGTAGTAGATACAGGACAGGATGGAGGTGTAGTGTAGAGCTGTGTGTACAGTACAGGAATAGTAGATACAGGACAGGATGGAGGTGTAGTGTAGAGCTGTGTGTACAGTACAGGAATAGTAGATACAGGACAGGATGAAGGTGTAGTGTAGAGCTGTGTGTACAGTACAGGAATAGTAGATACAGGACAGGATGGAGGTGTAGTGTAGAGCTGTGTGTACAGTACAGGAATAGTAGATACAGGACAGGATGGAGGTGTAGTGTAGAGCTGTGTGTACAGTACAGGAATAGAAGATACAGGACAGGATGGAGGTGTAGTGTAGAGCTGTGTGTACAGTACACGAATAGAAGATACAGGACAGGATGGAGGTGTAGTGTAGAGCTGTGTGTACAGTACAGGAATAGTAGATACAGGACAGGATGGAGGTGTAGTGTAGAGCTGTGTGTACAGTACAGGAATAGTAGATACAGGACAGGATGGAGGTGTAGTGTAGAGCTGTGTGTACAGTACAGGAATAGTAGATACAGGACAGGATGGAGGTGTAGTGTAGAGCTCTGTGTACAGTACAGGAATAGTAGATACGGGACAGGATGGAGGTGTAGTGTAGAGCTGTGTGTACAGTACAGGAATAGTAGATACAGGACAGGATGGAGGTGTAGCGTAGAGCTGTGTACAGTACAGGAATAGTAGATACAGGACAGGATGGAGGTGTAGTGTAGAGCTGTGTGTACAGTACAGGAAAAGTAGATACAGGACAGGATGGAGGTGTAGTGTAGAGCTGTGTGTACAGTACAGGAATAGTAGATACAGAACAGGATGGAGGTGTAGTGTAGAGCTATGTACAGTACAGGAATAGTAGATACAGGACAGGATGGAGGTGTAGTATAGAGCTGTGTGTACAGTACAGGAATAGTAGATACAGGACAGGATGGAGGTGTAGTGTAGAGCTGTGTGTACAGTACAGGAATAGTAGATACAGGACAGGATGGAGGTGTAGAGTAGAGCTGTGTACAGTACAGGAATAGTAGATACAGGACAGGATGGAGGTGTAGTGTAGAGCTGTGTGTACAGTACAGGAATAGTAGATACAGGACAGGATGGAGATGTAGTGTAGAGCTGTGTACAGTACAGGAATAGTAGATACAGGACAGGATGGAGGTGTAGTGTAGAGCTTTGTACAGTACAGGAATAGTAGATACAGGACAAGATGGAGGTGTAGTGTAGAGCTGTGTACAGTACAGGAATAGCAGATACAGGACAGGATGGAGGTGTAGTGTAGCGCTGTGTACAGTACAGGAATAGTAGATACAGGACAGGATGGAGGTGTAGTGTAGAGCAGTGTGTACAGTACAGGAAAAGTAGATACAGGACAGGATGGAGGTGTAGTGTAGAGCTGTGTACAGTACAGGAATAGTAGATACAGGACAGGATGGAGGTGTAGTGTAGAGCTGCGTGTACAGTACAGGAATAGTAGATACAGGACAGGATGGAGGTGTAGTGTAGAGCTGTGTGTACAGTATAGGAATAGTAGATACAGGATAGGATGGAGGTGTAGTGTAGAGCTGTGTGTACAGTACAGGAATAGTAGATACAGGACAGGATGGAGGTGTAGTGTAGAGCTGTGTGTACAGTACAGGAATAGTAGATACAGGACAGGATGGAGGTGTAGTGTAGAGCTGTGTGTACAGTACAGGAATAGTAGATACAGGACAGGATGGAGGTGTAGTGTAGAGCTGTGTGTACAGTACAGGAATAGTAGATACAGAACAGGATGGAGGTGTAGTGTAGAGCTATGTACAGTACAGGAATAGTAGATACAGGACAGGATGGAGGTGTAGTATAGAGCTGTGTGTACAGTACAGGAATAGTAGATACAGGACAGGATGGAGGTGTAGTGTAGAGCTGTGTGTACAGTACAGGAATAGTAGATACAGGACAGGATGGAGGTGTAGAGTAGAGCTGTGTACAGTACAGGAATAGTAGATACAGGACAGGATGGAGGTGTAGTGTAGAGCTGTGTGTACAGTACAGGAATAGTAGATACAGGACAGGATGGAGGTGTAGAGTAGAGCTGTGTACAGTACAGGAATAGTAGATACAGGACAGGATGGAGGTGTAGTGTAGAGCTGTGTACAGTACAGGAATAGTAGATACAGGACAGGATGGAGGTGTAGAGTAGAGCTGTGTACAGTACAGGAATAGTAGATACAGGACAGGATGGAGATGTAGTGTAGAGCTGTGTGTACAGTACAGGAATAGTAGATACAGGACAGGATGGAGGTGTAGTGTAGAGCTGTGTACAGTACAGGAATAGTAGATACAGGACAGGATGGAGGTGTAGTGTAGAGCTGTGTGTACTGTACAGAAATAGAAGATACAGGACAGGATGGAGGTGTAGTGTAGAGCTGTGTGTACAGTACAGGAATAGTAGATACAGGACAGGATGGAGGTGTAGTGTAGAGCTGTGTACAGTACAGGAATAGTAGATACAGGACAGGATGGAGGTGTAGTGTAGAGCTGTGTGTACAGTACAGGAATAACAGATACAGGACAGGATGGAGGTGTAGTGTAGAGCTGTGTACAGTACAGGAATAGTAGATGCAGGACAGGATGGAGGTGTAGTGTAGAGCAGTGTACAGTACAGGAATAGTAAGATACAGGACAGGATGGAGGTGTAGGGTAGAGCTGTGTGTACAGTACAGGAATAGTAGATACAGGACAGGATGGAGGTGTAGTGTAGAGCTGTGTGTACAGTACAGGAATAGTAGATACAGGACAGGATGGAGGTGTAGTGTAGAGCTGTGTGTACAGTACAGGAATAGTAGATACAGGACAGGATGGAGGTGTAGTGTAGAGCTGTGTACAGTACAGGAATAGTAGATACAGGACAGGATGGAGGTGTAGTGTAGAGCTGTGTGTACAGTATAGGAATAGTAGATACAGGATAGGATGGAGGTGTAGTGTAGAGCTGTGTGTACAGTACAGGAATAGTAGATACAGGACAGGATGGAGGTGTAGTGTAGAGCTGTGTGTACAGTACAGGAATAGTAGATACAGGACAGGATGGAGGTGTAGTGTAGAGCTGTGTGTACAGTACAGGAATAGTAGATACAGCACAGGATGGAGGTGTAGTGTAGAGCTGTGTACAGTACAGGAATAGTAGATACAGGACAGGATGGAGGTGTAGTGTAGAGCTGTGTGTACAGTACAGGAATAGTAGATACAGGACAGGATGGAGGTGTAGTGTAGAGCTGTGTGTACAGTACAGGAATAGTAGATACAGCACAGGATGGAGGTGTAGTGTAGAGCTGTGTGTACAGTACAGGAATAGTAGATACAGGACAGGATGCAGGTGTAGTGTAGAGCTGTGTGTACAGTACAGGAATAGTAGATACAGGACAGGATGGAGGTGTAGTGTAGAGCTGTGTGTACAGTACAGGAATAGTAGATACAGCACAGGATGGAGGTGTAGTGTAGAGCTGTGTATACAGTACAGGAATAGTAGATACTGGACAGGATGGAGGTGTAGTGTAGAGCTGTGTACAGTACAGGAATAGTAGATACAGGACAGGATGGAGGTGTAGTGTAGAGCTGTGTATACAGTACAGGAATAGTAGATACAGGACAGGAAGGAGGTGTAGTGTAGAGCTGTGTGTACAGTACAGGAATAGTAGATACAGGACAGGATGGAGGTGTAGTGTAGAGCTGTGTATACAGTATAGGAATAATAGATACAGGACAGGATGGAGGTGCAGCGTAGAGCTGTGTGTACAGTACAGGAATAGTAGATACAGGACAGGATGGAGGTGTAGTGTAGAGCTGTGTGTACAGTACATGAATATTAGATATAGGACAGGATGGAGGTGTAGTGTAGAGCTGTGTGTACAGTACAGGAATAGTAGATACAGGACAGGATGGAGGTGTAGTGTAGAGCTGTGTGTACAGTATAGGAATAGTAGATACAGGATAGGATGGAGGTGCAGTGTAGAGCTGTGTGTACAGTACAGGAATAGTAGATACAGGACAGGATGGAGGTGTAGTGTAGAGCTGTGTGTACAGTACAGGAATAGTAGATACAGGACAGGATGGAGGTGTAGTGTAGAGCTGTGTGTACAGTACAGGAATAGTAGATACAGGACAGGATGGAGGTGTAATGTAGAGCTGTGTGTACAGTACAGGAATAGTAGATAAAGGACAGGATGGAGGTGTAGTGTAGAGCAGTGTGTACAGTGCAGGAATAGTAGATACAGGACAGGATGGAGGTGTAGTGTAGAGCTGTGTGTACAGTACAGGAATAGTAGATACAGGACAGGATGGAGGTGTAGTGTAGAGCTGTGTGTACAGTACAGGAATAGTAGATACAGGACAGGATGGAGGTGTAATGTAGAGCTGTGTGTACAGTACAGGAATGGTAGATACAGGACAGGATGGAGGTGGAGTGTAGAGCAGAGTGTACAGTACAGGAATAGTAGATACAGGACAGGATGGAGGTGTAGTGTAGAGCAGTGTGTACAGTACAGGAATAGTAGATACAGGACAGGATGGAGGTGTAGTGTAGAGCTGTGTACAGTACAGGAATAGTAGATACAGGACAGGATGGAGGTGTAGTGTAGAGCTGTGTATATAGTACAGGAATAGTAGATACAGGACAGGATGGAGGTGTAGTGTAGAGCAGTGTGTACAGTGCAGGAATAGTAGATACAGGACAGGATGGAGGTGTAGTGTAGAGCTGTGTATATAGTACAGGAATAGTAGATACAGGACAGGATGGAGGTGTAGTGTAGAGCAGTGTGTACAGTACAGGAATAGTAGATACAGGACAGGATGGAGGTGTAGTGCAGAGATGTGTGTACAGTACAGGAATAGTAGATACAGGACAGGATGGAGGTGTAGTGTAGAGCTGTGTGTACAGTACAGTAATGGTAGATACAGGACAGGATGGGGGTGTAGTGTAGAGCTGTGTACAGTACAGGAATAGTAGATACAGGACAGGATGGAGGTGTAGTGTAGAGCTGTGTACAGTACAGGAATAGTAGATACAGGACAGGATGGAGGTGTAGTGTAGAGCTGTGTGTACAGTATAGGAATAGTAGATACAGGACAGGATGGAGGTGTAGTGTAGAGCTGTGTACAGTACAGGAATAGTAGATACAGGACAGGATGGAGGTGTAGTGTAGAGCTGTGTACAGTATAGGAATAGTAGATACAGGACAGGATGGAGGTGTAGTGTAGAGCTGTGTGTACAGTACAGGAATAGTAGATACAGGACAGGATGGAGGTGTAGTGTAGAGCTGTGTACAGTACAGGAATAGCAGATACTGGACAGGATGGAGGTGTAGTGTAGAGGTGTCTGTACAGGAATAGTAGATACAGGACAGGATGGAGGTGTGTAGAGCTGTGTACAGTACAGGAATAGTAGATACAGGACAGGATGGAGGTGTAGTGTAGAGCTGTGTGTACAGTACAGGAATAGTAGATACAGGACAGGATGGAGGTGTAGTGTAGAGCTGTGTGTACAGTACAGGAATAGTAGATACAGGACAGGATGGAGGTGTAGTGTAGAGCTGTGTACAGTACAGGAATAGTAGATACAGGACAGGATGGAGGTGTAGTGTAGAGCTGTGTACAGTACAGGAATAGTAGATACAGGACAGGATGGAGGTGTAGTGTAGAGCTGTGTATACAGGAATAGTAGATAAAGGACAGGATGGAGGTGTAGTGTAGAGCTGTGTGTACAGTACAGGAATGGTAGATACAGGACAGGATGGAGGTGTAGTGTAGAGCTGTGTGTAAAGTACAGAAATAGTAGATACTGGACAGGATGGAGGTGTAGTGTAGAGCTGTGTGTACAGTACAGGAATAGTAGATACAGGACAGGATGGAGGTGTAGTGTAGAGCTGTGTACAGTACAGGAATAGTAGATACAGGACAGGATGGAGGTGTAGTGTAGAGCTGTGTGTACAATACAGGAATAGTAGATACAGGACAGGATGGAGGTGTAGTGTAGAGCTGTGTGTACAGTACAGGAATAGTAGATACTGGACAGGATGGAGGTGTAGTGTAGAGGTGTCTGTACAGGAATAGTAGATACAGGACAGGATGGAGGTGTAGTGTAGAGCTGTGTGTACAGTACAGGAATAGTAGATACAGGACAGGATGGGGGTGTAGTGTAGAGCTGTGTACAGTACAGGAATAGTAGATACAGGACAGGATGGAGGTGTAGTGTAGAGCTGTGTATACAGGAATAGTAGATAAAGGACAGGATGGAGGTGTAGTGTAGAGCTGTGTGTACAGTACAGGAATAGTAGATACAGGACAGGATGGAGGTGTAGTGTAGAGCTGTGTACAGGAATAGTAGATAAAGGACAGGATGGAGGTGTAGTGTAGAGCTGTGTGTACAGTACAGGAATAGTAGATACAGGACAGGATGGGGGTGTAGTGTAGAGCTGTGTGTACAGTATAGGAATAGTAGATACAGGACAGGATGGAGGTGTAGTGTAGAGCTGTGTACAGTACAGCAATAGTAGATAAAGGACAGGATGGAGGTGTAGTGTAGAGCTGTGTGTACAGTACAGGAATAGTAGATACAGGACAGGATGGAGGTGTAGTGTAGAGCTGTGTGTACAGTACAGGAATAGTAGATACAGGACAGGATGGAGGTGTAGTGTAGAGCTGTGTACAGTACAGGAATAGTAGATACAGGACAGGATGGAGGTGTAGTGTAGAGCTGTGTATACAGGAATAGTAGATAAAGGACAGGATGGAGGTGTAGTGTAGAGCTGTGTGTAAAGTACAGGAATAGTAGATACTGGACAGGATGGAGGTGTAGTGTAGAGCTGTGTGTATAGTACAGGAATAGTAGATACAGGACAGGATGGAGGTGTAGTGTAGAGCTGTGTACAGTACAGCAATAGTAGATACAGGACAGGATGGAAGTGTAGTGTAGAGCTGTGTGTACAATACAGGAATAGTAGATACAGGACAGGATGGAGGTGTAGTGTAGAGGTGTCTGTACAGGAATAGTAGATACAGGACAGGATGGAGGTGTAGTGTAGAGCTGTGTGTACAGTACAGGAATAGTAGATACTGGAAAGGATGGAGGTGTAGTGTAGAGGTGTCTGTACAGGAATAGTAGATACAGGACAGGATGGAGGTGTGTAGAGCTGTGTACAGTACAGGAATAGTAGATACAGGACAGGATGGAGGTGTAGTGTAGAGCTGTGTGTACAGTACAGGAATAGTAGATACAGGACAGGATGGAGGTGTAGTGTAGAGCTGTGTGTACAGTACAGGAATAGTAGATACAGGACAGGATGGAGGTGTAGTGTAGAGCTGTGTACAGTACAGGAATAGTAGATACAGGACAGGATGGAGGTGTAGTGTAGAGCTGTGTATACAGGAATAGTAGATAAAGGACAGGATGGAGGTGTAGTGTAGAGCTGTGTGTACAGTACAGGAATGGTAGATACAGGACAGGATGGAGGTGTAGTGTAGAGCTGTGTGTAAAGTACAGGAATAGTAGATACTGGACAGGATGGAGGTGTAGTGTAGAGCTGTGTATACAGGAATAGTAGATAAAGGACAGGATGGAGGTGTAGTGTAGAGCTGTGTGTACAGTACAGGAATGGTAGATACAGGACAGGATGGAGGTGTAGTGTAGAGCTGTGTGTAAAGTACAGGAATAGTAGATACAGGACAGGATGGAGGTGTAGTGTAGAGGTGTCTGTACAGGAATAGTAGATACAGGACAGGATGGAGGTGTAGTGTAGAGCTGTGTGTACAGTACAGGAATAGTAGATACAGGACAGGATGGAGGTGTAGTGTAGAGCTGTGTGTACAGTACAGGAATAGTAGATACAGGACAGGATGGAGGTGTAGTGTAGAGCTGTGTACAGTACAGGAATAGTAGATACAGGACAGGATGGAGGTGTAGTGTAGAGCTGTGTACAGTACAGGAATAGTAGATACAGGACAGGATGGAAGTGTAGTGTAGAGCTGTGTATACAGGAATAGTAGATAAAGGACAGGATGGAGGTGTAGTGTAGAGCTGTGTGTACAGTACAGGAATGGTAGATACAGGACAGGATGGAGGTGTAGTGTAGAGCTGTGTGTAAAGTACAGGAATAGTAGATACTGGACAGGATGGAGGTGTAGTGTAGAGCTGTGTGTACAGTACAGGAATAGTAGATACAGGACAGGATGGAGGTGTAGTGTAGAGCTGTGTGTACAGTACAGGAATAGTAGATACTGGACAGGATGGAGGTGTAGTGTAGAGGTGTCTGTACAGGAATAGTAGATACAGGACAGGATGGAGGTGTAGTGTAGAGCTGTGTGTACAGTACAGGAATAGTAGATACTGGACAGGATGGAGGTGTAGTGTAGAGGTGTTTGTACAGGAATAGTAGATACAGGACAGGATGGAGGTGTAGTGTAGAGCTGTGTGTACAGTACAGGAATAGTAGATACAGGACAGGATGGAGGTGTAGTGTAGAGCTGTGTGTACAGTACAGGAATAGTAGATACAGGAGAGGATGGAGGTGTAGTGTAGAGGTGTGTACAGTACAGGAATAGTAGATACAGGACAGGATGGAGGTGTAGTGTAGAGCTGTGTACAGTACAGGAATAGTAGATACAGGACAGGATGGAGGTGTAGTGTAGAGCTGTGTACAGTACAGGAATAGTAGATACAGGACAGGATGGAGGTGTAGTGTAGAGCTGTGTGTACAGTACAGGAATAGTAGATACAGGACAGGATGGAGGTGTAGTGTAGAGCTGTGTACAGTACAGGAATAGTAGATACAGGACAGGATGGAGGTGTAGTGTAGAGCTGTGTATACAGGAATAGTAGATAAAGGACAGGATGGAGGTGTAGTGTAGAGCTGTGTGTACAGTACAGGAATGGTAGATACAGGACAGGATGGAGGTGTAGTGTAGAGCTGTGTGTAAAGTACAGGAATAGTAGATACTGGACAGGATGGAGGTGTAGTGTAGAGCTGTGTGTACAGTACAGGAATAGTAGATACAGGACAGGATGGAGGTGTAGTGTAGAGCTGTGTGTACAGTACAGGAATAGTAGATACAGGACAGGATGGAGGTGTAGTGTAGAGCTGTGTACAGTACAGGAATAGTAGATACAGGACAGGATGGAGGTGTAGTGTAGAGCTGTGTATACAGGAATAGTAGATAAAGGACAGGATGGAGGTGTAGTGTAGAGCTGTGTGTACAGTACAGGAATGGTAGATACAGGACAGGATGGAGGTGTAGTGTAGAGCTGTGTGTAAAGTACACAAATAGTAGATACTGGACAGGATGGAGGTGTAGTGTAGAGCTGTGTGTACAGTACAGGAATAGTAGATACAGGACAGGATGGAGGTGTAGTGTAGAGCTGTGTGTACAGTACAGGAATAGTAGATACTGGACAGGATGGAGGTGTAGTGTAGAGGTGTCTGTACAGGAATAGTAGATACAGGACAGGATGGAGGTGTAGTGTAGAGCTGTGTGTACAGTACAGGAATAGTAGATACTGGACAGGATGGAGGTGTAGTGTAGAGGTGTCTGTACAGGAATAGTAGATACAGGACACGATGGAGGTGTAGTGTAGAGCTGTGTGTACAGTACAGGAATAGTAGATACAGGACAGGATGGAGGTGTAGTGTAGAGCTGTGTGTACAGTACAGGAATAGTAGATACAGGAGAGGATGGAGGTGTAGTGTAGAGGTGTGTACAGTACAGGAATAGTAGATACAGGACAGGATGGAGGTGTAGTGTAGAGCTGTGTACAGTACAGGAATAGTAGATACAGGACAGGATGGAGGTGTAGTGTAGAGCTGTGTACAGTACAGGAATAGTAGATACAGGACAGGATGGAGGTGTAGTGTAGAGCTGTGTGTACAGTACAGGAATGGTAGATACAGGACAGGATGGAGGTGTAGTGTAGAGCTGTGTGTAAAGTACAGGAATAGTAGATAAAGGACAGGATGGAGGTGTAGTGTAGAGCTGTGTGTACAGTACAGGAATGGTAGATACAGGACAGGATGGAGGTGTAGTGTAGAGCTGTGTGTAAAGTACAGGAATAGTAGATACTGGACAGGATGGAGGTGTAGTGTAGAGCTGTGTGTATAGTACAGGAATAGTAGATACAGGACAGGATGGAGGTGTAGTGTAGAGCTGTGTACAGTACAGCAATAGTAGATACAGGACAGGATGGAAGTGTAGTGTAGAGCTGTGTGTACAATACAGGAATAGTAGATACAGGACAGGATGGAGGTGTAGTGTAGAGGTGTCTGTACAGGAATAGTAGATACAGGACAGGATGGAGGTGTAGTGTAGAGCTGTGTGTACAGTACAGGAATAGTAGATACAGGAAAGGATGGAGGTGTAGTGTAGAGGTGTCTGTACAGGAATAGTAGATACAGGACAGGATGGAGGTGTAGTGTAGAGCTGTGTGTACAGTACAGGAATAGTAGATACAGGACAGGATGGAGGTGTAGTGTAGAGCTATGTGTACAGTACAGGAATAGTAGATACAGGACAGGATGGAGGTGTAGTGTAGAGCTGTGTGTAGAGTACAGGAATAGTAGATACAGGACAGGATGGAGGTGTAGTGTAGAGCTGTGTACAGTACAGGAATAGTAGATACAGGACAGGATGGAGGTGTAGTGTAGAGCTGTGTGTACAGTACAGGAATAGTAGATACAGGACAGGATGGAGGTGTAGTGTAGAGCTGTGTACAGTACAGGAATAGTAGATACAGGACAGGATGGAGGTGTAGTGTAGAGCTGTGTACAGTACAGGAATAGTAGATACAGGACAGGATGGAGGTGTAGTGTAGAGCTGTGTACAGTACAGGAATAGTAGATACAGGACAGGATGGAGGTGTAGTGTAGAGCTGTGTGTACAGTACAGGAATAGTAGATACAGGACAGGATGGAGGTGTAGTGTAGAGCTGTGTGTACAGTCCAGGAATAGTAGATACTGGACAGGATGGAGGTGTAGTGTAGAGCTGTGTGTACAGTACAGGAATAGTAGATACAGGACAGGATGGAGGTGTAGTGTAGAGCTGTGTACAGTACAGCAATAGTAGATACAGGACAGGATGGAGGTGTAGTGTAGAGCTGTGTACAGTACAGGAATAGTAGATACAGGACAGGATGGAGGTGTAGTGTAGAGCTGTGTATACAGGAATAGTAGATAAAGGACAGGATGGAGGTGTAGTGTAGAGCTGTGTGTACAGTACAGGAATGGTAGATACAGGACAGGATGGAGGTGTAGTGTAGAGCTGTGTGTAAAGTACAGGAATAGTAGATACTGGACAGGATGGAGGTGTAGTGTAGAGCTGTGTGTAAAGTACAGGAATAGTAGATACAGGACAGGATGGAGGTGTAGTGTAGAGCTGTGTGTACAGTACAGGAATAGTAGATACAGGACAGGATGGAGGTGTAGTGTAGAGCTGTGTATACAGTACAGGAATAGTAGATACAGGACAGGATGGAGGTGTAGTGTAGAGGTGTCTGTACAGGAATAGTAGATACAGGACAGGATGGAGGTGTAGTGTAGAGCTGTGTGTACAGTACAGGAATAGTAGATACAGGACAGGATGGAGGTGTAGTGTAGAGCTGTGTGTACAGTACAGGAATAGTAGATACAGGACAGGATGGAGGTGTAGTGTAGAGCTGTGTACAGTACAGGAATAGTAGATACAGGACAGGATGGAGGTGTAGTGTAGAGCTGTGTACAGTACAGGAATAGTAGATACAGGACAGGATGGAGGTGTAGTGTAGAGCTGTGTGTAGAGTACAGGAATAGTAGATACAGGACAGGATGGAGGTGTAGTGTAGAGCTGTGTGTACAGTACAGGAATAGTAGATACAGGACAGGATGGAGGTGTAGTGTAGAGCTGTGTGTACAGTACAGGAATAGTAGATACAGGACAGGATGGAGGTGTAGTGTAGAGCTGTGTACAGTACAGGAATAGTAGATACAGGACAGGATGGAGGTGTAGTGTAGAGCTGTGTACAGTACAGGAATAGTAGACACAGGACAGGATGGAGGTGTAGTGTAGAGGTGTCTGTACAGGAATAGTAGATACAGGACAGGATGGAGGTGTAGTGTAAAGGTGTCTGTACAGGAATAGTAGATACAGGACAGGATGGAGGTGTAGTGTAGAGCTGTGTGTACAGTACAGGAATAGTAGATACTGGACAGGATGGAGGTGTAGTGTAGAGCTGTGTGTACAGTACAGAAATAGTAGATACAGGACAGGATGGAGGTGTAGTGTAGAGCTGTGTACAGTACAGCAATAGTAGATACAGGACAGGATGGAAGTGTAGTGTAGAGCTGTGTGTACAATACAGGAATAGTAGATACAGGACAGGATGGAGGTGTAGTGTAGAGCTGTGTGTACAGTACAGGAATAGTAGATACAGGACAGGATGGAGGTGTAGTGTAGAGCTGTGTACAGTACAGGAATAGTAGATACAGGACAGGATGGAGGTGTAGTGTAGAGCTGTGTACAGTACAGGAATAGTAGATACAGGACAGGATGGAGGTGTAGTGTAGAGCTGTGTATACAGGAATAGTAGATAAAGGACAGGATGGAGGTGTAGTGTAGAGCTGTGTGTACAGTACAGGAATGGTAGGTACAGGACAGGATGGAGGTGTAGTGTAGAGCTGTGTGTAAAGTACAGGAATAGTAGATACAGGACAGGATGGAGGTGTAGTGTAGAGCTGTGTGTACAGTACAAGAATAGTAGATACAGGACAGGATGGAGGTGTAGTGTAGAGCTGTGTGTACAGTACAGGAATAGTAGATACAGGACAGGATGGAGGTGTAGTGTAGAGCTGTGTGTACAGTACAGGAATAGTAGATACTGGACAGGATGGAGGTGTAGTGTAGAGGTGTCTGTACAGGAATAGTAGATACAGGACAGGATGGAGGTGTAGTGTAGAGCTGTGTGTACAGTACAGGAATAGTAGATACAGGACAGGATGGAGGTGTAGTGTAGAGCTGTGTGTACAGTACAGGAATAGTAGATACAGGACAGGATGGAGGTGTAGTGTAGAGCTGTGTGTACAGTACATGAATAGTAGATATAGGACAGGATGGAGGTGTAGTGTAGAGCTGTGTGTACAGTACAGGAATAGTAGATACAGGACAGGATGGAGGTGTAGTGTAGAGCTGTGAGTACAGTACAGGAATAGTAGATACAGGACAGGATGGAGGTGTAGTGTAGAGCTGTGTGTGCAGTACAGGAATGGTAGATACAGGACAGGATGGAGGTGTAGTGTAGAGCTGTGTGTACAGTACAGAAATAGTAGATACAGGACAGGATGGAGGTGTAGTGTAGAGCTGTGTGTGCAGTACAGGAATGGTAGATACAGGACAGGATGGAGGTGTAATGTAGAGCTGTGTGTACAGTACAGGAATAGTAGATACAGGACAGGATGGAGGTGTAGTGTAGAGCAGAGTGTACAGTACAGGAATAGTAGATACAGGACAGGATGGAGGTGTAGTGTAGAGCTGTGTGTACAGTACAGGAATAGTAGATACAGGATAGGATGGAGGTGTAGTGTAGAGCTGTGTGTACAGTATAGGAATAGTAGATACAGGACAGGATGGAGGTGTAGTGTAGAGCTGTGTGTACAGTACAGGAATAGTAGATACAGGATAGGATGGAGGTGTAGTGTAGAGCTGTGTGTACAGTATAGGAATAGTAGATACAGGACAGGATGGAGGTGTAGTGTAGAGCTGTGTGTGCAGTACAGTAATGGTAGATACAGGACAGGATGGGGGTGTAGTGTAGAGCTGTGTACAGTACAGGAATAGTAGATACAGGACAGGATGGAGGTGTAGTGTAGAGCTGTGTACAGTACAGGAATAGTAGATACAGGACAGGATGGAGGTGTAGTGTAGAGCTGTGTGTACAGTATAGGAATAGTAGATACAGGACAGGATGGAGGTGTAGTGTAGAGCTGTGTACAGTACAGGAATAGTAGATACAGGACAGGATGGAGGTGTAGTGTAGAGCTGTGTACAGTACAGGAATAGTAGATACAGGACAGGATGGAGGTGTAGTGTAGAGCTGTGTACAGTACAGGAATAGTAGATACTGGACAGGATGGAGGTGTTGTGTAGAGGTGCCTGTACAGGAATAGTGAATACAGGACAGGATGGAGGTGTGTAGAGCTGTGTACAGTACAGGAATAGTAGATACAGGACAGGATGGAGGTGTAGTGTAGAGCTGTGTGTACAGTACAGGAATACTAGATACAGGACAGGATGGAGGTGTAGTGTAGAGCTGTGTGTACAGTACAGGAATAGTAGATACAGGACAGGATGGAGGTGTAGTGTAGAGCTGTGTACAGTACAGGAATAGTAGATACAGGACAGGATGGAGGTGTAGTGTAGAGCTGTGTACAGTACAGGAATAGTAGATACAGGACAGGATGGAGGTGTAGTGTAGAGCTGTGTATACAGGAATAGTAGATAAAGGACAGGATGGAGGTGTAGTGTAGAGCTGTGTGTACAGTACAGGAATGGTAGATACAGGACAGGATGGAGGTGTAGTGTAGAGCTGTGTGTAAAGTACAGGAATAGTAGATACTGGACAGGATGGAGGTGTAGTGTAGAGCTGTGTGTACAGTACAGGAATAGTAGATACAGGACAGGATGGAGGTGTAGTGTAGAGCTGTGTGTACAGTACAGCAATAGTAGATACAGGACAGGATGGAGGTGTAGTGTAGAGCTGTGTGTACAGTACAGGAATAGTAGATACAGGACAGGATGGAGGTGTAGTGTAGAGCTGTGTGTACAATACAGGAATAGTAGATACAGGACAGGATGGAGGTGTAGTGTAGAGCTGTGTGTACAGTACAGGAATAGTAGATACTGGACAGGATGGAGGTGTAGTGTAGAGGTGTCTGTACAGGAATAGTAGATACAGGACAGGATGGAGGTGTAGTGTAGAGCTGTGTGTACAGTACAGGAATAGTAGATACAGGACAGGATGGAGGTGTAGTGTAGAGCTGTGTACAGTACAGGAATAGTAGATACAGGACAGGATGGAGGTGTAGTGTAGAGGTGTCTGTACAGGAATAGTAGATACAGGACAGGATGGAGGTGTAGTGTAGAGCTGTGTGTACAGTACAGGAATAGTAGATACAGGACAGGATGGAGGTGTAGTGTAGAGCTGTGTATATAATACAGGAATAGTAGATACAGGACAGGATGGAGGTGTAGTGTAGAGCTGTGTGTACAGTACAGGAATAGTAGATACAGGACAGGATGGAGGTGTAGTGTAGAGCTGTGTACAGTTCAGGAATAGTAGATACAGGACAGGATGGAGGTGTAGTGTAGAGCTGTGTACAGTACAGGAATAGTAGATACAGGACAGGATGGAGGTGTAGTGTAGAGCTGTGTATACAGGAATAGTAGATAAAGGACAGGATGGAGGTGTAGTGTAGAGCTGTGTGTACAGTACAGGAATGGTAGATACAGGACAGGATGGAGGTGTAGTGTAGAGCTGTGTGTAAAGTACAGGAATAGTAGATACTGGACAGGATGGAGGTGTAGTGTAGAGCTGTGTGTATAGTACAGGAATAGTAGATACAGGACAGGATGCAGGTGTAGTGTAGAGCTGTGTACAGTACAGCAATAGTAGATACAGGACAGGATGGAAGTGTAGTGTAGAGCTGTGTGTACAGGAATAGTAGATACAGGACAGGATGGAGGTGTAGTGTAGAGGTGTCTGTACAGGAATAGTAGATACAGGACAGGATGGAGGTGTAGTGTAGAGCTGTGTGTACAGTACAGGAATAGTAGATACAGGACAGGATGGAGGTGTAGTGTAGAGCTGTGTGTAGAGTACAGGAAGAGTAGATACAGGACAGGATGGAGGTGTAGTGTAGAGCTGTGTACAGTACAGGAATAGTAGATACAGGACAGGATGGAGGTGTAGTGTAGAGCTGTGTACAGTACAGGAATAGTAGATACAGGACAGGATGGAGGTGTAGTGTAGAGCTGTGTGTACAGTACAGGAATAGTAGATACAGGACAGGATGGAGGTGTAGTGTAGAGCTGTGTACAGAACAGGAATAGTAGATACAGGACAGGATGGAGGTGTAGTGTAGAGCTGTGTACAGTACAGGAATAGTAGATACAGGACAGGATGGAGGTGTAGTGTAGAGCTGTGTGTAGAGCACAGGAATAGTAGATACAGGACAGGATGGAGGTGTAGTGTAGAGCTGTGTACAGTACAGGAATAGTAGATACAGGACAGGATGGAGGTGTAGTGTAGAGCTGTGTACAGTACAGGAATAGTAGATACAGGACAGGATGGAGGTGTAGTGTAGAGCTGTGTGTACAGTACAGGAATAGTAGATACAGGACAGGATGGAGGTGTAGTGTAGAGCTGTGTGTACAGTCCAGGAATAGTAGATACTGGACAGGATGGAGGTGTAGTGTAGAGCTGTGTGTACAGTACAGGAATAGTAGATACAGGACAGGATGGAGGTGTAGTGTAGAGCTGTGTACAGTACAGGAATAGTAGATACAGGACAGGATGGAGGTGTAGTGTAGAGCTGTGTACAGTACAGGAATAGTAGATACAGGACAGGATGGAGGTGTAGTGTAGAGCTGTGTACAGTACAGCAATAGTAGATACAGGACAGGATGGAGGTGTAGTGTAGAGGTGTCTGTACAGGAATAGTAGATACAGGACAGGATGGAGGTGTAGTGTAGAGCTGTGTGTACAGTACAGGAATAGTAGATACTGGACAGGATGGAGGTGTAGTGTAGAGCTGTGTGTACAGTACAGGAATAGTAGATACAGGACAGGATGGAGGTGTAGTGTAGAGCTGTGTACAGTACAGCAATAGTAGATACAGGACAGGATGGAAGTGTAGTGTAGAGCTGTGTGTACAATACAGGAATAGTAGATACAGGACAGGATGGAGGTGTAGTGTAGAGGTGTCTGTACAGGAATAGTAGATACAGGACAGGATGGAGGTGTAGTGTAGAGGTGTCTGTACAGGAATAGTAGATACAGGACAGGATGGAGGTGTAGTGTAGAGCTGTGTGTACAGTACAGGAATAGTAGATACAGGACAGGATGGAGGTGTAGTGTAGAGCTGTGTGTACAGTACAGGAATAGTAGATACAGGACAGGATGGAGGTGTAGTGTAGAGCTGTGTATAGAGTACAGGAATAGTAGATACAGGACAGGATGGAGGTGTAGTGTAGAGCTGTGTACAGTACAGGAATAGTAGATACAGGACAGGATGGAGGTGTAGTGTAGAGCTGTGTACAGTACAGGAATAGTAGATACAGGACAGGATGGAGGTGTAGTGTAGAGCTGTGTGTAGAGTACAGGAATAGTAGATACAGGACAGGATGGAGGTGTAGTGTAGAGCTGTGTACAGTACAGGAATAGTAGATACAGGACAGGATGGAGGTGTAGTGTAGAGCTGTGTGTACAGTACAGGAATAGTAGATACAGGACAGGATGGAGGTGTAGTGTAGAGCTGTGTGTACAGTACAGGAATAGTAGATACAGGACAGGATGGAGGTGTAGTGTAGAGCTGTGTGTACAGTACAGGAATAGTAGATACAGGACAGGATGGAGGTGTAGTGTAGAGCAGTGTGTACAGTACAGGAATAGTAGATACAGGACAGGATGGAGGTGTAGTGTAGAGCTGTATATATAGTACAGGAATAGTAGATACAGGACAGGATGGAGGTGTAGTGTAGAGCAGTGTGTACAGTACAGGAATAGTAGATACAGGACAGGATGGAGGTGTAGTGTAGAGCTGTGTGTACAGTACAGGAATAGTAGATACAGGATAGGATGGAGGTGTAGTGTAGAGCTGTGTGTACAGTACAGGAATAGTAGATACAGGACAGGATGGAGGTGTAGTGTAGAGCTGTGTACAGTACAGGAATAGTAGATACAGGACAGGATGGAGGTGTAGTGTAGAGCTGTGTGTACAGTATAGGAATAGTAGATACAGGACAGGATGGAGGTGTAGTGTAGAGCTGTGTACAGCACAGGAATAGTAGATACTGGACAGGATGGAGGTGTAGTGTAGAGCTGTATATACAGTACAGGAATAGTAGATACAGGACAGGATGGAGGTGTAGTGTAGAGCTGTGTACAGTACAGGAATAGTAGATACAGGACAGGATGGAGGTGTAGTGTAGAGCTGTGTGTACAGTACAGGAATAGTAGATACAGGACAGGATGGAGGTGTAGTGTAGAGCTGTGTACAGTACATTAATAGTAGATACTGGACAGGATGGAGGTGTAGTGTAGAGCTGTGTGTACAGTACAGGAATAGTAGATACAGGACAGGATGGAGGTGTAGTGTAGAGGTGTCTGTACAGGAATAGTAGATACAGGACAGGATGGAGGTGTGTAGAGCTGTGTACAGTACAGGAATAGTAGATACAGGACAGGATGGAGGTGTAGTGTAGAGCTGTGTGTACAGTACAGGAATAGTAGATACAGGACAGGATGGAGGTGTAGTGTAGAGCTGTGTGTACAGTACAGGAATAGTAGATACAGGACAGGATGGAGGTGTAGTATAGAGCTGTGTACAATACAGGAATAGTAGATACAGGACAGGATGGAGGTGTAGTGTAGAGGTGTCTGTACAGGAATAGTAGATACAGGACAGGATGGAGGTGTAGTGTAGAGGTGTCTGTACAGGAATAGTAGATACAGGACAGGATGGAGGTGTAGTGTAGAGCTGTGTGTACAGTACAGGAATAGTAGATACAGAACAGGATGGAGGTGTAGTGTAGAGCTGTGTACAGTACAGGAATAGTAGATACAGGACAGGATGGAGGTGCAGTGTAGAGCTGTGTGTACAGTACAGCAATAGTAGATACAGGACAGGATTGAGGTGTAGTGTAGAGCTTTGTGTACAGTACAGGAATAGTAGATACAGGACAGGATGGAGGTGTAGTGTAGAGCTGTGTGTACAGTACAGGAATAGTAGATACAGGACAGGATGGAGGTGTAGTGTAGAGCTGTGTACAGTACAGGAATAGTAGATACAGGACAGGATGGAGGTGTAGTGTAGAGCTGTGTGTACAGTACAGGAATAGTAGATACAGGACAGGATGGAGGTGTAGTGTAGAGCTGTGTGTACAGTACAGGAATAGTAGATACAGGACAGGATGGAGGTGTAGTGTAGAGCTGTGTGTACAGTCCAGGAATAGTAGATACTGGACAGGATGGAGGTGTAGTGTAGAGCTGTGTATACAGTACAAGAATAGCAGATACAGGACAGGATGGAGGTGTAGTGTAGAGCTGTGTGTACAGTACAGGAATAGTAGATACAGGACAGGATGGAGGTGTAGTGTAGAGCTGTGTACAGTACAGGAATGGTAGATACAGGACAGGATGGAGGTGTAGTGTAGAGCTGTGTGTACAGTACAGGAATAGTAGATACTGGACAGGATGGAGGTGTAGTGTAGAGCTGTGTGTACAGGAATAGTAGATACAGGACAGGATGGAGGTGTAGTGTAGAGCTGTGTGTACAGTACAGGAATAGTAGATAAAGGACAGGATGGAGGTGTAGTTTAGAGCTGTGTGTACAGTACAGGAATAGTAGATACAGGACAGGATGGAGGTGTAGTGTAGAGCTGTGTACAGTACAGGAATGGTAGATACAGGACAGGATGGAGGTGTAGTGTAGAGCTGTGTACAGTACAGGAATAGTAGATACAGGACAGGATGGAGGTGTAGTGTAGAGCTGTGTGTACAGTACAGGAATAGTAGATACAGGACAGGATGGAGGTGAAGTGTAGAGCTGTGTACAGTACAGGAATAGTAGATACAGGACAGGATGGAGGTGTAGTGTAGAGCTGTGTGTACAGTACAGACATAGTAGATACAGGACAGGATGGAGGTGTAGTGTAGAGCTGTGTGTACAGTACAGGAATAGTAGATAAAGGACAGGATGGAGGTGTAGTTTAGAGCTGTGTGTACAGTACAGGAATAGTAGATACAGGACTGGATGGAGGTGTAGTTTAGAGCTGTGTGTACAGTACAGGAATAGTAGATACAGGACTGGATGGAGGTGTAGTGTAGAGCTGTGTACAGGAATAGTAGATACAGGACAGGATGGAGGTGTAGCGTAGAGCTGTGTGTATAGTACAGGAATATTAGATACAGGACAGGATGGAGGTGCAGTGTAGAGCTGTGTGTACAGCACAGGAATAGTAGATACAGGACAGGATAGAGGTGTAGTTTAGAGCTGTGTATACAGTACAGGAATAGTAGATACAGGACAGGATGGAGGTGTAGTGTAGAGTTGTGTACAGTACAGGAATAGTAGATACAGGACAGGATGGAGGTGTAGTGTAGAGCTGTGTGTACAGTACAGGAATAGTAGATACTGGACAGGATGGAGGTGTAGTGTAGAGCTGTGTGTACAGGAATAGTAGATACAGGACAGGATGGAGGTGTAGTGTAGAGCTGTGTGTACAGTACAGACATAGTAGATACAGAACAGGATGGAGGTGTAGTGTAGAGCTGTGTGTACAGTACAGGAATAGTAGATAAAGGACAGGATGGAGGTGTAGTTTAGAGCTGTGTGTACAGTACAGGAATAGTAGATACAGGACAGGATGGAGGTGTAGTGTAGAGCTGTGTACAGTACAGGAATGGTAGATACAGGACAGGATGGAGGTGTAGTGTAGAGCTGTGTACAGTACAGGAATAGTAGATACAGGACAGGATGGAGGTGTAGTGTAGAGCTGTGTGTACAGTACAGGAATAGTAGATACAGGACAGGATGGAGGTGAAGTGTAGAGCTGTGTACAGTACAGGAATAGTAGATACAGGACAGGATGGAGGTGTAGTGTAGAGCTGTGTGTACAGTACAGACATAGTAGATACAGGACAGGATGGAGGTGTAGTGTAGAGCTGTGTGTACAGTACAGGAATAGTAGATAAAGGACAGGATGGAGGTGTAGTTTAGAGCTGTGTGTATAGTACAGGAATAGTAGATACAGGACTGGATGGAGGTGTAGTGTAGAGCTGTGTACAGGAATAGTAGATACAGGACAGGATGGAGGTGTAGCGTAGAGCTGTGTGTATAGTACAGGAATATTAGATACAGGACAGGATGGAGGTGCAGTGTAGAGCTGTGTGTACAGCACAGGAATAGTAGATACAGGACAGGATAGAGGTGTAGTTTAGAGCTGTGTATACAGTACAGGAATAGTAGATACAGGACAGGATGGAGGTGTAGTGTAGAGCTGTGTGTACAGCACAGGAATAGTAGATACAGGACAGGATAGAAGTGTAGTTTAGAGCTGTGTATACAGTACAGGAATAGTAGATACAGGACAGGATGGAGGTGTAGTGTAGAGCTGTGTGTACAGTACAGGAATAGTAGATACAGGACAGGATGGAGGTGTAGTGTAGAGCTGTGTACAGTACAGGAATAGTAGATACAGGACAGGATGGAGGTGTAGTGTAGAGCTGTGTACAGTACAGGAATAGTAGATACAGGACAGGATGGAGGTGTAGTGTAGAGCTGTGTGTACAGTACAGGAATAGTAGATACAGGACAGGATGGAGGTGCAGTGTACAGCTGTGTGTACAGTACAGGAATAGTAGATACAGGACAGGATGGAGGTGTAGTGTAGAGCTGTGTACAGTACAGGAATAGTAGATACAGTACAGGATGGAGGTGTAGTGTAGAGCTGTGTACAGTACAGGAATAGTAGATACAGGACAGGATGGAGGTGTAGTGTAGAGCTGTGTACAGTACAGGAATAGTAGATACTGGACAGGATGGAGGTGTAGTGTAGAGCTGTGTATACAGTACAGGAATAGTAGATACAGGACAGGATGGAGGTGTAGTGTAGAGCTGTGTGTACAGTACAGGAATAGCAGATACAGGACAGGATGGAGGTGTAGTGTAGAGCTGTGTGTACCGTACAGGAATAGTAGATACAGGACAGGATGGAGGTGTAGTGTAGAGCTGTGCATACTACAGGAATAGTAGATACAGGACAGGATGGAGGTGTAGTGTAGAGCTGTGTGTACAGTACAGGAGTAGTAGATACAGGTCAGGATGGAGGTGTAGTGTAGAGCTGTGTACAGTACAGGAATAGTAGATACGGGACAGGATGGAGGTGTAGTGTAGAGCTGTGTGTACAGTACAGGAATAGTAGATACAGGACAGGATGGAGGTGTAGTGTAGAGCTGTGTGTACAGTACAGGAATAGTAGATACTGGACAGGATGGAGGTATAGTGTAGAGCTGTGTGTACAGTACAGGAATAGTAGAAACGGGACAGGATGGAGGTGTAGTGTAGAGCTGTGTGTACAGTACAGGAATAGTAGATACAGGACAGGATAGAGGTGTAGTGTAGGGCTGTGTGTACAGGAATAGTAGATACAGCACAGGATGGAGGTGTAGTGTAGAGCTGTGTGTACAATACAGGACAGGATGGAGGTGTAGTGTAGAGCTGTGTGTACAGTACAGGAATAGTAGATACAGGACAGGATGGAGGTGTAGTGTAGAGCTGTGTGTACAGTACAGGAATAGTAGATACAGGACAGGATGGAGGTGTAGTGTAGAGCTGTGTACAGTACAGGAATAGTAGATACAGGACAGGATGGAGGTGTAGTGTAGAGCTGTGTATACAGTACAGGAATAGTAGATACAGGACAGGATGGAGGTGCAGTGTAGAGCTGTGTACAGTACAGGAATAGTAGATACAGGACAGGATGGAGGTGTATTGTAGAGCTGTGTGTACAGTACAGGAATAGTAGATACAGGACAGGATGGAGGTGTAGTGTAGAGCTGTGTGTACAGCACAGGAATAGTAGATACAGGACAGGATGGAGGTGTAGTGTAGAGCTGTGTGTACAGTACAGGAATAGTAGATAGAGGACAGGATGGAGGTGTAGTGTAGAGCTGTGTGTACAATACAGGAATAGTAGATAAAGGACAGGATGGAGGTGTAGTTTAGAGCTGTGTGTACAGTAGAGGAATAGTAGATACAGGACAGGATGGAGGTGTAGTGTAGAGCTGTGTGTACAGTACAGGAATAGTAGATACAGGACAGGATGGAGGTGTAGTGTAGAGCTGTGTGTACAATACAGGAATAGTAGATAAAGGACAGGATGGAGGTGTAGTTTAGAGCTGTGTGTACAGTAGAGGAATAGTAGATACAGGACAGGATGGAGGTGTAGTGTAGAGCTGTGTACAGTACAGGAATAGTAGATACAGGACAGGATGGAGGTGTAGTGTAGAGCTGTGTACAGGAATAGTAGATACAGGACAGGATGGAGGTGTAGCGTAGAGCTGTGTGTTTAGTACAGGAATATTAGATACAGGACAGGATGGAGGTGTAGTGTAGAGCTGTGTACAGTACAGGAATAGTAGATACAGGACAGGATGGAGGTGTAGTGTAGAGCTGTGTACAGTACAGGAATAGTAGATACAGGACAGGATGGAGGTGTAGTGTAGAGCTGTGTACAGTACAGGAATAGCAGATACAGGACAGGATGGAGGTGTAGTGTAGAGCTGTGTGTACCGTACAGGAATAGTAGATACAGGACAGGATGGAGGTGTAGTGTAGAGCTGTGTGTACAGTACAGGAATAGTAGATACAGGACAGGATGGAGGTGGAGTGTAGAGCTGTGTGTACAGTACAGGAGTAGTAGATACAGGTCAGGATGGAGGTGTAGTGTAGAGCTGTGTACAGTACAGGAATAGTAGATACGGGACAGGATGGAGGTGCAGTGTAGAGCTGTGTACAGTACAGGAATAGTAGATACAGAACAGGATGGAGGTGTAGTGTAGAGCTGTGTACAGTACAGGAATAGTAGATACAGGACACAATGGAGGTGTAGTGTAGAGCTGTGTACAGTACAGGAATAGTAGATACAGGACAGGATGGAGGTGTAGTGTAGAGCTGTGTGTACAGTACAGGAATAGTAGATACAGGACAGGATGGAGGTGTAGTGTAGAGCTGTGTGTAGAGTACAGGAATAGTAGATACAGGACAGGATGGAGGTGTAGTGTAGAGCTGTGTACAGTACAGGAATAGTAGATACAGGACAGGATGGAGGTGTAGTGTAGAGCTGTGTACAGTACAGGAATAGTAGATACAGGACAGGATGGAGGTGTAGTGAAGAGCTGTGTGTACAGTACAGGAATAGTAGATACAGGACAGGATGGAGGTGTAGTGTAGAGCTGTGTGTACAGTCCAGGAATAGTAGATACTGGACAGGATGGAGGTGTAGTGTAGAGCTGTGTATACAGTACAAGAATAGCAGATACAGGACAGGATGGAGGTGTAGTGTAGAGCTGTGTGTACAGTACAGGAATAGTAGAGACAGGACAGGATGGAGGTGTAGTGTAGAGCTGTGTGTACAGTACAGGAGTAGTAGATACAGGACAGGATGGAGGTGTAGTGTAGAGCTGTGTACAGTACAGGAATAGTAGATACAGGACAGGATGGAGGTGTAGTGTAGAGCTGTGTACAGTACAGGAATAGTAGATACAGGACAGGATGGAGGTGTAGTGTAGAGCTGTGTGTACAGTACAGGAATAGTAGATACAGGACAGGATGGAGGTGTAGTGTAGAGCTGTGTACAGTACAGGAATAGTAGATACAGTACAGGATGGAGGTGTAGTGTAGAGCTGTGTGTACAGTACAGGAATAGTAGATACAGGACTGGATGGAGGTGTAGTGTAGAGCTGTGTACAGGAATAGTAGATACAGGACAGGATGGAGGTGTAGCGTAGAGCTGTGTGTATAGTACAGGAATATTAGATACAGGACAGGATGGAGGTGTAGTGTAGAGCTGTGTACAGTACAGGAATAGTAGATACAGGACAGGATGGAGGTGTAGTGTACAGCTGTGTGTACAGTACAGGAATAGTAGATACAGGACAGGATGGAGGTGTAGTGTAGAGCTGTGTACAGTACAGGAATAGTAGATACAGTACAGGATGGAGGTGTAGTGTAGAGCTGTGTACAGTACAGGAATAGCAGATACAGGACAGGATGGAGGTGTAGTGTAGAGCTGTGTGTACCGTACAGGAATAGTAGATACAGGACAGGATGGAGGTGTAGTGTAGAGCTGTGCATAGTACAGGAATAGTAGATACAGGACAGGATGGAGGTGTAGTGTAGAGCTGTGTGTACAGTACAGGAGTAGTAGATACAGTTCAGGATGGAGGTGTAGTGTAGAGCTGTGTACAGTACAGGAATAGTAGATACGGGACAGGATGGAGGTGCAGTGTAGAGCTGTGTACAGTACAGGAATAGTAGATACGGGACAGGATGGAGGTGTAGTGTAGAGCTGTGTGTACAGTACAGGAATAGTAGATACAGGACAGGATGGAGGTGTAGTGTAGAGCTGTGTGTACAGTACAGGAATAGTAGATACTGGACAGGATGGAGGTATAGTGTAGAGCTGTGTGTACAGTACAGGAATAGTAGATACGGGACAGGATGGAGGTGTAGTGTAGAGCTGTGTGTACAGTACAGGAATAGTAGATACAGGACAGGATAGAGGTGTAGTGTAGGGCTGTGTGTACAGGAATAGTAGATACAGCACAGGATGGAGGTGTAGTGTAGAGCTGTGTGTACAATACAGGACAGGATGGAGGTGTAGTGTAGAGCTGTGTGTACAGTACAGGAATAGTAGATACAGGACAGGATGGAGGTGTAGTGTAGAGCTGTGTGTACAGTACAGGAATAGTAGATACAGGACAGGATGGAGGTGTAGTGTAGAGCTATGTACAGTACAGGAATAGTAGATACAGGACAGGATGGAGGTGTAGTGTAGAGCTGTGTATACAGTACAGGAATAGTAGATACAGGACAGGATGGAGGTGCAGTGTAGAGCTGTGTACAGTACAGGAATAGTAGATACAGGACAGGATGGAGGTGTATTGTAGAGCTGTGTACAGTACAGGAATAGTAGATACAGGACAGGATGGAGGTGTAGTGTAGAGCTGTGTATACAGTACAGGAATAGTAGATACAGGACAGGATGGAGGTGCAGTGTAGAGCTGTGTACAGTACAGGAATAGTAGATACAGGACAGGATGGAGGTGTAGTGTAGAGCTGTGTACAGTACAGGAATAGTAGATACAGGACAGGATGGAGGTGTAGTGTAGAGCTGTGTGTACAGCACAGGAATAGTAGATACAGGACAGGATGGAGGTGTAGTGTAGAGCTGTGTGTACAGTACAGGAATAGTAGATAGAGGACAGGATGGAGGTGTAGTGTAGAGCTGGGTACAGTACAGGAATAGTAGATACAGGACAGGATGGAGGTGTAGTGTAGAGCTGTGTGTACAGTACAGGAATAGTAGATACAGGACAGGATGGAGGTGTAGTGTAGAGCTGTGTGTACAATACAGGAATAGTAGATAAAGGACAGGATGGAGGTGTAGTTTAGAGCTGTGTGTACAGTACAGGAATAGTAGATACAGGACAGGATGGAGGTGTAGTGTAGAGCTGTGTACAGTACAGGAATAGTAGATACAGGACAGGATGGAGGTGTAGTGTAGAGCTGTGTACAGGAATAGTAGATACAGGACAGGATGGAGGTGTAGCGTAGAGCTGTGTGTATAGTACAGGAATATTAGATACAGGACAGGATGGAGGTGTAGTGTAGAGCTGTGTGTACAGTACAGGAATAGTAGATACAGGACAGGATGGAGGTGTAGTGTAGAGCTGTGTACAGTATAGGAATAGTAGATACAGGACAGGATGGAGGTGTAGTGTAGAGCTGTGTGTACAGTACAGGAATAGTAAATACAGGACAGGATGGAGGTGTAGTGTAGAGCTGTGTACAGTACAGGAATAGTAGATACAGGACAGGATGGAGGTGTAGTGTAGAACTGTGTACAGTACAGGAATAGTAGATACAGGACAGGATGGAGGTGTAGTGTAGAGCTGTGTGTACAGTACAGGAGTAGTAGATACAGTTCAGGATGGAGGTGTAGTGTAGAGCTGTGTACAGTACAGGAATAGTAGATACGGGACAGGATGGAGGTGCAGTGTAGAGCTGTGTACAGTACAGGAATAGTAGATACAGAACAGGATGGAGGTGTAGTGTAGAGCTGTGTACAGTACAGGAATAGTAGATACAGGACAGGATGGAGGTGTAGTGTAGAGCTGTGTACAGTACAGGAATAGTAGATACAGGACAGGATGGAGGTGCAGTGTAGAGCTGTGTGTACAGTACAGGAATAGTAGATACTGGACAGGATGGAGGTATAGTGTAGAGCTGTGTGTACAGTACAGGAATAGTAGATACGGGACAGGATGGAGGTGTAGTGTAGAGCTGTGTGTACAGTACAGGAATAGTAGATATAGGACAGGATGGAGGTGTAGTGTAGAGCTGTGTACAGTACAGGAATAGTAGATACAGGACAGGATGGAGGTGTAGTTTAGAGCTGTGTATACAGTACAGGAATAGTAGATACAGGACAGGATGGAGGTGTAGTGTAGAGCTGTGTGTACAGTACAGGAATAGTAGATATAGGACAGGAGAGAGGTGTAGTGTAGAGCTGTGTGTACAGTACAGGAATAGTAGATACAGGACAGGATAGAGGTGTAGTGTAGGGCTGTGTGTACAGGAATAGTAGATACAGCACAGGATCGAGGTGTAGTGTAGAGCTGTGTGTACAATACAGGACAGGATGGAGGTGTAGTGTAGAGCTGTGTGTACAGTACAGGAATAGTAGATACAGGACAGGATGGAGGTGTAGTTTAGAGCTGTGTATACAGTACAGGAATAGTAGATACAGGACAGGATGGAGGTGTAGTGTAGAGCTGTGTGTACAGTACAGGAATAGTAGATATAGGACAGGAGAGAGGTGTAGTGTAGAGCTGTGTGTACAGTACAGGAATAGTAGATACAGGACAGGATGGAGGTGTAGTGTAGAGCTGTGTGTACAGGAATAGTAGATACAGGACAGGATGGAGGTGTAGTGTAGAGCTGTGTGTACAGTACTGGAATAGTAGATACAGGACAGGATGGAGGTGTAGTGTAGAGCTGTGTACAGTACTGGAATAGTAGATACAGGACAGGATGGAGGTGTAGTGTAGAGCTGTGAACAGTACAGGAATAGTAGATACAGGACAGGATGGAGGTGTAGTGTAGAGCTGTGTGTACAGTACAGGAATAGTAGATACAGGACAGGATGGAGGTGTAGTGTAGAGCTGTGTGTACAGTACAGGAATAGTAGATACGGAACAGAATGGAGGTGTAGTGTAGAGCTGTGTGTACAGTACAGGAATAGTAGATACAGGACAGGATGGAGGTGTAGTGTAGAACTGTGTACAGTACAGGAATAGTAGATACAGGACAGGATGGAGGTGTAGTGTAGAGCTGTGAACAGTACAGGAATAGTAGATACAGGACAGGATGGAGGTGTAGTGTAGAGCTGTGTACAGTAGAGGAATAGTAGATACAGGACAGGATGGAGGTGTATTGTAGAGCTGTGTACAGTACAGGAATAGTAGATACAGGACAGGATGGAGGTGTAGTGTAGAGCTGTGTACAGTATAGGAATAGTAGATACAGGACAGGATGGAGGTGTAGTGTAGAGCTGTGTACAGTACAAGAATAGTAGATACAGGACAGGATGGAGGTGTAGTGTAGAGCTGTGTACAGTACAGGAATAGTAGATACAGGACAGGATGGAGGTGTAGTGTAGAGCTGTGTGTACAGGAATAGTAGATACAGGACAGGATGGAGGTGTAGTGTAGAGCTGTGTGTACAGTACAGGAATAGTAGATGCAGGACAGGATGGAGGTGTAGTGTAGAGCTGTGTACAGTACAGGAATAGTAGATACAGGACAGGATGGAGGTGTAGTGTAGAGCGATGTACAGTATAGGAATAGTAGATACAGGACAGGATGGAGGTGTAGTGTAGAGCGATGTACAGTATAGGAATAGTAGATACAGGACAGGATGGAGGTGTAGTGTAGAGCTGTGTGTACAGTACAGGAATAGTAGATACAGGACAGGATGGAGGTGTAGTGTAGAGCTGTGTACAGTACAGGAATAGTAGATACAGGACAGGATGGAGGTGTAGTGTAGAGCTGTGTGTACAGTACAGGAATAGTAGATACAGGACAGGATGGAGGTGTAGTGTAGAGCTGTGTACAGTACAGGAATAGTAGGTACAGGACAGGATGGAGGTGTAGTGTAGAGCTGTGTACAGTACAGGAATAGTAGATACAGGACAGGATGGAGGTGTAGTGTAGAGCTGTGTACAGTACAGGAATAGCAGATACAGGACAGGATGGAGGTGTAGTGTAGAGCTGTGTACAGTACAGGAATAATAGATACAGGACAGGATGGAGGTGTAGTGTAGAGCTGTGTGTACAGTACAGGAATAGTAGATACTGGACAGGATGGAGGTGTAGTGTAGAGCTGAAGTTGACTCGCCCCCTGGGCCATGTTGGGCAGCGTTGCGCATGCGGGGAATACCCGGAGCCGGATCCGATAGGGGTAGTAGTCTTCTTGTGGCGGTGACCCGGTCCGCGCCCAGGGTGGTCAAACTAAGTGGCAGTGCTCGGCATTAAGATGTTATAGAGTTCGACTACGCCACCCGTTGATTGCGGCTAGGAAGCCGCCGCTGCAGGGCAGACCGCTGAGGCCGGTGGTACGGTGGTGCAGCGTTGATGGTATAACCCCCAACGGGAGGGGTATAGCCTCAGGGCAGCTGGTGAGGCAGGGAGGAATGATGGTGGTAGTGGTAGTGTGGCAAGGAATCACTGAGAAGTGCGGTTGCAGTTTTCACAGCTTTACTCACAGTTCTTTATCAGGTCACTTGTGCGCAGTAAGGACCACCCGAGCCGTGCTGCGCCCACCAGGTGAGGGACTCGGCTAACTCCCAGGCAATTCCGGAGTGTGGTCCAGGGCTCCCCTCTCTTCCTTTCTACTGGCCGTCCCCACCAGGGACCCACCTTTGTCCGGCTCCCTCGGGCCTTCTGGTGGCGAAACCTTTCCCGGCTCCCCTGACCCTATACGTGGTTTGCCTTCCTGGTGGATATGGTGAGGGGTCGCGCCAAGGCTTGACCACGACCTCCGGTTCCTGGCTGAGGATAATTGGCCTCCACCAGTTTGGGATCCGGTACCCTGTTCTGCCAACCCTTCACCCGTTAACTCGTGGGATCTCAGGGTTCCCTCTCTTTCTGCGTCTCTGGGCCTTTCCTGGTGTTCCTGTTCCTCCTTCTTCTTCTTTCTCTCTCTCTGCTGTTTCTGGCCTCCACTCCAGGCCTGCCTCTGGAGCTGGGCCCAAACTGAGCCACAGCTCCCGTCAGCCCTCTCTGGCCGAGCTCCTCTCTGAACTGAACCGGACTCCCTGACTTAAGATGGTGCCCACCTTTTATACTCCCTTCTGACACCCGAGCCCAGGTGACCAGCACCCAATGGGCTCCTTCCTATGCCCAGAGTCCCTCCCCTCTCTGCTCCTACACCACTGGGATGTTCCTCCCCCCTCCCCACTCCAGCCAGGGACAGAAGCTGTCGTACCTGCACATCTATCTGGTGGGAGTACCGTTGGTCTGTCCCCCGGAAATGGGGTGAGTGTAGTGCATGCAGCTAACTGAGCTATGTTCCACACTCCATCCTTACCCGGGAGTGGAATACCACACCTCTGGTTCGAGGTGAAATACCCCTGTAGCAGCCGAGTTCTCGGGGTGCTACATATGTACAGTACAGGAATAGAAGATACAGGACAGGATGGAGGTGTAGTGTAGAGCTGTGTGTACAGTACAGGAATAGTAGATACAGGACAGGATGGAGGTGTAGTGTAGAGCTGTGTACAGTACAGGAATAGTAGATACAGGACAGGATGGAGGTGTAGTGAAGAGCTGTGTGTACAGTACAGGAATAGTAGATACAGGACAGGATGGAGGTGTAGTGTAGAGCTGTGTGTACAGTACAGGAATAGTAGATACAGGACAGGATGGAGGTGTAGTGTAGAGCTGTGTGTACAGCACAGGAATAGTAGATACAGGACAGGATGGAGGTGTAGTGTAGAGCTGTGTGTACAGTACAGGAATAGTAGATACAGGACAGGATGGAGGTGTAGTGTAGAGCTGTGTGTACAGTACAGGAATAGTAGATACAGGACAGGATGGAGGTGTAGTGTAGAGCTGTGTACAGTATAGGAATAGTAGATACAGGACAGGATGGAGGTGTAGTGTAGAGCTGTGTGTACAGTACAGGAATAGTAGATACAGGACAGGATGGAGGTGTAGTGTAGAGCTGTGTACAGTACAGGAATAGTAAATACAGGACAGGATGGAGGTGTAGTGTAGAGCTGTGTACAGTACAGGAATAGTAGATACAGGACAGGAATAGTAGATACAGGACAGGATGGAGGTGTAGTGTAGAGCTGTGTGTACAGTACTGGAATAGTAGATACAGGACAGGATGGAGGTGTAGTGTAGAGCTGTGTACAGTACAGGAATAGTAGATACAGGACAGGATGGAGGTGTAGTGTAGAGCTGTGTACAGTACAGGAATAGTAGATACAGGACAGGATGGAGGTGTAGTGTAGAGCTGTGTGTACAGTACAGGAATAGTAGATACAGGACAGGATGGAGGTGTAGTGTAGAGCTGTGTGTACAGAACAGGAATAGTAGATACGGGACAGGATGGAGGTGTAGTGTAGAGCTGTGTGTACAGTACAGGAATAGTAGATACAGAACAGGATGGAGGTGTAGTGTAGAGCTGTGTACAGTACAGGAATAGTAGATACAGGACAGGATGGAGGTGTAGTGTAGAGCTGTGTACAGTATAGGAATAGTAGATACAGGACATGATGGAGGTGTAGTGTAGAGCTGTGTACAGTACAGGAATAGTAGATACAGGACAGGATGGAGGTGTAGTGTAGAGCTGTGTGTACAGTATAGGAATAGTAGATACAGGACAGAATGGAGGTGTAGTGTAGAGCTGTATACAGTACAGGAATAGTAGATACAGGACAGGATGGAGGTGTAGTGTAGAGCTGTGTGTACAGTACAGGAATAGTAGATACAGGACAGGATGGAGGTGTAGTGTAGAGCTGTGTGTACAGTACAGGAATAGTAGATACAGGACAGGATGGAGGTGTAGTGTAGAGCTGTGTACAGAACAGGAATAGTAGATACAGGACAGGATGGAGGTGTAGTGTAGAGCTGTGTGTACAG
This sequence comes from Phyllobates terribilis, assembly GCF_046119375.1. Lineage (NCBI taxonomy): Eukaryota > Metazoa > Chordata > Amphibia > Anura > Dendrobatidae > Phyllobates > Phyllobates terribilis. The sequence goes on from NW_027363692.1 coordinate 307,562, forward strand.
GAATAGTAGATACAGGACAGGATGGAGGTGTAGTGTAGAGCTGTGTGTACAGTACTGGAATAGTAGATACAGGACAGGATGGAGGTGTAGTGTAGAGCTGTGTACAGTACAGGAATAGTAGATACAGGACAGGATGGAGGTGTAGTGTAGAGCTGTGTACAGTACAGGAATAGTAGATACAGGACAGGATGGAGGTGTAGTGTAGAGCTGTGTGTACAGTACAGGAATAGTAGATACGGGACAGGATGGAGGTGTAGTGTAGAGCTGTGTGTACAGTACAGGAATAGTAGATACAGGACAGGATGGAGGTGCAGTGTAGAGCTGTGTACAGTACAGGAATAGTAGATACAGGACAGGATGGAGGTGTAGTGTAGAGCTGTGTGTACAGTACAGGAATAGTAGATACAGGACAGGATGGAGGTGTAGTGTAGAGCTGTGTACAGTACAGGAATAGTAGATACAGGACAGGATGGAGGTGGAGTGTAGAGCTGTGTGTACAGTATAGGAATAGTAGATACAGAACAGGATGGAGGTGTAGTATAGAGCTGTGTACAGTACAGGAATAGTAGATACAGGACAGGATGGAGGTGTAGTGTAGAGCCGTGTGTACATTTCAGGAATAGTAGATACAGGACAGGATGGAGGTGTAGTGTAGAGCTGTGTGTACAGTACAGGAATAGTAGATACAGGACAGGATGGAGGTGTAGTGTACAGCTGTGTGTACAGTACAGGAATAGTAGATACAGGACAGGATGGAGGTGTAGTGTAGAGCTGTGTACAGTACAGGAATAGTAGATACAGGACAGGATGGAGGTGTAGTGTAGAGCTGTGTACAGTACAGGAATAGTAGATACTGGACAGGATGGAGGTGTAGTGTAGAGCTGTATGTACAGTACAGGAATAGAAGATGTAACATACCTGGCGGCGTCCTTGCATTGTGGTCCATCTCCCACTGTGCAAGAGCGCGCACTTGATCTCCAGTCCAGAATGTCTCTCTGGCTTCCCTCCATGCTGTCTGTTTGTGTCTGTTTCTGCTGCTTAAGGGCGGCGCCCGATCACTTCCTGCTTTTTGTACCTGCTGTGGGTCACACCCCTTGTGCGTCCTCAGCCTATTGCTGTCTGTCACCTGGTATATAGCTCAGCTGCTCCCATCTATCCCTGCCTGAGCATAGTGTTTCATTCAGTGTGTGCCTTCACTCTGAAGATGCCAGGTCCCGTTCTTTGTCTCCTGTCTTGCGGTATCAGTTCCCGTGTCTGAACTGAGTCCTGTCTATGTCTCCTGCCTTGCGGTATCAGTTCCCGTGTCTGAACTGAGTCCTGTCTGTGTACTCTTGCCTGCTGCCTTTCCTGGAGGCTGTATTTCCAGGCCTGTCTGAACATGCTCCTAGCCTGTTCCTCCCGCCTTCTAGGGGCCGATTACCTAGATCCGTTCCTGTATCTTGTCGGTCCTGTCTGAACACGCTCCTAGCCTGTTCCTCCCGCCTTCTAGGGGCCGATTACCTAGATCCGTTCCTGTATCTTGTCTGTCCTGTCTGAACACGCTCCTTGCCTGTTTGTCCCGCCTCTCTGGGGGCCGATTACCCAGACCTGCTCCTGTATCTTGTCTGTTCTGTCTGAACACGCTCCTTGCCTGTTCGTCCTGCCTCTCTGGGGGCCGTATTCCCAGACCCGCTCCTGTGTCCCGCTCCTGTGTCCCGCTCCTGTGTCGGTCTCGTCCGTACACTCAGTTCCAGTCTGTACTCTCTCCTATCTTTCATCTGTCTTTTCTCTATGTCCGTTCCTTTCCTTTTTCTGCAGAGTCTGAACTCGTACCTAACTCCTGCCTGTTGTCTCTGTACTCCCGTTTGTGAGTTTGTGGTCCACTCGCTACTTCACTGCAAGTACCCTGTGGGTGTCTGGCTCTGCCTTTCACTTCCTGTCTGTTCCGTGTGAACAGAGCCCTGTCCCCCCTACTCAGCCTTGCCTGCTCTCACTCCTTTGCTCACTGCTCCGGCGGTTCTAGCCTGCTCTGACTCCTTTGCTCACCGCTCCGGCGGTTCTAGTCTGCTCTGACTCCTTTGCTCACTGCTCCGGCGGTTCTAGTCTGCTCTGACTCCTTTGCTCACCGCTCCGGCGGTTCTAGTCTGCTCTGACTCCTTTGCTCACCGCTCCGGCGGTTCTAGTCTGCTCTGACTCCTTTGCTTACCGCTGCGGCGGTTCTAGCCTGCTCTGACTCCTTTGCTCACTGCTCCGGCAGCCTTGCTCCGCTCTGACCCTTTTGCTCGCTGCTCCGGCAGTCTCGCTCCACTCTTGCTCACCGCTCCAGGCGGCCTCGTCCTGCTTTACTCTTGCTCACTGCTCCAGCAGTCTCGCTCAGCTTTGATCCTTTGTTCACCGCTCCTGGCGGCCTTGTCCTGCTCTACTCTTGCTCACCGCTCCAGGCGGCCTTGTCCTGCCCTGTTCTCGCTCACCTCTCTGGGCGGCCTCACTCTGCTGTGTTTGTCCGCCACATCTGTGGCTCTGTTCCTGAGTCCCAGTGTGTACTGGGTCCTATCCCGCCAGTGTCCCTACCTGCTAGTGCCTCCCTGTCTGCACTCTAGCTGTGCTTGCCTGTACCCCTCTGCCTGTATTGTTCCTGAGTCCCAGTGTGTACTGGGTCCTATCCCGCCTGTGTTCCTACCTGCTAGTGCCTCCCTGTCTGCACTCTAGCTGTGTTTGCCTGTACCCCCCTGCCTGCTTACCCGCCTGCCTGCATACCAGTCGTGCCTGCCTATACCCACCAGTCTGTGTGCCAGCCTACCAGTCTGTTCCTGTATTCCCCTGTGTGGGTCAACAGCCGTGTCCGGGGTCTGTCCTGGAGTAGCACCTGGTCCCTCTGCTCGGTTCCTCCTTGGTGCACTGGCGTCGTATGCCGTCGTGCGACCCTGGTCGGATCGGGTGAATACCTAGTTAAGCCCCTCCAGGCATTCACTCTCCGGCACGGTCCAGTGGAATCACTACAATCACACGCACACGCCGCTCAGCCCGGGCTTGTGCATAACAGCATGCTCAGGCCATGGTTCCCGTTGAGCCCCACGGCCTTCGCTCTCTGAGAAGTTTTCCAGCGAATACATGCATTAAAATAAATAAATAATTTTTTTTTTTCCTTAGCTGAGTTCCAGGCGAATTACGCACCGTCCAGATGGATCTATCAGCTCTCGTTCCTGCGGATCCGCCACGTTACTATGGGGATCCAAGACAGTGTCGTGCATTTGTGGAGCAATGCATGCTACACTTTAAGGCCTACCCTCTCTATTTTCCTTCCGATTGGGCTAAAGTGGCCTTTATGATTGACTACCTAGCGGGTGATGCCTTGAAATGGGTCACCCCCCTATGGGAAGCATGGGATCCTGTCGTCCTTGACCTGCAGGCCTTCCTGGTGGCCTTTCGTATGGTCTTCGAGGACCCTAACCCTGAAGCCCCTGCTGAAGCTTCACTTCCCAATATCCCGGAGCAGCCCCGACGGGTAATATGTGTGGGTAGCGCAATAGTCCTCCAGCCCAATGAGACTACTGCCCACCCAGAATCCTCACAGGGTGACTACGCTTTCCGGAATACTTCTCCCAACCTCAAGAGGCAGTCCAGACGTGCTAGACGTAGAGGCAAGCCGTCACGCCAGGGTCTGTCCTCCCTGAGACCTCCTGACCCCAACCTTGAAGTCCCTACTGAAGCTTCATCTCCCTGTATCCCGGAGAAGCCCCAACGGGTAATGTGCGTGGGTAGTGCACCAGTTCTCCTGCCCGAAGAGACTTCTGCCCATCCAGACTCCACACAGGAGAACTTCCTGCACCCGGCATCAGATGCTTCACCCACTTTAACCGGTGTGCATGTCCAAGGATGCTCCAAAGCTGTGGTTACCTCAGAGTCTGTGCACCTCTACTACCTGGTGGAGGACCCCCTGTTGCCTCCTGAATCCTCCGGGATACCACTCGATGACAAATGGAGAGAGACTTCTCTACACCCGGTACTCGATACTTTGTCCGCTTCGTCCTGTGAGCCTGACAATGGGTACCCCAAAGTGGTAGTTACCCCCGAGTCTCTACACCCCTCCGACCAGGCGGAGGACCTCCAGTTGTCTCCTGAACCCTTCGGGGTGCTACCTGGTAGCGAAAGGACAGAGACTCTCCTATACTCTGTACCTGATACCTCGCTCGCTTCGTCCACTGAGTCCAACCTAGTGTACCCCGAAGCAGTGGTTACTCCCGAGTCTCTACACCCCTCCGACCAGGCGGAGGACCTCCAGTTGTCCCCAGAACCCTTCGGGGTGCTACCTGGTAGCGAAAGGACAGAGACTCTCCTATACTCTGTACCTGATACCTCGCTCGCTTCGTCCACTGAGTCCAACCTAGTGTACTCCGAAGCAGTGGTTACTCCCGAGTCTCTACACCCCTCCGACCAGGCGGAGGACCTCCAGTTGTCTCCAGAACCCTTCGGGGTGCCACCTGGTGGTGAATGGTCAGAGACTTTCCTATATCCTGGATCTGATACCTCCCTTGCTTCGTCCAGTGAGTCCGACCTTGTGTACTCTGAAGCAGAGGTTACCCATGAGTCTCTACACCCCTCTGACCAGGCGGAGGACCTCCAGTTGTCTCCAGAACCCTTTGGGGTGCCACCTGGTGGTGAATGGACAGAGACTTTCCTATACTCGGTACCCGATACCTCGCCTGCTTCCTCCAGTGAGTCCGACCTAGTGTACTCTGAAGCAGATGTTTTCTCTGAGCCTCTGCACTCTTCTGACCCGGCGGAGGACCTCCAGTTGTTTCCTGAATTCTCCGGGGTACCACCAGATAACAAAGAGACAGTGACTTTTCCTCATTATGTACCTGATAACCCGTCTATTTCTTCCCGTGAGCTTGACAAGATGTACCTCGAAGCAGAGATTACCCCCAAGTCTCTGTCCCCCTCCAACCCGGTGAAGGACTTCCAGTTGTCTCCTGTACCCTCTGGGGTGCCACCTGAAAATATGTGGAGAGAGACTTCCTTGTGTGCTGTTCCTGGTACTCCACCCGTTTCGTCTGTTGCTGAGGATGGCTGGATGGGAGGTAGCATCCTAGCTAACCAGATGAGATCAGTTTTTCCTGTGGACAGTGGAAGTGATCTCCTTGAAGTGAACGACTGGTCCTCGAATTCCCTGCGGAAGATTCTGGCAGGCCTGAAGAAGAGGGGGCGTAAGGGGGGGGGTACTGTAACATACCTGGCGGCGTCCTTGCATGGTGGTCCATCTCCCACTGTGCAAGAGCGCGCACTTGATCTCCAGTCCAGAATGTCTCTCTGGCTTCCCTCCATGCTGTCTGTTTGTGTCTGTTTCTGCTGCTTAAGGGCGGCGCCCGATCACTTCCTGCTTTTTGTACCTGCTGTGGGTCACACCCCTTGTGCGTCCTCAGCCTATTGCTGTCTGTCACCTGGTATATAGCTCAGCTGCTCCCATCTATCCCTGCCTGAGCATAGTGTTTCATTCAGTGTGTGCCTTCACTCTGAAGATGCCAGGTCCCGTTCTTTGTCTCCTGTCTTGCGGTATCAGTTCCCGTGTCTGAACTGAGTCCTGTCTATGTCTCCTGCCTTGCGGTATCAGTTCCCGTGTCTGAACTGAGTCCTGTCTGTGTACTCTTGCCTGCTGCCTTTCCTGGAGGCTGTATTTCCAGGCCTGTCTGAACATGCTCCTAGCCTGTTCCTCCCGCCTTCTAGGGGCCGATTACCTAGATCCGTTCCTGTATCTTGTCTGTCCTGTCTGAACACGCTCCTTGCCTGTTTGTCCCGCCTCTCTGGGGGCCGATTACCCAGACCTGCTCCTGTATCTTGTCGGTCCTGTCTGAACACGCTCCTAGCCTGTTCCTCCCGCCTTCTAGGGGCCGATTACCTAGATCCGTTCCTGTATCTTGTCTGTCCTGTCTGAACACGCTCCTTGCCTGTTTGTCCCGCCTCTCTGGGGGCCGATTACCCAGACCTGCTCCTGTATCTTGTCTGTTCTGTCTGAACACGCTCCTTGCCTGTTCGTCCTGCCTCTCTGAGGGCCGTATTCCCAGACCCGCTCCTGTGTCCCGCTCCTGTGTCCCGCTCCTGTGTCGGTCTCGTCCGTACACTCAGTTCCAGTCTGTACTCTCTCCTATCTTTCATCTGTCTTTTCTCTATGTCCGTTCCTTTCCTTTTTCTGCAGAGTCTGAACTCGTACCTAACTCCTGCCTGTTGTCTCTGTACTCCCGTTTGTGAGTTTGTGGTCCACTCGCTACTTCACTGCAAGTACCCTGTGGGTGTCTGGCTCTGCCTTTCCCTTCCTGTCTGTTCCGTGTGAACAGAGCCCTGTCCCCCCTACTCAGCCTTGCCTGCTCTGACTCCTTTGCTCACTGCTCCGGCGGTTCTAGCCTGCTCTGACTCCTTTGCTCACCGCTCCGGCGGTTCTAGTCTGCTCTGACTCCTTTGCTCACTGCTCCGGCGGTTCTAGTCTGCTCTGACTCCTTTGCTCACCGCTCCGGCGGTTCTAGTCTGCTCTGACTCCTTTGCTCACCGCTCCGGCGGTTCTAGTCTGCTCTGACTCCTTTGCTTACCGCTGCGGCGGTTCTAGCCTGCTCTGACTCCTTTGCTCGCTGCTCCGGCAGCCTTGCTCCGCTCTGACCCTTTTGCTCGCTGCTCCGGCAGTCTCGCTCCACTCTTGCTCACCGCTCCAGGCGGCCTCGTCCTGCTTTACTCTTGCTCACTGCTCCAGCAGTCTCGCTCAGCTTTGATCCTTTGTTCACCGCTCCTGGCGGCCTTGTCCTGCTCTACTCTTGCTCACCGCTCCAGGCGGCCTTGTCCTGCCCTGTTCTCGCTCACCTCTCTGGGCGGCCTCACTCTGCTGTGTTTGTCCGCCACATCTGTGGCTCTGTTCCTGAGTCCCAGTGTGTACTGGGTCCTATCCCGCCAGTGTCCCTACCTGCTAGTGCCTCCCTGTCTGCACTCTAGCTGTGCTTGCCTGTACCCCTCTGCCTGTATTGTTCCTGAGTCCCAGTGTGTACTGGGTCCTATCCCGCCTGTGTTCCTACCTGCTAGTGCCTCCCTGTCTGCACTCTAGCTGTGTTTGCCTGTACCCCCCTGCCTGCTTACCCGCCTGCCTGCATACCAGTCGTGCCTGCCTATACCCACCAGTCTGTGTGCCAGCCTACCAGTCTGTTCCTGTATTCCCCTGTGTGGGTCAACAGCCGTGTCCGGGGTCTGTCCTGGAGTAGCACCTGGTCCCTCTGCTCGGTTCCTCCTTGGTGCACTGGCGTCGTATGCCGTCGTGCGACCCTGGTCGGATCGGGTGAATACCTAGTTAAGCCCCTCCAGGCATTCACTCTCCGGCACGGTCCAGTGGAATCACACGCACACGCCGCTCAGCCCGGGCGTGTGCATAACAGAAGATACAGGACAGGATGGAGGTGTAGTGTAGAGCTGTGTACAGTACTGGAATAGTAGATACAGGACAGGATGGAGGTGTAGTGTAGAGCTGTGTGTACAGTACAGGAATAGTAGATACAGGACAGGATGGAGGTGTAGTGTAGAGCTGTGTGTACAGTACAGGAATAGTAGATACAGGACAGGATGGAGGTGTAGTGTAGAGCTGTGTACAGTACAGGAATAGTAGATACAGGACAGGATTGAGGTGTAGTGTAGAGCTGTGTGTACAGTACAGGAATAGTAGATACAGGACAGGATGGAGGTGTAGTGTAGAGCTGTGTACAGTACAGGAATAGTAGATACAGGACAGGATGGAGGTGTAGTGTAGAGCTGTGTACAGTACAGGAATAGTAGATACAGGACAGGATGGAGGTGTAGTGTAGAGCTGTGTACAGTACAGGAATAGTAGATACAGGACAGGATGAAGGTGTAGTGTAGAGCTGTATACAGTACAGGAATAGTAGATACAGGACAGGATTGAGGTGTAGTGTAGAGCTGTGTGTACAGTACAGGAATATTAGATACAGGACAGGATGGAGGTGTAGTGTAGAGCTGTGTGTACAGTACAGGAATAGTAGATACAGGACAGGATGGAGGTGTAGTGTAGAGCTGTGTACAGTACAGGAATAGTAGATACAGGACAGGATGGAGGTGTAGTGTAGAGCTGTGTGTACAGTATAGGAATAGTAGATACAGGACAGGATGGAGGTGTAGTGTAGAGCTGTGTACAGTACAGGAATAGTAGATACAGGACAGGATGGAGATGTAGTGTAGAGCTGTGTACAGTACAGGAATAGTAGATACAGGACAGGATGGAGGTGTAGTGTAGAGCTGTGTACAGTACAGGAATAGTAGATACAGGACAGGATGGAGGTGTAGTGTAGAGCTGTGTACAGTACAGGAATAGTAGATACAGGACAGGATGGAGGTGTAGTGTAGAGCTGTGTGTACAGTATAGGAATAGTAGATACAGGACAGGATGGAGGTGTAGTGTAGAGCTGTGTGTACAGTACAGGAATAGTAGATACAGGACAGGATGGAGGTGTAGTGTAGAGCTGTATACAGTACAGGAATAGTAGATACAGGACAGGATGGAGGTGTAGTGTAGAGCTGTATACAGTACAGGAATAGTAGACACAGGACAGGATGGAGGTGTAGTGTAGAGCTGTGTGTACAGTATAGGAATAGTAGATACAGGACAGGATGGAGGTGTAGTGTAGAGCTGTGTGTACAAGAATAGTAGATAAAGGACAGGATGGAGGTGTAGTGTAGAGCTGTGTACAGTACAGGAATAGTAGATACAGGACAGGATGGAGATGTAGTGTAGAGCTGTGTGTACAGTCCAGGAATAGTAGATACAGCACAGGATGGAGGTGTAGTGTAGAGCTGTTTCTACAGTACAGGAATAGTAGATACAGGACAGGATGGAGGTGTAGTGTAGAGCTGTGTGTACAGTACAGGAATAGTAGATACAGACAGGATGGAGGTGTAGTGTAGAGCTGTGTGTACAGTACAGGAATAGTAGATACAGGACAGGATGGAGGTGTAGTGCAGAGCTGTGTGTACAGTACAGGAATAGTAGATACAGGACAGGATGGAGGTGTAGTGTAGAGCTGTGTGTACAGTACAGGAATAGTAGATACAGGACAGGATGGAGGTGTAGTGCAGAGCTGTGTGTACAGTACAGGAATAGTAGATACAGGACAGGATGGAGGTGTAGTGCAGAGCTGTGTGTACAGTACAGGAATAGTAGATACAGGACAGGATGGAGGTGTAGTGTAGAGCTGTGTGTACAGTACAGGAATAGTAGATACAGGACAGGATGGAGGTGTAGTGTAGAGCTGTGTACAGTACAGGAATAGTAGATACAGGACAGGATGGAGGTGTAGTGTAGAGCTGTGTGTACAGTACAGGAATAGTAGATACAGGACAGGATGGAGGTGGAGTGTAGAGCTGTGTGTACAGTACAGGAATAGTAGATACAGGACAGGATGGAGGTGTAGTGCAGAGCTGTGTGTACAGTACAGGAATAGTAGATACAGAACAGGATGGAGGTGTAGTGTAGAGCTGTGTGTACAGTACAGGAATAGTAGATACAGGACAAGATGGAGGTGTAGTGTAGAGCTGTGTACAGTACAGGAATAGTAGATACAGGACAGGATGGAGGTGTAGTGCAGAGCTGTGTGTACAGTACAGGAATAGTAGATACAGGACAGGATGGAGGTGTAGTGTAGAGCTGTGTGTACAGTACAGGAATAGTAGATACAGGACAGGATGGAGGTGCAGTGTAGAGATGTGTACAGGAATAGTAGATACAGGACAGGATGGAGGTGTAGTGTAGAGCTGTGTACAGTACAGGAATAGTAGATACAGGACAGGATGGAGGTGTAGTGTAGAGCTGGGTGTACAGTACAGGAATAGTAGATACAGGACAGGATGGAGGTGTAGTGTAGAGGTGTGTGTACAGCACAGGAATAGTAGATACAGGACAGGATGGAGGTGTAGTGTAGAGCTGTGTGTACAGTACAGGAATAGTAGATACAGGACAGGATGGAGGTGTAGTGTAGAGCTGTGTACAGTACAGGAATAGTAGATACAGGACAGGATGGAGGTGTAGTGTAGAGCTGTGTGTACAGTACAGGAATAGTAGATACAGGACAGGATGGAGGTGTAGTGTAGTGCTGTGTGTACAGTACAGGAATAGTAGATACAGGACAGGATGGAGGTGTAGTGTAGAGCTGTGTGTACAGTACAGGAATAGTAGATACAGGACAGGATGGAGGTGTAGTGTAGAGGTGTGTGTACAGTACAGGAATAGTAGATACAGGACAGGATGGAGGTGTAGTGTAGAGCTGTGCGTACAGTACAGGAATAGTAGATACAGGACAGGATGGAGGTGTAGTGTAGAGCTGTGTACAGTACAGGAATAGTAGATACAGGACAGGATGGAGGTGTAGTGTAGAGCTGTGTATACAGTACAGGAATAGTAGATACAGGACAGGATGGAGGTGCAGTGTAGAGCTGTGTACAGTACAGGAATAGTAGATACAGGACAGGATGGAGGTGTAGTGTAGAGCTGTGTGTACAGTACAGGAATAGTAGATACAGGACAGGATGGAGGTGTAGTGTAGAGCTGTGTGTACAGTACAGGAATAGTAGATACAGGACAGGATGGAGGTGTAGTGTAGAGCTGTGTGTACAGTACAGGAATAGTAGATACAGGACAGGATGGAGGTGTATTGTAGAGCTGTGTGTACAGTACAGGAATAGTAGATACAGGACAGGATGGAGGTGTAGTGTAGAGCTGTGTGTACAGTACAGGAATAGTAGATAGAGGACAGGATGGAGGTGTAGTGTAGAGCTGTGTGTACAGTACAGGAATAGTAGATACAGGACAGGATGGAGGTGTAGTGTAGAGCTGTGTGTACAGTACAGGAATAGTAGATAAAGGACAGGATGGAGGTGTAGTGTAGAGCTGTGTGTACAGTACAGGAATAGTAGATACAGGACTGGATGGAGGTGTAGTGTAGAGCTGTGTACAGGAATAGTAGATACAGGACAGGATGGAGGTGCAGTGTAGAGCTGTGTGTACAAGTACAGGAATAGTAGATACAGGACAGGATGGAGGTGTAGTGTAGAGCTGTGTGTACAGTACAGGAATAGTAGATACAGGACAGGATGAAGGTGTAGTGTAGAGCTGTGTACAGTACAGGAATAGTAGATACAGGACAGGATGGAGGTGTAGAGTAGAGCTGTGTATACAGTACAGGAACAGTAGATACAGGACAGGATGGAGGTGTAGTGTAGAGCTGTGTACAGTACAGGAATAGTAGATACAGGACAGGATGGAGGTGTAGTGTAGAGCTGTGTGTACAGTACAGGAATAGTAGATACAGGACAGGATGGAGGTGTAGTGCAGAGCTGTGTGTACAGTACAGGAACAGTAGATACAGGACAGGATGGAGGTGTAGTGTAGAGCTGTGTGTACAGTACAGGAATAGTAGATACAGGACAGGATGGAGGTGCAGTGTAGAGATGTGTACAGGAATAGTAGATACAGGACAGGATGGAGGTGTAGTGTAGAGCTGTGTACAGTACAGGAATAGTAGATACAGGACAGGATGGAGGTGTAGTGTAGAGCTGAGTGTACAGTACAGGAATAGTAGATATAGGACAGGATGGAGGTGTAGTGTAGAGGTGTGTGTACAGCACAGGAATAGTAGATACAGGACAGGATGGAGGTGTAGTGTAGAGCTGTGTGTACAGTACAGGAATAGTAGATACAGGACAGGATGGAGGTGTAGTGTAGAGCTGTGTACAGTACAGGAATAGTAGATACAGGACAGGATGGAGGTGTAGTGTAGAGCTGTGTGTACAGTACAGGAATAGTAGATACAGGACAGGATGGAGGTGTAGTGTAGAGCTGTGTGTACAGTACAGGAATAGTAGATACAGGACAGGATGGAGGTGTAGTGTAGAGCTCTGTGTACAGTACAGGAATAGTAGATACAGGACAGGATGGAGGTGTAGTGTAGAGGTGTGTGTACAGTACAGGAATAGTAGATACAGGACAGGATGGAGGTGTATTGTAGAGCTGTGTGTACAGTACAGGAATAGTAGATACAGGACAGGATGGAGGTGTAGTGTAGAGCTGTGTACAGTACAGGAATAGTAGATACAGGACAGGATGGAGGTGTAGTGTAGAGCTGTGTATACAGTACAGGAATAGTAGATACAGGACAGGATGGAGGTGCAGTGTAGAGCTGTGTACAGTACAGGAATAGTAGATACAGGACAGGATGGAGGTGTAGTGTAGAGCTGTGTGTACAGTACAGGAATAGTAGATACAGGAAAGGATGGAGGTGTATTGTAGAGCTGTGTGTACAGTACAGGAATAGTAGATACAGGACAGGATGGAGGTGTAGTGTAGAGCTGTGTGTACAGTACAGGAATAGTAGATACAGGACAGGATGGAGGTGTAGTGTAGAGCTGTGTGTACAGTACAGGAATAGTAGATACAGGACAGGATGGAGGTGTATTGTAGAGCTGTGTGTACAGTACAGGAATAGTAGATACAGGACAGGATGGAGGTGTAGTGTAGAGCTGTGTGTACAGTACAGGAATAGTAGATAGAGGACAGGATGGAGGTGTAGTGTAGAGCTGTGTGTACAGTACAGGAATAGTAGATACAGGACAGGATGGAGGTGTAGTGTAGAGCTGTGTGTACAGTACAGGAATAGTAGATAAAGGACAGGATGGAGGTGTAGTGTAGAGCTGTGTGTACAGTACAGGAATAGTAGATACAGGACTGGATGGAGGTGTAGTGTAGAGCTGTGTACAGGAATAGTAGATACAGGACAGGATGGAGGTGCAGTGTAGAGCTGTGTGTACAAGTACAGGAATAGTAGATACAGGACAGGATGGAGGTGTAGTGTAGAGCTGTGTACAGTAGAGGAATAGTAGATACAGGACAGGATGAAGGTGTAGTGTAGAGCTGTGTACAGTACAGGAATAGTAGATACAGGACAGGATGGAGGTGTAGTGTAGAGCTGTGTATACAGTACAGGAACAGTAGATACAGGACAGGATGGAGGTGTAGTGTAGAGCTGTGTACAGTACAGGAATAGTAGATACAGGACAGGATGGAGGTGTAGTGTAGAGCTGTGTGTACAGTATAGGAATAGTAGATACAGGACAGGATGGAGGTGTAGTGTAGAGCTGTGTGTACAGTACAGGAATAGTAGATACAGGACAGGATGGAGGTGTAGTGTAGAGCTGTATACAGTACAGGAATAGTAGATACAGGACAGGATGGAGGTGTAGTGTAGAGCTGTATACAGTACAGGAATAGTAGACACAGGACAGGATGGAGGTGTAGTGTAGAGCTGTGTGTACAGTATAGGAATAGTAGATACAGGACAGGATGGAGGTGTAGTGTAGAGCTGTGTGTACAAGAATAGTAGATAAAGGACAGGATGGAGGTGTAGTGTAGAGCTGTGTGTACAGTACAGGAATAGTAGATACAGGACAGGATGGAGGTGTAGTGTAGAGCTGTGTACAGTACAGGAATAGTAGATACAGGACAGGATGGAGATGTAGTGTAGAGCTGTGTGTACAGTCCAGGAATAGTAGATACAGCACAGGATGGAGGTGTAGTGTAGAGCTGTTTCTACAGTACAGGAATAGTAGATACAGGACAGGATGGAGGTGTAGTGTAGAGCTGTGTGTACAGTACAGGAATAGTAGATACAGACAGGATGGAGGTGTAGTGTAGAGCTGTGTGTACAGTACAGGAATAGTAGATACAGGACAGGATGGAGGTGTAGTGCAGAGCTGTGTGTACAGTACAGGAATAGTAGATACAGGACAGGATGGAGGTGTAGTGTAGAGCTGTGTGTACAGTACAGGAATAGTAGATACAGGACAGGATGGAGGTGTAGTGCAGAGCTGTGTGTACAGTACAGGAATAGTAGATACAGGACAGGATGGAGGTGTAGTGCAGAGCTGTGTGTACAGTACAGGAATAGTAGATACAGGACAGGATGGAGGTGTAGTGTAGAGCTGTGTGTACAGTACAGGAATAGTAGATACAGGACAGGATGGAGGTGTAGTGTAGAGCTGTGTACAGTACAGGAATAGTAGATACAGGACAGGATGGAGGTGTAGTGTAGAGCTGTGTGTACAGTACAGGAATAGTAGATACAGGACAGGATGGAGGTGGAGTGTAGAGCTGTGTGTACAGTACAGGAATAGTAGATACAGGACAGGATGGAGGTGTAGTGCAGAGCTGTGTGTACAGTACAGGAATAGTAGATACAGAACAGGATGGAGGTGTAGTGTAGAGCTGTGTGTACAGTACAGGAATAGTAGATACAGGACAAGATGGAGGTGTAGTGTAGAGCTGTGTACAGTACAGGAATAGTAGATACAGGACAGGATGGAGGTGTAGTGTAGAGCTGTGTGTACAGTACAGGAATAGTAGATACAGGACAGGATGGAGGTGTAGTGCAGAGCTGTGTGTACAGTACAGGAATAGTAGATACAGGACAGGATGGAGGTGTAGTGTAGAGCTGTGTGTACAGTACAGGAATAGTAGATACAGGACAGGATGGAGGTGCAGTGTAGAGATGTGTACAGGAATAGTAGATACAGGACAGGATGGAGGTGTAGTGTAGAGCTGTGTACAGTACAGGAATAGTAGATACAGGACAGGATGGAGGTGTAGTGTAGAGCTGAGTGTACAGTACAGGAATAGTAGATACAGGACAGGATGGAGGTGTAGTGTAGAGGTGTGTGTACAGCACAGGAATAGTAGATACAGGACAGGATGGAGGTGTAGTGTAGAGCTGTGTGTACAGTACAGGAATAGTAGATACAGGACAGGATGGAGGTGTAGTGTAGAGCTGTGTACAGTACAGGAATAGTAGATACAGGACAGGATGGAGGTGTAGTGTAGAGCTGTGTGTACAGTACAGGAATAGTAGATACAGGACAGGATGGAGGTGTAGTGTAGTGCTGTGTGTACAGTACAGGAATAGTAGATACAGGACAGGATGGAGGTGTAGTGTAGAGCTGTGTGTACAGTACAGGAATAGTAGATACAGGACAGGATGGAGGTGTAGTGTAGAGGTGTGTGTACAGTACAGGAATAGTAGATACAGGACAGGATGGAGGTGTAGTGTAGAGCTGTGCGTACAGTACAGGAATAGTAGATACAGGACAGGATGGAGGTGTAGTGTAGAGCTGTGTACAGTACAGGAATAGTAGATACAGGACAGGATGGAGGTGTAGTGTAGAGCTGTGTATACAGTACAGGAATAGTAGATACAGGACAGGATGGAGGTGCAGTGTAGAGCTGTGTACAGTACAGGAATAGTAGATACAGGACAGGATGGAGGTGTAGTGTAGAGCTGTGTGTACAGTACAGGAATAGTAGATACAGGACAGGATGGAGGTGTAGTGTAGAGCTGTGTGTACAGTACAGGAATAGTAGATACAGGACAGGATGGAGGTGTAGTGTAGAGCTGTGTGTACAGTACAGGAATAGTAGATACAGGACAGGATGGAGGTGTATTGTAGAGCTGTGTGTACAGTACAGGAATAGTAGATACAGGACAGGATGGAGGTGTAGTGTAGAGCTGTGTGTACAGTACAGGAATAGTAGATAGAGGACAGGATGGAGGTGTAGTGTAGAGCTGTGTGTACAGTACAGGAATAGTAGATACAGGACAGGATGGAGGTGTAGTGTAGAGCTGTGTGTACAGTACAGGAATAGTAGATAAAGGACAGGATGGAGGTGTAGTGTAGAGCTGTGTGTACAGTACAGGAATAGTAGATACAGGACTGGATGGAGGTGTAGTGTAGAGCTGTGTACAGGAATAGTAGATACAGGACAGGATGGAGGTGCAGTGTAGAGCTGTGTGTACAAGTACAGGAATAGTAGATACAGGACAGGATGGAGGTGTAGTGTAGAGCTGTGTGTACAGTACAGGAATAGTAGATACAGGACAGGATGAAGGTGTAGTGTAGAGCTGTGTACAGTACAGGAATAGTAGATACAGGACAGGATGGAGGTGTAGAGTAGAGCTGTGTATACAGTACAGGAACAGTAGATACAGGACAGGATGGAGGTGTAGTGTAGAGCTGTGTACAGTACAGGAATAGTAGATACAGGACAGGATGGAGGTGTAGTGTAGAGCTGTGTGTACAGTACAGGAATAGTAGATACAGGACAGGATGGAGGTGTAGTGCAGAGCTGTGTGTACAGTACAGGAACAGTAGATACAGGACAGGATGGAGGTGTAGTGTAGAGCTGTGTGTACAGTACAGGAATAGTAGATACAGGACAGGATGGAGGTGCAGTGTAGAGATGTGTACAGGAATAGTAGATACAGGACAGGATGGAGGTGTAGTGTAGAGCTGTGTACAGTACAGGAATAGTAGATACAGGACAGGATGGAGGTGTAGTGTAGAGCTGAGTGTACAGTACAGGAATAGTAGATACAGGACAGGATGGAGGTGTAGTGTAGAGGTGTGTGTACAGCACAGGAATAGTAGATACAGGACAGGATGGAGGTGTAGTGTAGAGCTGTGTGTACAGTACAGGAATAGTAGATACAGGACAGGATGGAGGTGTAGTGTAGAGCTGTGTACAGTACAGGAATAGTAGATACAGGACAGGATGGAGGTGTAGTGTAGAGCTGTG
Source organism: Phyllobates terribilis (assembly GCF_046119375.1). Lineage (NCBI taxonomy): Eukaryota > Metazoa > Chordata > Amphibia > Anura > Dendrobatidae > Phyllobates > Phyllobates terribilis. Next base: position 324,195 of record NW_027363692.1, read on the forward strand.
TGTACAGTACAGGAATAGTAGATACAGGACAGGATGGAGGTGTAGTGTAGAGCTGTGTGTACAGTACAGGAATAGTAGATACAGGACAGGATGGAGGTGTAGTGTAGAGCTCTGTGTACAGTACAGGAATAGTAGATACAGGACAGGATGGAGGTGTAGTGTAGAGGTGTGTGTACAGTACAGGAATAGTAGATACAGGACAGGATGGAGGTGTATTGTAGAGCTGTGTGTACAGTACAGGAATAGTAGATACAGGACAGGATGGAGGTGTAGTGTAGAGCTGTGTACAGTACAGGAATAGTAGATACAGGACAGGATGGAGGTGTAGTGTAGAGCTGTGTATACAGTACAGGAATAGTAGATACAGGACAGGATGGAGGTGCAGTGTAGAGCTGTGTACAGTACAGGAATAGTAGATACAGGACAGGATGGAGGTGTAGTGTAGAGCTGTGTGTACAGTACAGGAATAGTAGATACAGGAAAGGATGGAGGTGTATTGTAGAGCTGTGTGTACAGTACAGGAATAGTAGATACAGGACAGGATGGAGGTGTAGTGTAGAGCTGTGTGTACAGTACAGGAATAGTAGATACAGGACAGGATGGAGGTGTAGTGTAGAGCTGTGTGTACAGTACAGGAATAGTAGATACAGGACAGGATGGAGGTGTATTGTAGAGCTGTGTGTACAGTACAGGAATAGTAGATACAGGACAGGATGGAGGTGTAGTGTAGAGCTGTGTGTACAGTACAGGAATAGTAGATAGAGGACAGGATGGAGGTGTAGTGTAGAGCTGTGTGTACAGTACAGGAATAGTAGATACAGGACAGGATGGAGGTGTAGTGTAGAGCTGTGTGTACAGTACAGGAATAGTAGATAAAGGACAGGATGGAGGTGTAGTGTAGAGCTGTGTGTACAGTACAGGAATAGTAGATACAGGACTGGATGGAGGTGTAGTGTAGAGCTGTGTACAGGAATAGTAGATACAGGACAGGATGGAGGTGCAGTGTAGAGCTGTGTGTACAAGTACAGGAATAGTAGATACAGGACAGGATGGAGGTGTAGTGTAGAGCTGTGTACAGTAGAGGAATAGTAGATACAGGACAGGATGAAGGTGTAGTGTAGAGCTGTGTACAGTACAGGAATAGTAGATACAGGACAGGATGGAGGTGTAGTGTAGAGCTGTGTATACAGTACAGGAACAGTAGATACAGGACAGGATGGAGGTGTAGTGTAGAGCTGTGTACAGTACAGGAATAGTAGATACAGGACAGGATGGAGGTGTAGCGTAGAGCTGTGTGTATAGTACAGGAATAGTAGATACAGGACAGGATGGAGGTGTAGTGTAGAGCTGTGTGCAGTACAGGAATAGTAGATACAGGACAGGATGAAGGTGTAGTGTAGAGCTGTGTACAGTACAGGAATAGTAGATACAGGACAGGATGGAGGTGTAGTGTAGAGCTGTGTACAGTACAGGAATAGTAGATACAGGACAGGATGGAGGTGTAGTGTAGAGCTGTGTACAGTACAGGAATAGTAGATACAGGACAGGATGGAGGTGTAGTGTAGAGCTGTGTACAGTACAGGAATAGTAGATACAGGACAGGATGGAGGTGTAGCGTAGAGCTGTGTGTATAGTACAGGAATAGTAGATACAGGACAGGATGGAGGTGTAGTGTAGAGCTGTGTACAGTACAGGAATAGATACAGGACAGGATAGAGGTGTAGTGTAGAGCTGTGTGTACAGTACAGGAATAGTAGATACAGGACAGGATGGAGGTGTAGTGTAGAGCTGTGTGTACAGTACAGGAATAGTAGATACAGGACAGGATGGAGGTGTAGTGTAGAGCTGTGTACAGTACAGGAATAGTAGATACAGGACAGGATAGAGGTGTAGTGTAGAGCTGTGTGTACAGTACAGGAATAGTAGATACAGGACAGGATGGAGGTGTAGTGTAGAGCTGTGTGTACAGTACAGGAATAGTAGATACAGGACAGGATGGAGGTGTAGTGTAGAGCTGTGTACAGTACAGGAATAGCAGATACAGGACAGGATGGAGGTGTAGTGTAGAGCTGTGTACAGTACAGGAATAGCAGATACAGGACAGGATGGAGGTGTAGTGTAGAGCTGTGTGTACCGTACAGGAATAGTAGATACAGGACAGGATGGAGGTGTAGTGTAGAGCTGTGTACAGTACAGGAATAGTAGATACAGGACAGGATGGAGGTGTAGTGTAGAGCTGTGCACAGTACAGGAATAGTAGATACAGGACAGGATGGAGGTGTAGTGTAGAGCTGTGTGTACAGTACAGGAGTAGTAGATACAGGTCAGGATGGAGGTGTAGTGTAGAGCTGTGTACAGTACAGCAATAGTAGATACAGGACAGGATGGAGGTGTAGTGTAGAGCTGTGTGTACAGTGCAGGAATAGTAGATACAGGACATGATGGAGGTGTAGCGTAGAGCTGTGTGTACACTACAGGAATAGTAGATACAGGACAGGATGGAGGTGTAGTGTAGAGCTGTGTGTACAGGAATAGTAGATACAGGACAGGATGGAGGTGTAGTGTAGAGCTGTGTGTCCAGTACAGGAATAGTAGATACAGGACAGGATGGAGGTGTAGTGTAGAGCTGTGTACAGTACAGGAATAGTAGATATGGGACAGGATGGAGGTGTAGTGTAGAGCTGTGTGTACAGTACAGGAATAGTAGATACAGGACAGGATGGAGGTGTAGTGTAGAGCTGTGTGTACAGGAATAGTAGATACAGGACAGGATGGAGGTGTAGTGTAGAGCTGTGTGTCCAGTACAGGAATAGTAGATACAGGACAGGATGGAGGTGTAGTGTAGAGCTGTGTGTACAGTACAGGAATAGTAGATACAGGACAGGATGGAGGTGTAGTGTAGAGCTGTGTACAGGAATAGTAGATACAGGACAGGATGGACGTGTAGTGTAGAGCTGTGTGTACAGTACAGGAATAGTAGATACAGGACAGGATGGAGGTGTAGTGTAGAGCTGTGTGTACAGTACAGGAATAGTAGATACAGGACAGGATGGAGGTGTAGTTTAGAGCTGTGTATACAGTACAGGAATAGTAGATACAGGACAGGATGGAGGTGTAGTGTAGAGCTGTGTGTACAGTACAGGAATAGTAGATACAGGACAGGATGGAGGTGTAGTGTAGAGATGTGTACAGGAATAGTAGATACAGGACAGGATGGAGGTGTAGTGTAGAGCTGTGTACAGTACAGGAATAGTAGATACAGGACAGGATGGAGGTGTAGTGTAGAGCTGTGTGTACAGTACAGGAATAGTAGATACAGGACAGGATGGAGGTGTAGTGTAGAGCTGTGTGTACAGTACAGGAATAGTAGATACAGGACAGGATGGAGGTGTAGTGTAGAGCTGTGTGTACAGTACAGGAATAGTAGATACAGGACAGGATGGAGGTGTAGTGTAGAGCTGTGTGTACAGTACAGGAATAGTAGATACAGGACAGGATGGAGGTGTAGTGTAGAGCTGTGTACAGTACAGGAATAGTAGATACAGGACAGGATGGAGGTGTAGTGTAGAGCTGTGTATACAGTACAGGAATAGTAGATACAGGACAGGATGGAGGTGCAGTGTAGAGCTGTGTACAGGAATAGTAGATACAGGACAGGATGGAGGTGTAGTGTAGAGCTGTGTGTACAGTACAGGAATAGTAGATACAGGACAGGATGGAGGTGTAGTGTAGAGCTGTGTACAGTACAGGAATAGTAGATACAGGACAGGATGGAGGTGTAGTGTAGAGCTGTGTATACAGTACAGGAATAGTAGATACAGGACAGGATGGAGGTGCAGTGTAGAGCTGTGTACAGTACAGGAATAGTAGATACAGGACAGGATGGAGGTGTATTGTAGAGCTGTGTGTACAGTACAGGAATAGTAGATACAGGACAGGATGGAGGTGTAGTGTAGAGCTGTGTGTACAGTACAGGAATAGTAGATAGAGGACAGGATGGAGGTGTAGTGTAGAGCTGTGTGTACAGTACAGGAATAGTAGATACAGGACAGGATGGAGGTGTAGTGTAGAGCTGTGTGTACAGTACAGGAATAGTAGATAAAGGACAGGATGGAGGTGTAGTGTAGAGCTGTGTGTACAGTACAGGAATAGTAGATACAGGACTGGATGGAGGTGTAGTGTAGAGCTGTGTACAGGAATAGTAGATACAGGACAGGATGGAGGTGCAGTGTAGAGCTGTGTGTACAAGTACAGGAATAGTAGATACAGGACAGGATGGAGGTGTAGTGTAGAGCTGTGTGTACAGGACAGGAATAGTAGATACAGGACAGGATGGAGGTGTAGTGTAGAGCTGTGTACAGTACAGGAATAGTAGATACAGGACAGGATGGAGGTGTAGTGTAGAGCTGTGTATACAGTACAGGAATAGTAGATACAGGACAGGATGGAGGTGCAGTGTAGAGCTGTGTACAGTACAGGAATAGTAGATACAGGACAGGATGGAGGTGTATTGTAGAGCTGTGTGTACAGTACAGGAATAGTAGATACAGGACAGGATGGAGGTGTAGTGTAGAGCTGTGTGTACAGTACAGGAATAGTAGATACAGGACAGGATGGAGGTGTAGTGTAGAGCTGTGTGTACAGTACAGGAATAGTAGATACAGGACAGGATGGAGGTGTATTGTAGAGCTGTGTGTACAGTACAGGAATAGTAGATAGAGGACAGGATGGAGGTGTAGTGTAGAGCTGTGTACAGTACAGGAATAGTAGATACAGGACAGGATGGAGGTGTAGTGTAGAGCTGTGTGTACAGTACAGGAATAGTAGATACAGGACAGGATGGAGGTGTAGTGTAGAGCTGTGTACAGTACAGGAATAGTAGATACAGGACAGGATGGAGGTGTAGTGTAGAGCTGTGTGTACAGTACAGGAATAGTAGATACAGCACAGGATGGAGGTGTAGTGTAGAGCTGTGTGTACAGTATAGGAATAGTAGATACAGGACAGGATGGAGGTGTAGTGTAGAGCTGTGTACAGTACAGGAATAGTAGATACAGGACAGGATGGAGGTGTAGTGTAGAGCTGTGTGTACAGTACAGGAATAGTAGATACAGGACAGGATGGAGGTGTAGTGTAGAGCTGTATACAGTACAGGAATAGTAGATACAGGACAGGATGGAGGTGTAGTGTAGAGCTGTGTACAGTACAGGAATAGTAGATACAGGACAGGATGGAGGTGTAGTGTAGAGCTGTGTACAGTACAGGAATATTAGATACAGGACAGGATGGAGGTGTAGTGTAGAGCTGTGTGTACAGTATAGGAATAGTAGATACAGGACAGGATGGATGTGTAGTGTAGAGCTGTGTACAGTACAGGAATAGTAGATACAGGACAGCATGGACGTGTAGCGTAGAGCTGTGTAGAGTACAGGAATAGTAGATACAGGACAGGATGGAGGTGTAGTGTAGAGCTGTGTGTACAGTTCATGAATAGTAGATACTGGACAGGATGGAGGTGTAGTGTAGAGCTGTGTGTACAGTACAGGAATAGTAGATACAGGACAGGATGGAGGTGTAGTGTAGAGCTGTGTGTACAGTACAGGAATAGTAGATACAGGACAGGATGGAGGTGTAGTGTAGAGCTGTGTGTACAGTACAGGAATAGTAGATACAGGACAGGATGGAGGTGTAGTGTAGAGCTGTGTACAGTACAGGAATAGTAGATACAGGACAGGATGGAGGTGTAGTGTAGAGCTGTGTATACAGTACAGGAATAGTAGATACAGGACAGGATGGAGGTGCAGTGTAGAGCTGTGTACAGGAATAGTAGATACAGGACAGGATGGAGGTGTAGTGTAGAGCTGTGTGTACAGTACAGGAATAGTAGATACAGGACAGGATGGAGGTGTAGTGTAGAGCTGTGTACAGTACAGGAATCGTAGATACAGGACAGGATGGAGGTGTAGTGTAGAGCTGTGTATACAGTACAGGAATAGTAGATACAGGACAGGATGGAGGTGTAGTGTAGAGCTGTGTACAGTACAGGAATAGTAGATACAGGACAGGATGGAGGTGTATTGTAGAGCTGTGTGTACAGTACAGGAATAGTAGATACAGGACAGGATGGAGGTGTAGTGTAGAGCTGTGTGTACAGTACAGGAATAGTAGATACAGGACAGGATGGAGGTGTAGTGTTGAGCTGTGTATACAGTACAGGAATAGTAGATACAGGACAGGATGGAGGTGTAGTGTAGAGCTGTGTGTACAGTACAGGAATAGTAGATAGAGGACAGGATGGAGGTGTAGTGTAGAGCTGTGTGTACAGTACAGGAATAGTAGATAAAGGACAGGATGGAGGTGTAGTGTAGAGCTCTGTGTACAGTACAGGAATAGTAGATACAGGACTGGATGGAGGTGTAGTGTAGAGCTGTGTACAGGAATAGTAGATACAGGACAGGATGGAGGTGCAGTGTAGAGCTGTGTGTACAAGTACAGGAATAGTAGATACAGGACAGGATGGAGGTGTAGTGTAGAGCTGTGTGTACAGTACAGGAATAGTAGATACAGCACAGGATGGAGGTGTAGTGTAGAGCTGTGTGTACAGTATAGGAATAGTAGATACAGGACAGGATGGAGGTGTAGTGTAGAGCTGTGTACAGTACAGGAATAGTAGATACAGGACAGGATGGAGGTGTAGTGTAGAGCTGTGTGTACAGTACAGGAATAGTAGATACAGGACAGGATGGAGGTGTAGTGTAGAGCTGTATACAGTACAGGAATAGTAGATACAGGACAGGATGGAGGTGTAGTGTAGAGCTGTATACAGTACAGGAATAGTAGATACAGGACAGGATGGAGGTGTAGTGTAGAGCTGTGTACAGTACAGGAATATTAGATACAGGACAGGATGGAGGTGTAGTGTAGAGCTGTGTGTACAGTATAGGAATAGTAGATACAGGACAGGATGGAGGTGTAGTGTAGAGCTGTGTGTACAGTATAGGAATAGTAGATACAGGACAGGATGGAGGTGTAGTGTAGAGCTGTGTACAGTACAGGAATAGTAGATACAGGACAGCATGGACGTGTAGCGTAGAGCTGTGTACAGTACAGGAATAGTAGATACAGGACAGGATGGAGGTGTAGTGTAGAGCTGTGTGTACAGTTCATGAATAGTAGATACTGCACAGGATGGAGGTGTAGTGTAGAGCTGTGTGTACAGTACAGGAATAGTAGATACTGGACAGGATGGAGGTGTAGTGTAGAGCTGTGTACAGTACAGGAATAGTAGATACAGGACAGGATGGAGGTGTAGTGTAGAGCTGTGTGTACAGTATAGGAATAGTAGATACAGGACAGGATGGAGGTGTAGTGTAGAGCTGTGTGTACAGTACAGGAATAGTAGATACAGGACAGGATGGAGATGTAGTGTAGAGCTGTGTACAGTACAGGAATAGTAGATACAGGACAGGATGGAGGTGTAGTGTAGAGCTGTGTGTACAGTATAGGAATAGTAGATACAGGACAGGATGGAGGTGTAGTGTAGAGCTGTGTGTACAGTACAGGAATAGTAGATACAGGACAGGATGGAGGTGTAGTGTAGAGCTGTATACAGTACAGGAATAGTAGATACAGGACAGGATGGAGGTGTAGTGTAGAGCTGTGTGTACAGTATAGGAATAGTAGATACAGGACAGGATGGAGGTGTAGTGTAGAGCTGTGTGTACAAGAATAGTAGATAAAGGACAGGATGGAGGTGTAGTGTAGAGCTGTGTGTACAGTACAGGAATAGTAGATACAGGACAGGATGGAGGTGTAGTGTAGAGCTGTGTACAGTACAGGAATAGTAGATACAGGACAGGATGGAGATGTAGTGTAGAGCTGTGTGTACAGTCCAGGAATAGTAGATACAGCACAGGATGGAGGTGTAGTGTAGAGCTGTGTCTACAGTACAGGAATAGTAGATACAGGACAGGATGGAGGTGTAGTGTAGAGCTGTGTGTACAGTACAGGAATAGTAGATACAGACAGGATGGAGGTGTAGTGTAGAGCTGTGTGTACAGTACAGGAATAGTAGATACAGGACAGGATGGAGGTGTAGTGCAGAGCTGTGTGTACAGTACAGGAATAGTAGATACAGGACAGGATGGAGGTGTAGTGTAGAGCTGTGTGTACAGTACAGGAATAGTAGATACAGGACAGGATGGAGGTGTAGTGTAGAGCTGTGTGTACAGTACAGGAATAGTAGATACAGGACAGGATGGAGGTGTAGTGCAGAGCTGTGTGTACAGTACAGGAATAGTAGATACAGGACAGGATGGAGGTGTAGTGCAGAGCTGTGTGTACAGTACAGGAATAGTAGATACAGGACAGGATGGAGGTGTAGTGTAGAGCTGTGTGTACAGTACAGGAATTGTAGATACAGGACAGGATGGAGGTGTAGTGTAGAGCTGTGTACAGTACAGGAATAGTAGATACAGGACAGGATGGAGGTGTAGTGTAGAGCTGTGTACAGTACAGGAATAGTAGATACAGGACAGGATGGAGATGTAGTGTAGAGCTGTGTGTACAGTCCAGGAATAGTAGATACAGCACAGGATGGAGGTGTAGTGTAGAGCTGTGTCTACAGTACAGGAATAGTAGATACAGGACAGGATGGAGGTGTAGTGTAGAGCTGTGTGTACAGTACAGGAATAGTAGATACAGACAGGATGGAGGTGTAGTGTAGAGCTGTGTGTACAGTACAGGAATAGTAGATACAGGACAGGATGGAGGTGTAGTGCAGAGCTGTGTGTACAGTACAGGAATAGTAGATACAGGACAGGATGGAGGTGTAGTGTAGAGCTGTGTGTACAGTACAGGAATAGTAGATACAGGACAGGATGGAGGTGTAGTGTAGAGCTGTGTGTACAGTACAGGAATAGTAGATACAGGACAGGATGGAGGTGTAGTGCAGAGCTGTGTGTACAGTACAGGAATAGTAGATACAGGACAGGATGGAGGTGTAGTGCAGAGCTGTGTGTACAGTACAGGAATAGTAGATACAGGACAGGATGGAGGTGTAGTGTAGAGCTGTGTGTACAGTACAGGAATTGTAGATACAGGACAGGATGGAGGTGTAGTGTAGAGCTGTGTACAGTACAGGAATAGTAGATACAGGACAGGATGGAGGTGTAGTGTAGAGCTGTGTGTACAGTACAGGAATAGTAGATACAGAACAGGATGGAGGTGTAGTGTAGAGCTGTGTGTACAGTACAGGAATAGTAGATACAGGACAAGATGGAGGTGTAGTGTAGAGCTGTGTACAGTACAGGAATAGTAGATACAGGACAGGATGGAGGTGTAGTGTAGAGCTGTGTGTACAGTACAGGAATAGTAGATACAGGACAGGATGGAGGTGTAGTGCAGAGCTGTGTGTACAGTACAGGAATAGTAGATACAGGACAGGATGGAGGTGCAGTGTAGAAATGTGTACAGGAATAGTAGATACAGGACAGGATGGAGGTGTAGTGTAGAGCTGTGTACAGTACAGGAATAGTAGATACAGGACAGGATGGAGGTGTAGTGTAGAGCTGAGTGTACAGTACAGGAATAGTAGATACAGGACAGGATGGAGGTGTAGTGTAGAGGTGTGTGTACAGCACAGGAATAGTAGATACAGGACAGGATGGAGGTGTAGTGCAGAGCTGTGTGTACAGTACAGGAATAGTAGATACAGGACAGGATGGAGGTGTAGTGTAGAGGTGTGTGTACAGTACAGGAATAGTAGATACAGGACAGGATGGAGGTGTAGTGTAGAGCTGTGTACAGTACAGGAATAGTAGATACAGGACAGGATGGAGGTGTAGTGTAGAGCTGTGTGTACAGTACAGGAATAGTAGATACAGGACAGGATGGAGGTGTAGTGTAGAGCTGTGTGTACAGTACAGGAATAGTAGATACAGGACAGGATGGAGGTGTAGTGTAGAGCTGTGTGTACAGTACAGGAATAGTAGATACAGGACAGGATGGAGGTGTAGTGTAGACGTGTGTGTACAGTACAGGAATAGTAGATACAGGACAGGATGGAGGTGTAGTGTAGAGCTGTGTGTACAGTACAGGAATAGTAGATACAGGACAGGATGGAGGTGTAGTGTAGAGCTGTGTACAGTACAGGAATAGTAGATACAGGACAGGATGGAGGTGTAGTGTAGAGCTGTGTATACAGTACAGGAATAGTAGATACAGGACAGGATGGAGGTGCAGTGTATAGCTGTGTACAGTACAGGAATAGTAGATACAGGACAGGATGGAGGTGTAGTGTAGAGCTGTGTGTACAGTACAGGAATAGTAGATACAGGAAAGGATGGAGGTGTATTGTAGAGCTGTGTGTACAGTACAGGAATAGTAGATACAGGACAGGATGGAGGTGTAGTGTAGAGCTGTGTGTACAGTACAGGAATAGTAGATACAGGACAGGATGGAGGTGTAGTGTAGAGCTGTGTGTACAGTACAGGAATAGTAGATACAGGACAGGATGGAGGTGTATTGTAGAGCTGTGTGTACAGTACAGGAATAGTAGATACAGGACAGGATGGAGGTGTAGTGTAGAGCTGTGTGTACAGTACAGGAATAGTAGATAGAGGACAGGATGGAGGTGTAGTGTAGAGCTGTGTGTACAGTACAGGAATAGTAGATACAGGACAGGATGGAGGTGTAGTGTAGAGCTGTGTGTACAGTACAGGAATAGTAGATAAAGGACAGGATGGAGGTGTAGTGTAGAGCTGTGTGTACAGTACAGGAATAGTAGATACAGGACAGGATGGAGGTGTAGTGTAGAGCTGTGTGTACAGTTCATGAATAGTAGATACTGGACAGGATGGAGGTGTAGTGTAGAGCTGTGTGTACAGTACAGGAATAGTAGATACAGGACAGGATGGAGGTGTAGTGTAGAGCTGTGTGTACAGTACAGGAATAGTAGATACAGGACAGGATGGAGGTGTAGTGTAGAGCTGTGTGTACAGTACAGGAATAGTAGATACAGGACAGGATGGAGGTGTAGTGTATAGCTGTGTACAGTACAGGAATAGTAGATACAGGACAGGATGGAGGTGTAGTGTAGAGCTGTGTATACAGTACAGGAATAGTAGATACAGGACAGGATGGAGGTGCAGTGTAGAGCTGTGTACAGGAATAGTAGATACAGGACAGGATGGAGGTGTAGTGTAGAGCTGTGTGTACAGTACAGGAATAGTAGATACAGGACAAGATGGAGGTGTAGTGTAGAGCTGTGTACAGTACAGGAATCGTAGATACAGGACAGGATGGAGGTGTAGTGTAGAGCTGTGTATACAGTACAGGAATAGTAGATACAGGACAGGATGGAGGTGCAGTGTAGAGCTGTGTACAGTACAGGAATAGTAGATACAGGACAGGATGGAGGTGTATTGTAGAGCTGTGTGTACAGTACAGGAATAGTAGATACAGGACAGGATGGAGGTGTAGTGTAGAGCTGTGTGTACAGTACAGGAATAGTAGATACAGGACAGGATGGAGGTGTAGTGTTGAGCTGTGTGTACAGTACAGGAATAGTAGATACAGGACAGGATGGAGGTGTAGTGTAGAGCTGTGTGTACAGTACAGGAATAGTAGATAGAGGACAGGATGGAGGTGTAGTGCAGAGCTGTGTGTACAGTACAGGAATAGTAGATACAGGACAGGATGGAGGTGTAGTGTAGAGCTGTGTGTACAGTACAGGAATAGTAGATAAAGGACAGGATGGAGGTGTAGTGTAGAGCTCTGTGTACAGTACAGGAATAGTAGATACAGGACTGGATGGAGGTGTAGTGTAGAGCTGTGTACAGGAATAGTAGATACAGGACAGGATGGAGGTGCAGTGTAGAGCTGTGTGTACAAGTACAGGAATAGTAGATACAGGACAGGATGGAGGTGTAGTGTAGAGCTGTGTGTACAGTACAGGAATAGTAGATACAGGACAGGATGGAGGTGTAGTGTAGAGCTGTGTACAGTACAGGAATAGTAGATACAGGACAGGATGGAGGTGTAGTGTAGAGCTGTGTGTACAGTACAGGAATAGTAGATACAGGACAGGATGGAGGTGTAGTGTAGAGCTGTGTGTACAGTACAGGAATAGTAGATAGAGGACAGGATGGAGGTGTATTGTAGAGCTGTGTGTACAGTACAGGAATAGTAGATACAGGACAGGATGGAGGTGTAGTGTAGAGCTGTGTACAGTACAGGAATAGTAGATACAGGACAGGATGGAGGTGTAGTGTAGAGCTGTGTGTACAGTACAGGAATAGTAGATACAGCACAGGATGGAGGTGTAGTGTAGAGCTGTGTGTACAGTATAGGAATAGTAGATACAGGACAGGATGGAGGTGTAGTGTAGAGCTGTGTACAGTACAGGAATAGTAGATACAGGACAGGATGGAGGTGTAGTGTAGAGCTGTGTGTACAGTACAGGAATAGTAGATACAGGACAGGATGGAGGTGTAGTGTAGAGCTGTATACAGTACAGGAATAGTAGATACAGGACAGGATGGAGGTGTAGTGTAGAGCTGTGTACAGTACAGGAATATTAGATACAGGACAGGATGGAGGTGTAGTGTAGAGCTGTGTGTACAGTATAGGAATAGTAGATACAGGACAGGATGGAGGTGTAGTGTAGAGCTGTGTGTACATTATAGGAATAGTAGATACAGGACAGGATGGAGGTGTAGTGTAGAGCTGTGTACAGTACAGGAATAGTAGATACAGGACAGCATGGACGTGTAGCGTAGAGCTGTGTACAGTACAGGAATAGTAGATACAGGACAGGATGGAGGTGTAGTGTAGAGCTGTGTGTACAGTTCATGAATAGTAGATACTGGACAGGATGGAGGTGTAGTGTAGAGCTGTGTGTACAGTACAGGAATAGTAGATACTGGACAGGATGGAGGTGTAGTGTAGAGCTGTGTACAGTACAGGAATAGTAGATACAGGACAGGATGGAGGTGTAGTGTAGAGCTGTGTGTACAGTATAGGAATAGTAGATACAGGACAGGATGGAGGTGTAGTGTAGAGCTGTGTGTACAGTACAGGAATAGTAGATACAGGACAGGATGGAGATGTAGTGTAGAGCTGTGTACAGTACAGGAATAGTAGATACAGGACAGGATGGAGGTGTAGTGTAGAGCTGTGTGTACAGTATAGGAATAGTAGATACAGGACAGGATGGAGGTGTAGTGTAGAGCTGTGTGTACAGTACAGGAATAGTAGATACAGGACAGGATGGAGGTGTAGTGTAGAGCTGTATACAGTACAGGAATAGTAGATACAGGACAGGATGGAGGTGTAGTGTAGAGCTGTGTGTACAGTATAGGAATAGTAGATACAGGACAGGATGGAGGTGTAGTGTAGAGCTGTGTGTACAAGAATAGTAGATAAAGGACAGGATGGAGGTGTAGTGTAGAGTTGTGTGTACAGTACAGGAATAGTAGATACAGGACAGGATGGAGGTGTAGTGTAGAGCTCTGTACAGTACAGGAATAGTAGATACAGGACAGGATGGAGATGTAGTGTAGAGCTGTGTGTACAGTCCAGGAATAGTAGATACAGCACAGGATGGAGGTGTAGTGTAGAGCTGTGTCTACAGTACAGGAATAGTAGATACAGGACAGGATGGAGGTGTAGTGTAGAGCTGTGTGTACAGTACAGGAATAGTAGATACAGACAGGATGGAGGTGTAGTGTAGAGCTGTGTGTACAGTACAGGAATAGTAGATACAGGACAGGATGGAGGTGTAGTGCAGAGCTGTGTGTACAGTACAGGAATAGTAGATACAGGACAGGATGGAGGTGTAGTGTAGAGCTGTGTGTACAGTACAGGAATAGTAGATACAGGACAGGATGGAGGTGTAGTGTAGAGCTGTGTGTACAGTACAGGAATAGTAGATACAGGACAGGATGGAGGTGTAGTGCAGAGCTGTGTGTACAGTACAGGAATAGTAGATACAGGACAGGATGGAGGTGTAGTGCAGAGCTGTGTGTACAGTACAGGAATAGTAGATACAGGACAGGATGGAGGTGTAGTGTAGAGCTTTGTGTACAGTACAGGAATAGTAGATACAGGACAGGATGGAGGTGTAGTGTAGAGCTGTGTACAGTACAGGAATAGTAGATACAGGACAGGATGGAGGTGTAGTGTAGAGCTGTGTACAGTACAGGAATAGTAGATACAGGACAGGATGGAGGTGTAGTGTAGAGCTGTGTGTACAGTACAGGAATAGTAGATACAGGACAGGATGGAGGTGTAGTGCAGAGCTGTGTGTACAGTACAGGAATAGTAGATACAGGACAGGATGGAGGTGTAGTGTAGAGCTGTGTGTACAGTACAGGAATAGTAGATACAGGACAGGATGGAGGTGCAGTGTAGAGATGTGTACAGGAATAGTAGATACAGGACAGGATGGAGGTGTAGTGTAGAGCTGTGTACAGTACAGGAATAGTAGATACAGGACAGGATGGAGGTGTAGTGTAGAGCTGAGTGTACAGTACAGGAATAGTAGATACAGGACAGGATGGAGGTGTAGTGTAGAGGTGTATGTACAGCACAGGAATAGTAGATACAGGACAGGATGGAGGTGTAGTGCAGAGCTGTGTGTACAGTACAGGAATAGTAGATACAGTACAGGATGGAGGTGTAGTGTAGAGGTGTGTGTACAGTACAGGAATAGTAGATACAGGACAGGATGGAGGTGTAGTGTAGAGCTGTGTACAGTACAGGAATAGTAGATACAGGACAGGATGGAGGTTTAGTGTAGAGCTGTGTGTACAGTACAGGAATAGTAGATACAGGACAGGATGGAGGTGTAGTGTAGAGCTGTGTGTACAGTACAGGAATAGTAGATACAGGACAGGATGGAGGTGTAGTGTAGAGCTGTGTGTACAGTACAGGAATAGTAGATACAGGACAGGATGGAGGTGTAGTGTAGAGCTGTGTACAGTACAGGAATAGTAGATACAGGACAGGATGGAGGTGCAGTGTAGAGCTGTGTACAGTACAGGAATAGTAGATACAGGACAGGATGGAGGTGTAGTGTAGAGCTGTGTGTACAGTACAGGAATAGTAGATACAGGACAGGATGGAGGTGTAGTGTAGAGCTGTGTGTACAGTACAGGAATAGTAGATACAGGACAGGATGGAGGTGTATTGTAGAGCTGTGTGTACAGTACAGGAATAGTAGATACAGGACAGGATGGAGGTGTAGTGTAGAGCTGTGTGTACAGTACAGGAATAGTAGATAGAGGACAGGATGGAGGTGTAGTGTAGAGCTGTGTGTACAGTACAGGAATAGTAGATACAGGACAGGATGGAGGTGTAGTGTAGAGCTGTGTGTACAGTACAGGAATAGTAGATAAAGGACAGGATGGAGGTGTATTGTAGAGCTGTGTGTACAGTACAGGAATAGTAGATACAGGACTGGATGGAGGTGTAGTGTAGAGCTGTGTACAGGAATAGTAGATACAGGACAGGATGGAGGTGCAGTGTAGAGCTGTGTGTACAAGTACAGGAATAGTAGATACAGGACAGGATGGAGGTGTAGTGTAGAGCTGTGTGTACAGTACAGGAATAGTAGATACAGGACAGGATGGAGGTGTAGTGTAGAGCTGTGTGTACAGTACAGGAATAGTAGATACAGGACAGGATGAAGGTGTAGTGTAGAGCTGTGTACAGTACAGGAATAGTAGATACAGGACAGGATGGAGGTGTAGAGTAGAGCTGTGTATACAGTACAGGAACAGTAGATACAGGACAGGATGGAGGTGTAGTGTAGAGCTGTGTACAGTAGTGGAATAGTAGATACAGGACAGGATGGAGGTGTAGTGTAGAGCTGTGTGTACAGTACAGGAATAGTAGATACAGGACAGGATGGAGGTGTAGTGCAGAACTGTGTGTACAGTACAGGAATAGTAGATACAGGACAGGATGGAGGTGTAGTGTAGAGCTGTGTGTACAGTACAGGAATAGTAGATACAGGACAGGATGGAGGTGCAGTGTAGAGATGTGCACAGGAATAGTAGATACAGGACAGGATGGAGGTGTAGTGTAGAGCTGTGTACAGTACAGAAATAGTAGATACAGGACAGGATGGAGGTGTAGTGTAGAGCTGAGTGTACAGTACAGGAATAGTAGATACAGGACAGGATGGAGGTGTAGTGTAGAGGTGTGGGTACAGCACAGGAATAGTAGATACAGGACAGGATGGAGGTGTAGTGTAGAGCTGTGTGTACAGTACAGGAATAGTAGATACAGGACAGGATGGAGGTGTAGTGTAGAGCTGTGTACAGTACAGGAATAGTAGATACAGGACAGGATGGAGGTGTAGTGTAGAGCTGTGTGTACAGTACAGGAATAGTAGATACAGGACAGGATGGAGGTGTAGTGTAGAGCTGTGTGTACAGTACAGGAATAGTAGATACAGGACAGGATGGAGGTGTAGTGTAGAGCTGTGTGTACAGTACAGGAATAGTAGATACAGGACAGGATGGAGGTGTAGTGTAGAGGTGTGTGTACAGTACAGGAATAGTAGATACAGGACAGGATGGAGGTGTAGTGTAGAGCTGTGTGTACAGTACAGGAATAGTAGATACAGGACAGGATGGAGGTGTAGTGTAGAGCTGTGTACAGTACAGGAATAGTAGATACAGGACAGGATGGAGGTGTAGTGTAGAGCTGTGTATACAGTACAGGAATAGTAGATACAGGACAGGATGGAGGTGCAGTGTAGAGCTGTGTACAGTACAGGAATAGTAGATACAGGACAGGATGGAGGTGTAGTGTAGAGCTGTGTGTACAGTACAGGAATAGTAGATACAGGACAGGATGGAGGTGTAGTGTAGAGCTGTGTGTACAGTACAGGAATAGTAGATAAAGGACAGGATGGAGGTGTAGTGTAGAGCTGTGTGTACAGTACAGGAATAGTAGATACAGGACTGGATGGAGGTGTAGTGTAGAGCTGTGTACAGGAATAGTAGATACAGGACAGGATGGAGGTGTAGTGTAGAGCTGTGTACAGTACAGGAATAGTAGATACAGGACAGGATGGAGGTGTAGTGTAGAGCTGTGTGTACAGTACAGGAATAGTAGATACAGGACAGGATGGAGGTGTAGTGTAGAGCTGTGTGTACAGTACAGGAATAGTAGATACAGGACAGGATGGAGGTGTAGTGTAGAGCTGTGTGTACAGTACAGGAATAGTAGATACAGGACAGGATGGAGGTGTAGTGTAGAGCTGTGTGTACAGTACAGGAATAGTAGATACAGGACAGGATGGAGGTGTAGTTTAGAGCTGTGTATACAGTACAGGAATAGTAGATACAGGACAGGATGGAGGTGTAGTGTAGAGCTGTGTGTACAGTACAGGAATAGTAGATACAGGACAGGATGGAGGTGTAGTGTAGAGATGTGTACAGGAATAGTAGATACAGGACAGGATGGAGTTGTAGTGTAGAGCTGTGTACAGTACAGGAATAGTAGATACAGGACAGGATGGAGGTGTAGTGTAGAGCTGTGTGTACAGTACAGGAATAGTAGATACAGGACAGGATGGAGGTGTAGTGTAGAGCTGTGTGTACAGTACAGGAATAGTAGATACAGGACAGGATGGAGGTGTAGTGTAGAGCTGTGTGTACAGTACAGGAATAGTAGATACAGGACAGGATGGAGGTGTAGTGTAGAGCTGTGTGTACAGTACAGGAATAGTAGATACAGGACAGGATGGAGGTGTAGTGTAGAGCTGTGTACAGTACAGGAATAGTAGATACAGGACAGGATGGAGGTGTAGTGTAGAGCTGTGTGTACAGTACAGGAATAGTACATACAGGACAGGATGGAGGTGTAGTGTAGAGCTATGTGTACAGTACAGGAATAGTAGATACAGGACAGGATGGAGGTGTAGTGTAGAGCTGTGTGTACAGTACAGGAATAGTAGATACAGGACAGGATGGAGGTGTAGTGTAGAGCTGTGTATACAGTACAGGAATAGTAGATACAGGACAGGATGGAGGTGCAGTGTAGAGCTGTGTACAGGAATAGTAGATACAGGACAGGATGGAGGTGTAGTGTAGAGCTGTGTGTACAGTACAGGAATAGTAGATACAGGACAGGATGGAGGTGTACTGTAGAGCTGTGTACAGTACAGGAATAGTAGATACAGGACAGGATGGAGGTGTAGTGTAGAGCTGTGTATACAGTACAGGAATAGTAGATACAGGACAGGATGGAGGTGCAGTGTAGAGCTGTGTGCAGTACAGGAATAGTAGATACAGGACAGGATGGAGGTGTATTGTAGAGCTGTGTGTACAGTACAGGAATAGTAGATACAGGACAGGATGGAGGTGTAGTGTAGAGCTGTGTGTACAGTACAGGAATAGTAGATACAGGACAGGATGGAGGTGTAGTGTTGAGCTGTGTGTACAGTACAGGAATAGTAGATACAGGACAGGATGGAGGTGTAGTGTAGAGCTGTGTGTACAGTACAGGAATAGTAGATAGAGGACAGGATGGAGGTGTAGTGTAGAGCTGTGTGTACAGTACAGGAATAGTAGATAAAGGACAGGATGGAGGTGTAGTGTAGAGCTGTGTGTACAGTACAGGAATAGTAGATACAGGACTGGATGGAGGTGTAGTGTAGAGCTGTGTACAGGAATAGTAGATACAGGACAGGATGGAGGTGCAGTGTAGATCTGTGTGTACAGTACAGGAATAGTAGATACAGGACAGGATGGAGGTGTAGTGTAGAGCTGTGTGTACAGTACAGGAATAGTAGATAAAGGACAGGATGGAGGTGTAGTGTAGAGCTGTGTGTACAGTACAGGAATAGTAGATACAGGACTGGATGGAGGTGTAGTGTAGAGCTGTGTACAGGAATAGTAGATACAGGACAGGATGGAGGTGCAGTGTAGAGCTGTGTGTACAAGTACAGGAATAGTAGATACAGGACAGGATGGAGGTGTAGTGTAGAGCTGTGTGTACAGTACAGGAATAGTAGATACAGGACAGGATGGAGGTGTAGTGTAGAGCTGTGTACAGTACAGGAATAGTAGATACAGGACAGGATGGAGGTGTAGTGTAGAGCTGTGTATACAGTACAGGAATAGTAGATACAGGACAGGATGGAGGTGCAGTGTAGAGCTGTGTACAGTACAGGAATAGTAGATACAGGACAGGATGGAGGTGTATTGTAGAGCTGTGTGTACAGTACAGGAATAGTAGATACAGGACAGGATGGAGGTGTAGTGTAGAGCTGTGTGTACAGTACAGGAATAGTAGATACAGGACAGGATGGAGGTGTAGTGTAGAGCTGTGTGTACAGTACAGGAATAGTAGATACAGGACAGGATGGAGGTGTATTGTAGAGCTGTGTGTACAGTACAGGAATAGTAGATAGAGGACAGGATGGAGGTGTAGTGTAGAGCTGTGTGTACAGTACAGGAATAGTAGATACAGGACAGGATGGAGGTGTAGTGTAGAGCTGTGTGTACAGTACAGGAATAGTAGATAAAGGACAGGATGGAGGTGTAGTGTAGAGCTGTGTGTACAGTACAGGAATAGTAGATACAGGACAGGATGGAGGTGTAGTGTAGAGCTGTGTACAGTACAGGAATAGTAGATACAGGACAGGATGGAGGTGTAGTGTAGAGCTGTATGTACAGTACAGGAATAGTAGATACAGGACAGGATGTAGGTGTAGTGAAGAGCTGTGTATACAGTACTGGAATAGTAGATACAGGACAGGATGGAGGTGTAGTGTAGAGCTGTGTACAGTACAGGAATAGTAGATACAGGACAGGATGGAGGTGTAGTGTAGAGCTGTGTACAGTACAGGAATAGTAGATAAAGGACAGGATGGAGGTGTAGTGTAGAGCTGTGTGTACAGTACAGGAATAGTAGATACAGGACAGGATGGAGGTGTAGTGTAGAGCTGTGTGTACAGTACAGGAATAGTAGATAGAGGACAGGATGGAGGTGTAGTGTAGAGCTGTGTGTACAGTACAGGAATAGTAGATACAGGACAGGATGGAGGTGTAATGTAGAGCTGTGTGTACAGTACAGGAATAGTAGATAAAGGACAGGATGGAGGTGTAGTGTAGACCTGTGTGTACAGTACAGGAATAGTAGATACAGGACTGGATGGAGGTGTAGTGTAGAGCTGTGTACAGGAATAGTAGATACAGGACAGGATGGAGGTGTATTGTAGAGCTGTGTGTACAGTACAGGAATAGTAGATACAGGACAGGATGGAGGTGTAGTGTAGAGCTGTGTGTACAGTACAGGAATAGTAGATACAGGACAGGATGGAGGTGTAGTGTAGAGCTGTGTGTACAGTACAGGAATAGTAGATAAAGGACAGGATGGAGGTGTATTGTAGAGCTGTGTGTACAGTACAGGAATAGTAGATAGAGGACAGGATGGAGGTGTATTGTAGAGCTGTGTGTACAGTACAGGAATAGTAGATAGAGGACAGGATGGAGGTGTAGTGTAGAGCTGTGTGTACAGTACAGGAATAGTAGATAGAGGACAGGATGGAGGTGTAGTGTAGAGCTGTGTGTACAGTACAGGAATAGTAGATACAGGACAGGATGGAGGTGTAGTGTAGAGCTGTGTGTACAGTACAGGAATAGTAGATACAGGACAGGATGGAGGTGTATTGTAGAGCCGTGTGTACAGTACAGGAATAGTAGATAGAGGACAGGATGAAGGTGTAGTGTAGAGCTGTGTGTACAGTACAGGAATAGTAGATACAGGACAGGATGGAGGTGTAGTGTAGAGCTGTGTGTACAGTACAGGAATAGTAGATAAAGGACAGGATGGAGGTGTAGTGTAGAGCTGTGTGTACAGTACAGGAATAGTAGATACAGGACAGGATGGAGGTGTAATGTAGAGCTGTGTGTACAGTACAGGAATAGTAGATAAAGGACAGGATGGAGGTGTAGTGTAGAGCTGTGTGTACAGTACAGGAATAGTAGATACAGGACAGGATGGAGGTGTAGTGTAGAGCTGTGTGTACAGTACAGGAATAGTAGATAGAGGACAGGATGGAGGTGTAGTGTAGAGCTGTGTGTACAGTACAGGAATAGTAGATACAGGACAGGATGGAGGTGTAATGTAGAGCTGTGTGTACAGTACAGGAATAGTAGATAAAGGACAGGATGGAAGTGTAGTGTAGAGCTGTGTGTACAGTACAGAAATAGTAGATACAGGACTGGATGGAGGTGTAGTGTAGAGCTGTGTACAGGAATAGTAGATACAGGACAGGATGGAGGTGTATTGTAGAGCTGTGTGTACAGTACAGGAATAGTAGATACAGGACAGGATGGAGGTGTAGTGTAGAGCTGTGTGTACAGTACAGGAATAGTAGATACAGGACAGGATGGAGGTGTAGTGTAGAGCTGTGTGTACAGTACAGGAATAGTAGATAAAGGACAGGATGGAGGTGTATTGTAGAGCTGTGTGTACAGTACAGGAATAGTAGATAGAGGACAGGATGGAGGTGTATTGTAGAGCTGTGTGTACAGTAAGGGAATAGTAGATAGAGGACAGGATGGAGGTGTAGTGTAGAGCTGTGTGTACAGTACAGGAATAGTAGATAGAGGACAGGATGGAGGTGTAGTGTAGAGCTGTGTGTACAGTACAGGAATAGTAGATACAGGACAGGATGGAGGTGTAGTGTAGAGCTGTGTGTACAGTACAGGAATAGTAGATAAAGGACAGGATGGAGGTGTAGTGTAGAGCTGTGTGTACAAGTACAGGAATAGTAGATACAGGACAGGATGGAGGTGTAGTGTAGAGCTGTGTGTACAGTACAGGAATAGTAGATACAGGACAGGATGGAGGTGTAGTGTAGAGCTGTGTGTACAAGTACAGGAATAGTAGATACAGGACAGGATGGAGGTGTAGTGTAGAGCTGTGTGTACAGTACAGGAATAGTAGATACAGGACAGGATGGAGGTGTAGTGTAGAGCTGTGTGTACAGTACAGGAATAGTAGATACAGGACAGGATGGAGGTGTAGTTTAGAGCTGTGTACAGTACAGGAATAGTAGATACAGGACAGGATGGAGGTGCAGTGTAGAGCTGTGTACAGTACAGGAATAGTAGATACAGGACAGGATGGAGGTGTATTGTAGAGCTGTGTGTACAGTACAGGAATAGTAGATACAGGACAGGATGGAGGTGTAGTGTAGAGCTGTGTGTACAGTACAGGAATAGTAGATACAGGACAGGATGGAGTAGTAGTGTAGAGCTGTGTACAGTACAGGAATAGTAGATACAGGACAGGATGGAGGTGTAGTGTAGAGCTGTGTGTACAGTACAGGAATAGTAGATAGAGGACAGGATGGAGGTGTAGTGTAGAGGTGTGTGTACAGTACAGGAATAGTAGATACAGGACAGGATGGAGGTGTAGTGTAGAGCTGTGTGTACAGTACAGGAATAGTAGATACAGGACAGGATGGAGGTGAAGTGTAGAGCTGTGTACAGTACAGGAATAGTAGATACAGGACAGGATGGAGGTGTAGTGTAGAGCTGTGTATACAGTACAGGAATAGTAGATACAGGACAGGATGGAGGTGCAGTGTAGAGCTGTGTATACAGTACAGGAATAGTAGATACAGGACAGGATGGAGGTGTAGTGTAGAGCTGTGTGTACAGTACAGGAATAGTAGATACAGGAAAGGATGGAGGTGTATTGTAGAGCTGTGTGTACAGTACAGGAATAGTAGATGCAGGACAGGATGGAGGTGTAGTGTAGAGCTGTGTGTACAGTACAGGAATAGTAGATACAGGACAGGATGGAGGTGTAGTGTAGAGCTGTGTGTACAGTACAGGAATAGTAGATACAGGACAGGATGGAGGTGTATTGTAGAGCTGTGTGTACAGTACAGGAATAGTAGATACAGGACAGGATGGAGGTGTAGTGTAGAGCTGTGTGTACAGTACAGGAATAGTAGATAGAGGACAGGATGGAGGTGTAGTGTAGAGCTGTGTGTACAGTACAGGAATAGTAGATACAGGACAGGATGGAGGTGTAGTGTAGAGCTGTGTGTACAGTACAGGAATAGTAGATAAAGGACAGGATGGAGGTGTAGTGTAGAGCTGTGTGTACAGTACAGGAATAGTAGATACAGGACTGGATGGAGGTGTAGTGTAGAGCTGTGTACAGGAATAGTAGATACAGGACAGGATGGAGGTGCAGTGTAGAACTGTGTGTACAAGTACAGGAATAGTAGATACAGGACAGGATGGAGGTGTAGTGTAGAGCTGTGTGTACAGTACAGGAATAGTAGATACAGGACAGGATGAAGGTGTAGTGTAGAGCTGTGTACAGTACAGGAATAGTAGATACAGGACAGGATGGAGGTGTAGAGTAGAGCTGTGTATACAGTACAGGAACAGTAGATACAGGACAGGATGGAGGTGTAGTGTAGAGCTGTGTACAGTAGTGGAATAGTAGATACAGGACAGGATGGAGGTGTAGTGTAGAGCTGTGTGTACAGTACAGGAATAGTAGATACAGGACAGGATGGAGGTGTAGTGCAGAGCTGTGTGTACAGTACAGGAATAGTAGATACAGGACAGGATGGAGGTGTAGTGTAGAGCTGTGTGTACAGTACAGGAATAGTAGATACAGGACAGGATGGAGGTGCAGTGTAGAGATGTGTACAGGAATAGTAGATACAGGACAGGATGGAGGTGTAGTGTAGAGCTGTGTACAGTACAGGAATAGTAGATACAGGACAGGATGGAGGTGTAGTGTAGAGCTGAGTGTACAGTACAGGAATAGTAGATACAGGACAGGATGGAGGTGTAGTGTAGAGGTGTGTGTACAGCACAGGAATAGTAGATACAGGACAGGATGGAGGTGTAGTGTAGAGCTGTGTTAGTACAGGAACAGTAGATACAGGACAGGATTGGAGGTGTAGTGTAGACTGTGTACAGTACAGGAATAGTAGATACAGGACCAGGATGGAGGTGTAGTGTAGAGCTGTGTGTACAGTACAGGAATAGTAGATACAGGACAGGATGGAGGTGTAGTGTAGAGCTGTGTGTACAGTACAGGAATAGTAGATACAGGACAGGATGGAGGTGTAGTGTAGAGCTGTGTGTACAGTACAGGAATAGTAGATACAGGACAGGATGGAGGTGTAGTGTAGAGGTGGTGTGTACAGTACAGGAATAGTAGATACAGGACAGGATGGAGGTGTAGTGTAGAGCTGTGTGTACAGTACAGGAATAGTAGATACAGGACAGGATGGAGGTGTAGTGTAGAGCTGTGTACAGTACAGGAATAGTAGATACAGACAGGATGGAGGTGTAGTGTAGAGCTGTGTATACAGTACAGGAATAGTAGATACAGGACAGGATGGAGGTGCAGTGTAGAGCTGTGTACAGTACAGGAATAGTAGATACAGGACAGGATGGAGGTGTAGTGTAGGAGCTGTGTGTACAGTACAGGAATAGTAGATACAGGAAAGGATGGAGGTGTAGTGTAGAGCTGTGTGTACAGTACAGGAAAGTAGATACAGAAAGGATGGAGGTGTAGTGTAGAGCTGTGTACAGTACAGGAATAGTAGATACAGGACAGGATGGAGGTGTAGTGTAGAGCTGTGTGTACAGTACAGGAATAGTAGATACAGGACAGGATGGAGGTGTATTGTAGAGCTGTGTGTACAGTACAGGAATAGTAGATACAGGACAGGATGGAGGTGTAGTGTAGAGCTGTGTGTAC
Source organism: Phyllobates terribilis (assembly GCF_046119375.1). Lineage (NCBI taxonomy): Eukaryota > Metazoa > Chordata > Amphibia > Anura > Dendrobatidae > Phyllobates > Phyllobates terribilis. Next base: position 348,963 of record NW_027363692.1, read on the forward strand.
AGTACAGGAATAGTAGATAGAGGACAGGATGGAGGTGTAGTGTAGAGCTGTGTGTACAGTCAGGAATAGTAGATACAGGACAGGATGGAGGTGTAGTGTAGAGCTGTGTGTACAGTACAGGAATAGTAGATAAAGGACAGGATGGAGGTGTAGTGTAGAGCTGTGTGTACAGTACAGGAATAGTAGATACAGGACTGGATGGAGGTGTAGTGTAGAGCTGTGTACAGGAATAGTAGATACAGGACAGGATGGAGGTGCAGTGTAGAGCTGTGTGTACAAGTACAGGAATAGTAGATACAGGACAGGATGGAGGTGTAGTGTAGAGCTGTGTGTACAGTACAGGAATAGTAGATACAGGACAGGATGAAGGTGTAGTGTAGAGCTGTGTACAGTACAGGAATAGTAGATACAGGACAGGATGGAGGTGTAGTGTAGAGCTGTGTACAGTACAGGAACAGTAGATACAGGACAGGATGGAGGTGTAGTGTAGATCGTGTGTACAGTACAGGAATAGTAGATACAGGACAGGATGGAGGTGTAGCTGTAGAGCTGTGTGTACAGTACAGGAATAGTAGATACAGGACAGGATGGAGGTAGGTGTAGTGTAGAGCTGTGTACAGTACAGGAATAGTAGATACAGGACAGGATAGAGGTGTAGTGTAGAGCTGTGTGTACAGTACAGGAATAGTAGATACAGGACAGGATGGAGGTGTAGTGTAGAGCTGTGTGTACAGTACAGGAATAGTAGATACAGGACAGGATGGAGGTGTAGTGTAGAGCTGTGTACAGTACAGGAATAGTAGATACAGGACAGGATGGAGGTGTAGTGTAGAGCTGTGTACAGTACAGGAATAGCAGATACAGGACAGGATGGAGGTGTAGTGTAGAGCTGTGTGTACCGTACAGGAATAGTAGATACACGACAGGATGGAGGTGTAGTGTAGAGCTGTGTACAGTACAGGAATAGTAGATACAGGACAGGATGGAGGTGTAGTGTAGAGCTGTGCACAGTACAGGAATAGTAGATACAGGACAGGATGGAGGTGTAGTGTAGAGCTGTGTGTACAGGAATAGTAGATACAGGACAGGATGGAGGTGTAGTGTAGAGCTGTGTACAGTACAGGAATAGTAGATATGGGACAGGATGGAGGTGCAGTGTAGAGCTGTGTGTACAGTACAGGAATAGTAGATACAGGACAGGATGGAGGTGTAGTGTAGAGCTGTGTGTACAGGAATAGTAGATACAGGACAGGATGGAGGTGTAGTGTAGAGCTGTGTGTCCAGTACAGGAATAGTAGATACAGGACAGGATGGAGGTGTAGTGTAGAGCTGTGTGTACAGTACAGGAATAGTAGATACAGGACAGGATGGAGGTGTAGTGTAGAGCTGTGTACAGGAATAGTAGATACAGGACAGGATGGAGGTGTAGTGTAGAGCTGTGTGTACAGTACAGGAATAGTAGATACAGGACAGGATGGAGGTGTAGTTTAGAGCTGTGTATACAGTACAGGAATAGTAGATACAGGACAGGATGGAGGTGTAGTGTAGAGCTGTGTGTACAGTACAGGAATAGTAGATACAGGACAGGATGGAGGTGTAGTGTAGAGATGTGTACAGGAATAGTAGATACAGGACAGGATGGATGTGTAGTGTAGAGCTGTGTACAGTACAGGAATAGTAGATACAGGACAGGATGGAGGTGTAGTGTAGAGCTGTGTGTACAGTACAGGAATAGTAGATACAGGACAGGATGGAGGTGTAGTGTAGAGCTGTGTGTACAGTACAGGAATAGTAGATACAGGACAGGATGGAGGTGTAGTGTAGAGCTGTGTACAGTACAGGAATAGTAGATACAGGACAGGATGGAGGTGTAGTGTAGAGCTGTGTGTACAGTACAGGAATAGTAGATACAGGACAGGATGGAGGTGTAGTGTAGAGCTGTGTGTACAGTACAGGAATAGTAGATACAGGACAGGATGGAGGTGTAGTGTAGAGCTGTGTGTACAGTACAGGAATAGTAGATAGAGGACAGGATGGAGGTGTAGTGTAGAGCTGTGTGTACAGTACAGGAATAGTAGATACAGGACAGGATGGAGGTGTAGTGTAGAGCTGTGTGTACAGTACAGGAATAGTAGATAAAGGACAGGATGGAGGTGTAGTGTAGAGCTGTGTGTACAGTACAGGAATAGTAGATACAGGACAGGATGGAGGTGTAGTGTAGAGCTGTGTGTACAGTACAGGAATAGTAGATACAGGACAGGATGGAGGTGTAGTGTAGAGCTGTGTGTACAGTACAGGAATAGTAGATACAGGACAGGATGGAGGTGTAGTGTAGAGCTGTGTACAGTACAGGAATAGTAGATACAGGACAGGATGGAGGTGTAGTGTAGAGCTGTGTGTACAGTACAGGAATAGTAGATACAGGACAGGATGGAGGTGTAGTGTAGAGCTGTGTGTACAGTACAGGAATAGTAGATACAGGACAGGATGGAGGTGTAGTGTAGAGCTGTGTGTACAGTACAGGAATAGTAGATAGAGGACAGGATGGAGGTGTAGTGTAGAGCTGTGTGTACAGTACAGGAATAGTAGATACAGGACAGGATGGAGGTGTAGTGTAGAGCTGTGTGTACAGTACAGGAATAGTAGATAAAGGACAGGATGGAGGTGTAGTGTAGAGCTGTGTGTACAGTACAGGAATAGTAGATACAGGACTGGATGGAGGTGTAGTGTAGAGCTGTGTACAGGAATAGTAGATACAGGACAGGATGGAGGTGCAGTGTAGAGCTGTGTGTACAAGTACAGGAATAGTAGATACAGGACAGGATGGAGGTGTAGTGTAGAGCTGTGTGTACAGTACAGGAATAGTAGATACAGGACAGGATGGAGGTGTAGTGTAGAGCTATGTGTACAGTACAGGAATAGTAGATACAGGACAGGATGGAGGTGTAGTGTAGAGCTGTGTGTACAGTACAGGAATAGTAGATACAGGACAGGATGGAGGTGTAGTGTAGAGCTGTGTATACAGTACAGGAATAGTAGATACAGGACAGGATGGAGGTGCAGTGTAGAGCTGTGTACAGGAATAGTAGATACAGGACAGGATGGAGGTGTAGTGTAGAGCTGTGTGTACAGTACAGGAATAGTAGATACAGGACAGGATGGAGGTGTAGTGTAGAGCTGTGTATACAGTACAGGAATAGTAGATACAGGACAGGATGGAGGTGCAGTGTAGAGCTGTGTACAGTACAGGAATAGTAGATACAGGACAGGATGGAGGTGTATTGTAGAGCTGTGTGTACAGTACAGGAATAGTAGATACAGGACAGGATGGAGGTGTAGTGTAGAGCTGTGTGTACAGTACAGGAATAGTAGATACAGGACAGGATGGAGGTGTAGTGTTGAGCTGTGTGTACAGTACAGGAATAGTAGATACAGGACAGGATGGAGGTGTAGTGTAGAGCTGTGTGTACAGTACAGGAATAGTAGATAGAGGACAGGATGGAGGTGTAGTGTAGAGCTGTGTGTACAGTACAGGAATAGTAGATACAGGACAGGATGGAGGTGTAGTGTAGAGCTGTGTGTACAGTACAGGAATAGTAGATAAAGGACAGGATGGAGGTGTAGTGTAGAGCTGTGTGTACAGTACAGGAATAGTAGATACAGGACTGGATGGAGGTGTAGTGTAGAGCTGTGTACAGGAATAGTAGATACAGGACAGGATGGAGGTGCAGTGTAGAGCTGTGTGTACAGTACAGGAATAGTAGATAGAGGACAGGATGGAGGTGTAGTGTAGAGCTGTGTACAGGAATAGTAGATACAGGACAGGATGGAGGTGTAGTGTAGAGCTGTGTGTACAGTACAGGAATAGTAGATAGAGGACAGGATGGAGGTGTAGTGTAGAGCTGTGTGTACAGTACAGGAATAGTAGATACAGGACAGGATGGAGGTGTAGTGTAGAGCTTTGTGTACAGTACTGGAATAGTAGATACAGGACAGGATGGGGGTGTAGTGTAGAGCTGTGTGTACAGTACAGGAATAGTAGATAAAGGACAGGATGGAGGTGTAGTGTAGAGCTGTGTGTACAGTACAGGAATAGTAGATACAGGACAGGATGGAGGTGTAATGTAGAGCTGTGTGTACAGTACAGGAATAGTAGATAAAGGACAGGATGGAGGTGTAGTGTAGAGCTGTGTGTACAGTACAGGAATAGTAGATACAGGACAGGATGGAGGTGTAGTGTAGAGCTGTGTGTACAGTACAGGAATAGTAGATAGAGGACAGGATGGAGGTGTAGTGTAGAGCTGTGTGTACAGTACAGGAATAGTAGATACAGGACAGGATGGAGGTGTAATGTAGAGCTGTGTGTACAGTACAGGAATAGTAGATAAAGGACAGGATGGAGGTGTAGTGTAGAGCTGTGTGTACAGTACAGGAATAGTAGATACAGGACTGGATGGAGGTGTAGTGTAGAGCTGTGTACAGGAATAGTAGATACAGGACAGGATGGAGGTGTATTGTAGAGCTGTGTGTACAGTACAGGAATAGTAGATACAGGACAGGATGGAGGTGTAGTGTAGAGCTGTGTGTACAGTACAGGAATAGTAGATACAGGACAGGATGGAGGTGTAGTGTAGAGCTGTGTGTACAGTACAGGAATAGTAGATAAAGGACAGGATGGAGGTGTATTGTAGAGCTGTGTGTACAGTACAGGAATAGTAGATAGAGGACAGGATGGAGGTGTATTGTAGAGCTGTGTGTACAGTACAGGAATAGTAGATAGAGGACAGGATGGAGGTGTAGTGTAGAGCTGTGTGTACAGTACAGGAATAGTAGATAGAGGACAGGATGGAGGTGTAGTGTAGAGCTGTGTGTACAGTACAGGAATAGTAGATACAGGACAGGATGGAGGTGTAGTGTAGAGCTGTGTGTACAGTACAGGAATAGTAGATACAGGACAGGATGGAGGTGTATTGTAGAGCTGTGTGTACAGTACAGGAATAGTAGATAGAGGACAGGATGAAGGTGTAGTGTAGAGCTGAGTGTACAGTACAGGAATAGTAGATACAGGACAGGATGGAGGTGTAGTGTAGAGCTGTGTGTACAGTACAGGAATAGTAGATAAAGGACAGGATGGAGGTGTAGTGTAGAGCTGTGTACAGTACAGGAATAGTAGATACAGGACAGGATGGAGGTGTAGTGTAGAGCTGTGTACAGTACAGGAATAGTAGATACAGGACAGGATGGAGGTGTAATGTAGAGCTGTGTGTACAGTACAGGAATAGTAGATAAAGGACAGGATGGAGGTGTAGTGTAGAGCTGTGTGTACAGTACAGGAATAGTAGATACAGGACAGGATGGAGGTGTAGTGTAGAGCTGTGTGTACAGTACAGGAATAGTAGATAGAGGACAGGATGGAGGTGTAGTGTAGAGCTGTGTGTACAGTACAGGAATAGTAGATACAGGACAGGATGGAGGTGTAATGTAGAGCTGTGTGTACAGTACAGGAATAGTAGATAAAGGACAGGATGGAAGTGTAGTGTAGAGCTGTGTGTACAGTACAGGAATAGTAGATACAGGACTGGATGGAGGTGTAGTGTAGAGCTGTGTACAGGAATAGTAGATACAGGACAGGATGGAGGTGTATTGTAGAGCTGTGTGTACAGTACAGGAATAGTAGATACAGGACAGGATGGAGGTGTAGTGTAGAGCTGTGTGTACAGTACAGGAATAGTAGATACAGGACAGGATGGAGGTGTAGTGTAGAGCTGTGTGTACAGTACAGGAATAGTAGATAAAGGACAGGATGGAGGTGTATTGTAGAGCTGTGTGTACAGTACAGGAATAGTAGATAGAGGACAGGATGGAGGTGTATTGTAGAGCTGTGTGTACAGTACATGAATAGTAGATAGAGGACAGGATGGAGGTGTAGTGTAGAGCTGTGTGTACAGTACAGGAATAGTAGATAGAGGACAGGATGGAGGTGTAGTGTAGAGCTGTGTGTACAGTACAGGAATAGTAGATACAGGACAGGATGGAGGTGTAGTGTAGAGCTGTGTGTACAGTACAGGAATAGTAGATAAAGGACAGGATGGAGGTGTAGTGTAGAGCTGTGTGTACAAGTACAGGAATACTAGATACAGGACAGGATGGAGGTGTAGTGTAGAGCTGTGTGTACAGTACAGGAATAGTAGATACAGGACAGGATGGAGGTGTAGTGTAGAGCTGTGTGTACAGTACAGGAATAGTAGATACAGGACAGGATGGAGGTGTAGTTTAGAGCTGTGTACAGTACAGGAATAGTAGATACAGGACAGGATGGAGGTGCAGTGTAGAGCTGTGTACAGTACAGGAATAGTAGATACAGGACAGGATGGAGGTGTATTGTAGAGCTGTGTGTACAGTACAGGAATAGTAGATACAGGACAGGATGGAGGTGTAGTGTAGAGCTGTGTGTACAGTACAGGAATAGTAGATACAGGACAGGATGGAGTAGTAGTGTAGAGCTGTGTACAGTACAGGAATAGTAGATACAGGACAGGATGGAGGTGTATTGTAGAGCTGTGTGTACAGTACAGGAATAGTAGATACAGGACAGGATGGAGGTGTAGTGTAGAGCTGTGTGTACAGTACAGGAATAGTAGATACAGGACAGGATGGAGGTGTATTGTAGAGCTGTGTGTACAGTACAGGAATAGCAGAGATAAGGACAGGATGGAGGTGTAGTGTAGAGCTGTGTGTACAGTACAGGAATAGTAGATACAGGACAGGATGGAGGTGTAGTGTAGAGCTGTGTGTACAGTACAGGAATAGTAGATAAAGGACAGGATGGAGGTGTAGTGTAGAGCTGTGTGTACAGTACAGGAATAGTAGATACAGGACAGGATGGAGGTGTAGTGTAGAGCTGTGTGTACAGTACAGGAATAGTAGATAGAGGACAGGATGGAGGTGTAGTGTAGAGCTGTGTGTACAGTACAGGAATAGTAGATACAGGACAGGATGGAGGTGTAGTGTAGAGCTGTGTGTACAGTACAGGAATAGTAGATAAAGGACAGGATGGAGGTGTAGTGTAGAGCTGTGTGTACAGTACAGGAATAGTAGATACAGGACAGGATGGAGGTGTAGTGTAGAGCTGTGTACAGGAATAGTAGATACAGGACAGGATGGAGGTGCAGTGTAGAGCTGTGTGTACAAGTACAGGAATAGTAGATACAGGACAGGATGGAGGTGTAGTGTAGAGCTGTGTGTACAGTACAGGAATAGTAGATACAGGACAGGATGGAGGTGTAGTGTAGAGCTGTGTATACAGTACAGGAACAGTAGATACAGGACAGGATGGAGGTGTAGTGTAGAGCTGTGTACAGTACAGGAATAGTAGATACAGGACAGGATGGAGGTGTAGCGTAGAGCTGTGTGTATAGTACAGGAATAGTAGATACAGGACAGGATGGAGGTGTAGTGTAGAGCTGTGTACAGTACAGGAATAGATACAGGACAAGATAGAGGTGTAGTGTAGAGCTGTGTGTACAGTACAGGAATAGTAGATACAGGACAGGATGGAGGTGTAGTGTAGAGCTGTGTGTACAGTACAGGAATAGTAGATACAGGACAGGATGGAGGTGCAGTGTAGAGCTGTGTACAGTACAGGAATAGTAGATACAGGACAGGATGGAGGTGTAGTGTAGAGCTGTGCACAGTACAGGAATAGTAGATACAGGACAGGATGGAGGTGTAGTGTAGAGCTGTGTGTACAGTACAGGAGTAGTAGATACAGGTCAGGATGGAGGTGTAGTGTAGAGCTGTGTACAGTACAGCAATAGTAGATACAGGACAGGATGGAGGTGTAGTGTAGAGCTGTGTGTATAGTACAGGAATAGTAGATACAGGACAGGATGGAGGTGTAGTGTAGAGCTGTGTGTACAGTGCAGGAATAGTAGATACAGGACAGGATGGAGGTGTAGCGTAGAGCTGTGTGTACACTACAGGAATAGTAGATACAGGACAGGATGGAGGTGTAGTGTAGAGCTGTGTGTACAGGAATAGTAGATACAGGACAGGATGGAGGTGCAGTGTAGAGCTGTGTACAGTACAGGAATAGTAGATACAGGACAGGATGGAGGTGTAGTGTAGAGCTGTGTGTACAGTACAGGAATAGTAGATACAGGACAGGATGGAGGTGTAGTGTAGAGCTGTGTGTACAGTACAGGAATAGTAGATACAGGACAGGATGGAGGTGCAGTGTAGAGCTGTGTGTACAGTACAGGAATAGTAGATAAAGGACAGGATGGAGGTGTAGTGTAGAGCTGTGTGTACAAGTACAGGAATACTAGATACAGGACAGGATGGAGGTGTAGTGTAGAGCTGTGTGTACAGTACAGGAATAGTAGATACAGGACAGGATGGAGGTGTAGTGTAGAGCTGTGTGTACAGTACAGGAATAGTAGATACAGGACAGGATGGAGGTGTAGTTTAGAGCTGTGTACAGTATAGGAATAGTAGATACAGGACAGGATGGAGGTGCAGTGTAGAGCTGTGTACAGTACAGGAATAGTAGATACAGGACAGGATGGAGGTGTATTGTAGAGCTGTGTGTACAGTACAGGAATAGTAGATACAGGACAGGATGGAGGTGTAGTGTAGAGCTGTGTGTACAGTACAGGAATAGTAGATACAGGACAGGATGGAGTAGTAGTGTAGAGCTGTGTACAGTACAGGAATAGTAGATACAGGACAGGATGGAGGTGTATTGTAGAGCTGTGTGTACAGTACAGGAATAGTAGATACAGGACAGGATGGAGGTGTAGTGTAGAGCTGTGTGTACAGTACAGGAATAGTAGATACAGGACAGGATGGAGGTGTATTGTAGAGCTGTGTGTACAGTACAGGAATAGCAGAGATAAGGACAGGATGGAGGTGTAGTGTAGAGCTGTGTGTACAGTACAGGAATAGTAGATACAGGACAGGATGGAGGTGTAGTGTAGAGCTGTGTGTACAGTACAGGAATAGTAGATAAAGGACAGGATGGAGGTGTAGTGTAGAGCTGTGTGTACAGTACAGGAATAGTAGATACAGGACAGGATGGAGGTGTAGTGTAGAGCTGTGTGTACAGTACAGGAATAGTAGATAGAGGACAGGATGGAGGTGTAGTGTAGAGCTGTGTGTACAGTACAGGAATAGTAGATACAGGACAGGATGGAGGTGTAGTGTAGAGCTGTGTGTACAGTACAGGAATAGTAGATAAAGGACAGGATGGAGGTGTAGTGTAGAGCTGTGTGTACAGTACAGGAATAGTAGATACAGGACAGGATGGAGGTGTAGTGTAGAGCTGTGTACAGGAATAGTAGATACAGGACAGGATGGAGGTGCAGTGTAGAGCTGTGTGTACAAGTACAGGAATAGTAGATACAGGACAGGATGGAGGTGTAGTGTAGAGCTGTGTGTACAGTACAGGAATAGTAGATACAGGACAGGATGGAGGTGTAGTGTAGAGCTGTGTATACAGTACAGGAACAGTAGATACCGGACAGGATGGAGGTGTAGTGTAGAGCTGTGTACAGTACAGGAATAGTAGATACAGGACAGGATGGAGGTGTAGCGTAGAGCTGTGTGTATAGTACAGGAATAGTAGATACAGAACAGGATGGAGGTGTAGTGTAGAGCTGTGTACAGTACAGGAATAGATACAGGACAAGATAGAGGTGTAGTGTAGAGCTGTGTGTACAGTACAGGAATAGTAGATACAGGACAGGATGGAGGTGTAGTGTAGAGCTGTGTGCAGTACAGGAATAGTAGATACAGGACAGGATGGAGGTGTAGTGTAGAGCTGTGTGCAGTACAGGAATAGTAGATACAGGACAGGATGGAGGTGTAGTGTAGAGCTGTGTGTACAGTACAGGAATAGTAGATACAGGACAGGATGGAGGTGCAGTGTAGAGCTGTGTACAGTACAGGAATAGTAGATACAGGACAGGATGGAGGTGTAGTGTAGAGCTGTGCACAGTACAGGAATAGTAGATACAGGACAGGATGGAGGTGTAGTGTAGAGCTGTGTGTACAGTACAGGAGTAGTAGATACAGGTCAGGATGGAGGTGTAGTGTAGAGCTGTGTACAGTACAGCAATAGTAGATACAGGACAGGATGGAGGTGTAGTGTAGAGCTGTGTGTATAGTACAGGAATAGTAGATACAGGACAGGATGGAGGTGTAGTGTAGAGCTGTGTGTACAGTGCAGGAATAGTAGATACAGGACAGGATGGAGGTGTAGCGTAGAGCTGTGTGTACACTACAGGAATAGTAGATACAGGACAGGATGGAGGTGTAGTGTAGAGCTGTGTGTACAGGAATAGTAGATACAGGACAGGATGGAGGTGCAGTGTAGAGCTGTGTACAGTACAGGAATAGTAGATACAGGACAGGATGGAGGTGTAGTGTAGAGCTGTGTGTACAGGAATAGTAGATACAGGACAGGATGGAGGTGCAGTGTAGAGCTGTGTACAGTACAGGAATAGTAGATACAGGACAGGATGGAGGTGTAGTGTAGAGCTGTGTGTACAGTACAGGAATAGTAGATACAGGACAGGATGGAGGTGTAGTGTAGAGCTGTGTGTACAGTACAGGAATAGTAGATACAGGACAGGATGGAGGTGCAGTGTAGAGCTGTGTACAGTACAGGAATAGTAGATACAGGACAGGATGGAGGTGCAGTGTAGAGCTGTGTACAGTACAGGAATAGTAGATACAGGACAGGATGGAGGTGTAGTGTAGAGCTGTGTGTACAGTACAGGAATAGTAGATACAGGACAGGATGGAGGTGTAGTGTAGAGATGTGTACAGGAATAGTAGATACAGGACAGGATGGAGGTGTAGTGTAGAGCTGTGTGTACAGTACAGGAATAGTAGATACAGGACAGGATGGAGGTGTAGTGTAGAGATGTGTACAGGAATAGTAGATACAGGACAGGATGGAGGTGTAGTGTAGAGCTGTGTACAGTACAGGAATAGTAGATACAGGACAGGATGGAGGTGTAGTGTAGAGCTGAGTGTACAGTACAGGAATAGTAGATACAGGACAGGATGGAGGTGTAGTGTAGAGATGTGTACAGGAATAGTAGATACAGGACAGGATGGAGGTGTAGTGTAGAGCTGTGTGTACAGTACAGGAATAGTAGATACAGGACAGGATGGAGGTGTAGTGTAGAGCTGAGTGTACAGTACAGGAATAGTAGATACAGGACAGGATGGAGGTGTAGTGTAGAGATGTGTACAGGAATAGTAGATACAGGACAGGATGGAGGTGTAGTGTAGAGCTGTGTACAGTACAGGAATAGTAGATACAGGACAGGATGGAGGTGTAGTGTAGAGCTGTGTGTACAGTACAGGAATAGTAGATACAGGACAGGATGGAGGTGTAGTGTAGAGCTGTGTGTACAGTACAGGAATAGTAGATACAGGACAGGATGGAGGTGTAGTGTAGAGCTGTGTGTACAGTACAGGAATAGTAGATACAGGACAGGATGGAGGTGTAGTGTAGAGCTGTGTGTACAGTACAGGAATAGTAGATACAGGACAGGATGGAGGTGTAGTGTAGAGCTGTGTATACAGTACAGGAATAGTAGATACAGGACAGGATGGAGGTGTAGTGTAGAGCTGTGTATACAGTACAGGAATAGTAGATACAGGACAGGATGGAGGTGTAGTGTAGAGCTGTGTATACAGTACAGGAATAGTAGATACAGGACAGGATGGAGGTGTAGTGTAGAGCTGTGTGTACAGTACAGGAATAGTAGATACAGGACAGGATGGAGGTGTAGTGTAGAGCTGTGTGTACAGTACAGGAATAGTAGATACAGGACAGGATGGAGGTGTAGTGTAGAGCTGTGTATACAGTACAGGAATAGTAGATACAGGACAGGATGGAGGTGCAGTGTAGAGCTGTGTACAGTACAGGAATAGTAGATACAGGACAGGATGGAGGTGTAGTGTAGAGCTGTGTATACAGTACAGGAATAGTAGATACAGGACAGGATGGAGGTGCAGTGTAGAGCTGTGTACAGTACAGGAATAGTAGATACAGGACAGGATGGAGGTGCAGTGTAGAGCTGTGTACAGTACAGGAATAGTAGATACAGGACAGGATGGAGGTGTATTGTAGAGCTGTGTGTACAGTACAGGAATAGTAGATACAGGACAGGATGGAGGTGTAGTGTAGAGCTGTGTGTACAGTACAGGAATAGTAGATACAGGACAGGATGGAGGTGTAGTGTAGAGCTGTGTACAGTACAGGAATAGTAGATACAGGACAGGATGGAGGTGTAGTGTAGAGCTTTGTATACAGTACAGGAATAGTAGATACAGGACAGGATGGAGGTGCAGTGTAGAGCTGTGTACAGTACAGGAATAGTAGATACAGGACAGGATGGAGGTGTATTGTAGAGCTGTGTGTACAGTACAGGAATAGTAGATACAGGACAGGATGGAGGTGTAGTGTAGAGCTGTGTGCACAGTACAGGAATAGTAGATACAGGACAGGATTGAGGTGTAGTGTAGAGCTGTGTGTACAGTACAGGAATAGTAGATACAGGACAGGATGGAGGTGTATTGTAGAGCTGTGTGTACAGTACAGGAATAGTAGATAGAGGACAGGATGGAGGTGTAGTGTAGAGCTGTGTGTACAGTACAGGAATAGTAGATACAGGACAGGATGGAGGTGTAGTGTAGAGCTGTGTGTACAGTACAGGAATAGTAGATAAAGGACAGGATGGAGGTGTAGTGTAGAGCTGTGTGTACAGTACAGGAATAGTAGATACAGGACAGGATGGAGGTGTAGTGTAGAGCTGTGTGTACAGTACAGGAATAGTAGATAGAGGACAGGATGGAGGTGTAGTGTAGAGCTGTGTGTACAGTACAGGAATAGTAGATACAGGACAGGATGGAGGTGTAGTGTAGAGCTGTGTGTACAGTACAGGAATAGTAGATACAGGACTGGATGGAGGTGTAGTGTAGAGCTGTGTACAGGAATAGTAGATACAGGACAGGATGGAGGTGCAGTGTAGAGCTGTGTGTACAAGTACAGGAATAGTAGATACAGGACAGGATGGAGGTGTAGTGTAGAGCTGTGTGTACAGTACAGGAATAGTAGATACAGGACAGGATGGAGGTGTAGTGTAGAGCTGTGTGTACAGTACAGGAATAGTAGATACAGGACAGGATGGAGGTGTAGTGTAGAGCTGTGTACAGTACAGGAATAATAGATACAGGACAGGATGGAGGTGTAGTGTAGAGCTGTGTATACAGTACAGGAATAGTAGATACAGGACAGGATGGAGGTGCAGTGTAGAGCTGTGTACAGTACAGGAATAGTAGATACAGGACAGGATGGAGGTGTATTGTAGAGCTGTGTGTACAGTACAGGAATAGTAGATACAGGACAGGATGGAGGTGTAGTGTAGAGCTGTGTGTACAGTACAGGAATAGTAGATACAGGACAGGATGGAGGTGTAGTGTAGAGCTGTGTGTACAGTACAGGAATAGTAGATACAGGACAGGATGGAGGTGTATTGTAGAGCTGTGTGTACAGTACAGGAATAGTAGATAGAGGACAGGATGGAGGTGTAGTGTAGAGCTGTGTGTACAGTACAGGAATAGTAGATACAGGACAGGATGGAGGTGTAGTGTAGAGCTGTGTGTACTGTACAGGAATAGTAGATAAAGGACAGGATGGAGGTGTAGTGTAGAGCTGTGTGTACAGTACAGGAATAGTAGATACAGGACAGGATGGAGGTGTAGTGTAGAGCTGTGTGTACAGTACAGGAATAGTAGATAGAGGACAGGATGGAGGTGTAGTGTAGAGCTGTGTGTACAGTACAGGAATAGTAGATACAGGACAGGATGGAGGTGTAGTGTAGAGCTGTGTGTACAGTACAGGAATAGTAGATAAAGGACAGGATGGAGGTGTAGTGTAGAGCTGTGTGTACAGTACAGGAATAGTAGATACAGGACTGGATGGAGGTGTAGTGTAGAGCTGTGTACAGGAATAGTAGATACAGGACAGGATGGAGGTGTATTGTAGAGCTGTGTGAACAGTACAGGAATAGTAGATACAGGACAGGATGGAGGTGTAGTGTAGAGCTGTGTGTACAGTACAGGAATAGTAGATACAGGACAGGATGGAGGTGTAGTGTAGAGCTATGTGTACAGTACAGGAATAGTAGATACAGGACAGGATGGAGGTGTATTGTAGAGCTGTGTGTACAGTACAGGAATAGTAGATAGAGGACAGGATGGAGGTGTAGTGTAGAGCTGTGTGTACAGTACAGGAATAGTAGATACAGGACAGGATGGAGGTGTAGTGTAGAGCTGTGTGTACAGGACAGGAATAGTAGATAAAGGACAGGATGGAGGTGTAGTGTAGAGCTGTGTGTACAGTACAGGAATAGTAGATACAGGACAGGATGGAGGTGTAGTGTAGAGCTATGTATACAGTACAGGAACAGTAGATACAGGACAGGATGGAGGTGTAGTGTAGAGCTGTGTACATTACAGGAATAGTAGATACAGGACAGGATGGAGGTGTAGCGTAGAGCTGTGTGTATAGTACAGGAATAGTAGATACAGGACAGGATGGAGGTGTAGTGTAGAGCTGTGTACAGTACAGGAATAGATACAGGACAGGATAGAGGTGTAGTGTAGAGCTGTGTGTACAGTACAGGAATAGTAGATACAGGACAGGATGGAGGTGTAGTGTAGAGCTGTGTGTACAGTACAGGAATAGTAGATACAGGACAGGATGGAGGTGCAGTGTAGAGCTGTGTACAGTACAGGAATAGTAGATACAGGACAGGATGGAGGTGTAGTGTAGAGCTGTGTACAGTACAGGAATAGATACAGGACAGGATAGAGGTGTAGTGTAGAGCTGTGTGTACAGTACAGGAATAGTAGATACAGGACAGGATGGAGGTGTAGTGTAGAGCTGTGTGTACAGTGCAGGAATAGTAGATACAGGACAGGATGGAGGTGTAGCGTAGAGCTGTGTGTACACTACAGGAATAGTAGATACAGGACAGGATGGAGGTGTAGTGTAGAGCTGTGTGTACAGTACAGGAATAGTAGATACAGGACAGGATGGAGGTGTAGTGTAGAGCTGTGTGTACAGTACAGGAATAGTTGATACAGGACAGGATGGAGGTGTAGTGTAGAGCTGTGTGTCCAGTACAGGAATAGTAGATACAGGACAGGATGGAGGTGCAGTGTAGAGCTGTGTGTACAGTACAGGAATAGTAGATACAGGACAGGATGGAGGTGTAGTGTAGAGCTGTGTATACAGTACAGGAATAGTAGATACAGGACAGGATGGAGGTGTAGTGTAGAGCTGTGTACAGTACAGGAATAGTAGATATGGGACAGGATGGAGGTGTAGTGTAGAGCTGTGTGTACAGTACAGGAATAGTAGATACAGGACAGGATGGAGGTGTAGTGTAGAGCTGTGTGTACAGGAATAGTAGATACAGGACAGGATGGAGGTGTAGTGTAGAGCTGTGTGTCCAGTACAGGAATAGTAGATACAGGACAGGATGGAGGTGCAGTGTAGAGCTGTGTGTACAGTACAGGAATAGTAGATACAGGACAGGATGGAGGTGTAGTGTAGAGCTGTGTGTACAGTACAGGAATAGTAGATACAGGACAGGATGGAGGTGTAGTGTAGAGCTGTGTACAGGAATAGTAGATACAGGACAGGATGGAGGTGTAGTGTAGAGCTGTGTGTACAGTACAGGAATAGTAGATACAGGACAGGATGGACGTGTAGTGTAGAGCTGTGTGTACAGTACAGGAATAGTAGATACAGGACAGGATGGCGGTGTAGTGTAGAGCTGTGTGTACAGTACAGGAATAGTAGATACAGGACAGGATGAAGGTGTAGTTTAGAGCTGTGTATACAGTACAGGAATAGTAGATACAGGACAGGATGGAGGTGTAGTGTAGATCTGTGTGTACAGTACAGGAATAGTAGATACAGGACAGGATGGAGGTGTAGTTTAGAGCTGTGTATACAGTACAGGAATAGTAGATACAGGACAGGATGGAGGTGTAGTGTAGAGCTGTGTGTATAGTACAGGAATATTAGATACAGGACAGGATGGAGGTGTAGTGTAGAGCTGTGTGTACAGTACAGGAATAGTAGATACAGGACAGGATGGAGGTGTAGTGTAGAGCTGTGTGTACAGTACAGGAATAGTAGATACAGGACAGGATGGAGGTGTAGTGTAGAGCTGTGTGTACAGTACAGGAATAGTAGATACAGGACAGGATGGAGGTGTAGTGTAGAGCTGTGTGTACAGTACAGGAATAGTAGATACAGGACAGGATGGAGGTGCAGTGTAGAACTGTGTACAGTACAGGAATAGTAGATACAGGACAGGATGGAGGTGTAGTGTAGAGCTGTGTACAGTACAGGAATAGTAGATACAGGACAGGATGGAGGTGTAGTGTAGAGCTGTGTGTACAGTACAGGAATAGTAGATACAGGACAGGATGGAGGTGTAGTGTAGAGCTGTGTACAGTACAGGAATAGTAGATATAGGACAGGATGGAGGTGTAGTGTAGAGCTGTGTGTACAGTACAGGAATAGTAGATACAGGACAGGATGGAGGTGTAGTGTAGAGCTTTGTATACAGAACAGGAATAGTAGATACAGGACAGGATGGAGGTGTAGTGTAGAGCTGTGTGTACAGTACAGGAATAGTAGATACAGGACAGGATGGAGGTGTAGTGTAGAGCTCTGTACAGAACAGGAATAGTAGATACAGGACAGGATGGAGGTGTAGTGTAGAGCTGTGTATACAGTACAGGAATAGTAGATACAGGACAGGATGGAGGTGTAGTGTAGAGATGTGTACAGGAATAGTAGATACAGGACAGGATGGAGGTGTAGTGTAGAGCTGTGTACAGTACAGGAATAGTAGATACAGGACAGGATGGAGGTGTAGTGTAGAGCTGTGTGTACAGTACAGGAATAGTAGATACAGGACAGGATGGAGGTGTAGTGTAGAGCTGTGTGTACAGTACAGGAATAGTAGATACAGGACAGGATGGAGGTGTAGTGTAGAGCTGTGTGTACAGTACAGGAATAGTAGATACAGGACAGGATGGAGGTGTAGTGTAGAGCTGTGTGTACAGTACAGGAATAGTAGATACAGGACAGGATGGAGGTGTAGTGTAGAGCTGTGTACAGTACAGGAATAGTAGATACAGGACAGGATGGAGGTGTAGTGTAGAGCTGTGTGTACAGTACAGGAATAGTAGATACAGGACAGGATGGAGGTGTAGTGTAGAGCTATGTGTACAGTACAGGAATAGTAGATACAGGACAGGATGGAGGTGTAGTGTAGAGCTGTGTGTACAGTACAGGAATAGTAGATACAGGACAGGATGGAGGTGCAGTGTAGAGCTGTGTACAGGAATAGTAGATACAGGACAGGATGGAGGTGTAGTGTAGAGCTGTGTGTACAGTACAGGAATAGTATATACAGGACAGGATGGAGGTGTAGTGTAGAGCTGTGTACAGTACAGGAATAGTAGATACAGGACAGGATGGAGGTGTAGTGTAGAGCTGTGTATACAGTACAGGAATAGTAGATACAGGACAGGATGGAGGTGCAGTGTAGAGCTGTGTACAGTACAGGAATAGTAGATACAGGACAGGATGGAGGTGTATTGTAGAGCTGTGTGTACAGTACAGGAATAGTAGATACAGGACAGGATGGAGGTGTAGTGTAGAGCTGTGTGTACAGTACAGGAATAGTAGATACAGGATAGGATGGAGGTGTAGTGTTGAGCTGTGTGTACAGTACAGGAATAGTAGATACAGGACAGGATGGAGGTGTAGTGTAGAGCTGTGTACAGTACAGGAATAGTAGATACAGGACAGGATGGAGGTGTAGTGTAGAGCTGTGTGTACAGTACAGGAATAGTAGATAGAGGACAGGATGGAGGTGTAGTGTAGAGCTGTGTGTACAGTACAGGAATAGTAGATAAAGGACAGGATGGAGGTGTAGTGTAGAGCTGTGTGTACAGTACAGGAATAGTAGATACAGGACTGGATGGAGGTGTAGTGTAGAGCTGTGTACAGGAATAGTAGATACAGGACAGGATGGAGGTGCAGTGTAGAGCTGTGTGTACATTACAGGAATAGTAGATACAGGACTGGATGGAGGTGTAGTGTAGAGCTGTGTGTACAGTACAGGAATAGTAGATACAGGACAGGATGGAGGTGTAGTGTAGAGCTGTGTGTACAGTACAGGAATAGTAGATAAAGGACAGGATGGAGGTGTAGTGTAGAGCTGTGTGTACAGTACAGGAATAGTAGATACAGGACTGGATGGAGGTGTAGTGTAGAGCTGTGTACAGGAATAGTAGATACAGGACAGGATGGAGGTGCAGTGTAGAGCTGTGTGTACAAGTACAGGAATAGTAGATACAGGACAGGATGGAGGTGTAGTGTAGAGCTGTGTGTACAGTACAGGAATAGTAGATACAGGACAGGATGGAGGTGTAGTGGAGAGCTGTGTACAGTACAGGAATAGTAGATACAGGACAGGATGGAGGTGTAGTGTAGAGCTGTGTATACAGTACAAGAATAGTAGATACAGGACAGGATGGAGGTGCAGTGTAGAGCTGTGTACAGTACAGGAATAGTAGATACAGGACAGGATGGAGGTGTATTGTAGAGCTGTGTGTACAGTACAGGAATAGTAGATACAGGACAGGATGGAGGTGTAGTGTAGAGCTGTGTGTACAGTACAGGAATAGTAGATACAGGACAGGATGGAGGTGTAGTGTAGAGCTGTGTGTACAGTACAGGAATAGTAGATACAGGACAGGATGGAGGTGTAGTGTAGAGCTGTGTGTACAGTACAGGAATAGTAGATAGAGGACAGGATGGAGGTGTAGTGTAGAGCTGTGTGTACAGTACAGGAATAGTAGATACAGGACAGGATGGAGGTGTAGTGTAGAGCTGTGTGTACAGTACAGGAATAGTAGATAAAGGACAGGATGGAGGTGTAGTGTAGAGCTGTGTGTACAGTACAGGAATAGTAGATACAGGACAGGATGGAGGTGTAATGTAGAGCTGCGTGTACAGTACAGGAATAGTAGATAAAGGACAGGATGGAGGTGTAGTGTAGAGCTGTGTGTACAGTACAGGAATAGTAGATACAGGACAGGATGGAGGTGTAGTGTAGAGCTGTGTGTACAGTACAGGAATAGTAGATAGAGGACAGGATGGAGGTGTAGTGTAGAGCTGTGTGTACAGTACAGGAATAGTAGATACAGGACAGGATGGAGGTGTAATGTAGAGCTGTGTGTACAGTACAGGAATAGTAGATAAAGGACAGGATGGAGGTGTAGTGTAGAGCTGTGTGTACAGTACAGGAATAGTAGATACAGGACTGGATGGAGGTGTAGTGTAGAGCTGTGTACAGGAATAGTAGATACAGGACAGGATGGAGGTGTATTGTAGAGCTGTGTGTACAGTACAGGAATAGTAGATACAGGACAGGATGGAGGTGTAGTGTAGAGCTGTGTGTACAGTACAGGAATAGTAGATACAGGACAGGATGGAGATGTAGTGTAGAGCTGTGTGTACAGTACAGGAATAGTAGATAAAGCACAGGATGGAGGTGTATTGTAGAGCTGTGTGTACAGTACAGGAATAGTAGATAGAGGACAGGATGGAGGTGTATTGTAGAGCTGTGTGTACAGTACAGGAATAGTAGATAGAGGACAGGATGGAGGTGTAGTGTAGAACTGTGTGTACAGTACAGGAATAGTAGATAGAGGACAGGATGGAGGTGTAGTGTAGAGCTGTGTGTACAGTACAGGAATAGTAGATACAGGACAGGATGGAGGTGTATTGTAGAGCTGTGTGTACAGTACAGGAATAGTAGATAGAGGACAGGATGGAGGTGTAGTGTAGAGCTGTGTGTACAGTACAGGAATAGTAGATACAGGACAGGATGGAGGTATAGTGTAGAGCTGTGTGTACAGTACAGGAATAGTAGATAAAGGACAGGATGGAGGTGTAGTGTAGAGCTGTGTGTACAGTACAGGAATAGTAGATACAAGACAGGATGGAGGTGTAATGTAGAGCTGTGTGTACAGTACAGGAATAGTAGATAAAGGACAGGATGGAGGTGTAGTGTAGAGCTGTGTGTACAGTACAGGAATAGTAGATACAGGACAGGATGGAGGTGTAGTGTAGAGCTGTGTGTACAGTACAGGAATAGTAGATAGAGGACAGGATGGAGGTGTAGTGTAGAGCTGTGTGTACAGTACAGGAATAGTAGATACAGGACAGGATGGAGGTGTAATGTAGAGCTGTGTGTACAGTACAGGAATAGTAGATAAAGGACAGGATGGAGGTGTAGTGTAGAGCTGTGTGTACAGTACAGGAATAGTAGATACAGGACTGGATGGAGGTGTAGTGTAGAGCTGTGTACAGGAATAGTAGATACAGGACAGGATGGAGGTGTATTGTAGAGCTGTGTGTACAGTACAGGAATAGTAGATACAGGACAGGATGGAGGTGTAGTGTAGAGCTGTGTGTACAGTACAGGAATAGTAGATACAGGACAGGATGGAGGTGTAGTGTAGAGCTGTGTGTACAGTACAGGAATAGTAGATAAAGGACAGGATGGAGGTGTATTGTAGAGCTGTGTGTACAGTACAGGAATAGTAGATAGAGGACAGGATGGAGGTGTATTGTAGAGCTGTGTGTACAGTACAGGAATAGTAGATAGAGGACAGGATGGAGGTGTAGTGTAGAGCTGTGTGTACAGTACAGGAATAGTAGATAGAGGACAGGATGGAGGTGTAGTGTAGAGCTGTGTGTACAGTACAGGAATAGTAGATACAGGACAGGATGGAGGTGTAGTGTAGAGCTGTGTGTACAGTACAGGAATAGTAGATAAAGGACAGGATGGAGGTGTAGTGTAGAGCTGTGTGTACAAGTACAGGAATAGTAGATACAGGACAGGATGGAGGTGTAGTGTAGAGCTGTGTGTACAGTACAGGAATAGTAGATACAGGACAGGATGGAGGTGTAGTGTAGAGCTGTGTGTACAGTACAGGAATAGTAGATACAGGTCAGGATGGAGGTGTAGTGTAGAGCTGTGTGTACAGTACAGGAATAGTAGATACAGGACAGGATGGAGGTGTAGTGTAGAGCTGTGTGTACAGTACAGGAATAGTAGATACAGGACAGGATGGAGGTGTAGTGTAGAGCTGTGTGTACAGTACAGGAATAGTAGATACAGGACAGGATGGAGGTGTAGTTTAGAGCTGTGTACAGTACAGGAATAGTAGATACAGGACAGGATGGAGGTGCAGTGTAGAGCTGTGTGTACAGTACAGGAATAGTAGATACAGGACAGGATGGAGGTGTAGTTTAGAGCTGTGTACAGTACAGGAATAGTAGATACAGGACAGGATGGAGGTGTAGTGTAGAGCTGTGTGTACAGTACAGGAATAGTAGATACAGGACAGGATGGAGGTGTAGTTTAGAGCTGTGTACAGTACAGGAATAGTAGATACAGGACAGGATGGAGGTGTATTGTAGAGCTGTGTGTACAGTACAGGAATAGTATATACAGGACAGGATGGAGGTGTAGTGTAGAGCTGTGTGTACAGTACAGGAATAGTAGATACAGGACAGGATGGAGTAGTAGTGTAGAGCTGTGTACAGTACAGGAATAGTAGATACAGGACAGGATGGAGGTGTATTGTAGAGCTGTGTGTACAGTACAGGAATAGTAGATACAGGACAGGATGGAGGTGTAGTGTAGAGCTGTGTGTACAGTACAGGAATAGTAGATACAGGACAGGATGGAGGTGTATTGTAGAGCTGTGTGTACAGTACAGGAATAGCAGAGAAAAGGACAGGATGGAGGTGTAGTGTAGAGCTGTGTGTACAGTACAGGAATAGTAGATACAGGACAGGATGGAGGTGTAGTGTAGAGCTGTGTGTACAGTACAGGAATAGTAGATAGAGGACAGGATGGAGGTGTAGTGTAGAGCTGTGTGTACAGTACAGGAATAGAAGATACAGGACAGGATGGAGGTGTAGTGTAGAGCTGTGTGTACAGTACAGGAATAGTAGATAAAGGACAGGATGGAGGTGTAGTGTAGAGCTGTGTGTACAGTACAGGAATAGTAGATACAGGACTGGATGGAGGTGTAGTGTAGAGCTGTGTACAGGAATAGTAGATACAGGACAGGATGGAGGTGCAGTGTAGAGCTGTGTGTACAAGTACAGGAATAGTAGATACAGGACAGGATGGAGGTGTAGTGTAGAGCTGTGTGTACAGTACAGGAATAGTAGATACAGGACAGGATGGAGGTGTAGTGTAGAGCTGTGTATACAGTACAGGAACAGTAGATACAGGACAGGATGGAGGTGTAGTGTAGAGCTGTGTACAGTACAGGAATAGTAGATACAGGACAGGATGGAGGTGTAGCGTAGAGCTGTGTGTATAGTACAGGAATAGTAGATACAGGACAGGATGGAGGTGTAGTGTAGAGCTGTGTACAGTACAGGAATAGATACAGGACAAGATAGAGGTGTAGTGTAGAGCTGTGTGTACAGTACAGGAATAGTAGATACAGGACAGGATGGAGGTGTAGTGTAGAGCTGTGTGTACAGTACAGGAATAGTAGATACAGGACAGGATGGAGGTGCAGTGTAGAGCTGTGTACAGTACAGGAATAGTAGATACAGGACAGGATGGAGGTGTAGTGTAGAGCTGTGCACAGTACAGGAATAGTAGATACAGGACAGGATGGAGGTGTAGTGTAGAGCTGTGTGTACAGTACAGGAGTAGTAGATACAGGTCAGGATGGAGGTGTAGTGTAGAGCTGTGTACAGTACAGCAATAGTAGATACAGGACAGGATGGAGGTGTAGTGTAGAGCTGTGTGTATAGTACAGGAATAGTAGATACAGGACAGGATGGAGGTGTAGTGTAGAGCTGTGTGTACAGTGCAGGAATAGTAGATACAGGACAGGATGGAGGTGTAGCGTAGAGCTGTGTGTACACTACAGGAATAGTAGATACAGGACAGGATGGAGGTGTAGTGTAGAGCTGTGTGTACAGGAATAGTAGATACAGGACAGGATGGAGGTGCAGTGTAGAGCTGTGTACAGTACAGGAATAGTAGATACAGGACAGGATGGAGGTGTAGTGTAGAGCTGTGTGTACAGTACAGGAATAGTAGATACAGGACAGGATGGAGGTGTAGTGTAGAGATGTGTACAGGAATAGTAGATACAGGACAGGATGGAGGTGTAGTGTAGAGCTGTGTGTATAGTACAGGAATATTAGATACAGGACAGGATGGAGGTGTAGTGTAGAGCTGTGTGTACAGTACAGGAATAGTAGATACAGGACAGGATGGAGGTGTAGTGTAGACATGTGTACAGGAATAGTAGATACAGGACAGGATGGAGGTGTAGTGTAGAGCTGAGTGTACAGTACAGGAATAGTAGATACAGGACAGGATGGAGGTGTAGTGTAGAGATGTGTACAGGAATAGTAGATACAGGACAGGATGGAGGTGTAGTGTAGAGCTGTGTACAGTACAGGAATAGTAGATACAGGACAGGATGGAGGTGTAGTGTAGAGCTGTGTGTACAGTACAGGAATAGTAGATACAGGACAGGATGGAGGTGTAGTGTAGAGCTGTGTGTACAGTACAGGAATAGTAGATACAGGACAGGATGGAGGTGTAGTGTAGAGCTGTGTATACAGTACAGGAATAGTAGATACAGGACAGGATGGAGGTGCAGTGTAGAGCTGTGTACAGTACAGGAATAGTAGATACAGGACAGGATGGAGGTGTATTGTAGAGCTGTGTGTACAGTACAGGAATAGTAGATACAGGACAGGATGGAGGTGTAGTGTAGAGCTGTGTGTACAGTACAGGAATAGTAGATACAGGACAGGATGGAGGTGTAGTGTAGAGCTGTGTACAGTACAGGAATAGTAGATACAGGACAGGATGGAGGTGTAGTGTAGAGCTGTGTATACAGTACAGGAATAGTAGATACAGGACAGGATGGAGGTGCAGTGTAGAGCTGTGTACAGTACAGGAATAGTAGATACAGGACAGGATGGAGGTGTATTGTAGAGCTGTGTGTACAGTACAGGAATAGTAGATACAGGACAGGATGGAGGTGTAGTGTAGAGCTGTGTGTACAGTACAGGAATAGTAGATACAGGACAGGATTGAGGTGTAGTGTAGAGCTGTGTGTACAGTACAGGAATAGTAGATACAGGACAGGATGGAGGTGTATTGTAGAGCTGTGTGTACAGTACAGGAATAGTAGATACAGGACAGGATGGAGGTGCAGTGTAGAGCTGTGTACAGTACAGGAATAGTAGATACAGGACAGGATGGAGGTGTATTGTAGAGCTGTGTGTACAGTACAGGAATAGTAGATACAGGACAGGATGGAGGTGTAGTGTAGAGCTGTGTGTACAGTACAGGAATAGTAGATACAGGACAGGATTGAGGTGTAGTGTAGAGCTGTGTGTACAGTACAGGAATAGTAGATACAGGACAGGATGGAGGTGTATTGTAGAGCTGTGTGTACAGTACAGGAATAGTAGATAGAGGACAGGATGGAGGTGTAGTGTAGAGCTGTGTGTACAGTACAGGAATAGTAGATACAGGACAGGATGGAGGTGTAGTGTAGTGCTGTGTGTACAGTACAGGAATAGTAGATAAAGGACAGGATGGAGGTGTAGTGTAGAGCTGTGTGTACAGTACAGGAATAGTAGATACAGGACAGGATGGAGGTGTAGTGTAGAGCTGTGTGTACAGTACAGGAATAGTAGATAGAGAACAGGATGGAGGTGTAGTGTAGAGCTGTGTGTACAGTACAGGAATAGTAGATACAGGACAGGATGGAGGTGTAGTGTAGAGCTGTGTGTACAGTACAGGAATAGTAGATACAGGACTGGATGGAGGTGTAGTGTAGAGCTGTGTACAGGAATAGTAGATACAGGACAGGATGGAGGTGTAGTGTAGAGCTGTGTGTACAAGTACAGGAATAGTAGATACAGGACAGGATGGAGGTGTAGTGTAGAGCTGTGTGTACAGTACAGGAATAGTAGATACAGGACAGGATGGAGGTGTAGTGTAGAGCTGTGTGTACAGTACAGGAATAGTAGATACAGGACAGGATGGAGGTGTAGTGTAGAGCTGTGTACAGTACAGGAATAGTAGATACAGGACAGGATGGAGGTGTATTGTAGAGCTGTGTGTACAGTACAGGAATAGTAGATACAGGACAGGATGGAGGTGTAGTGTAGAGCTGTGTGTACAGTACAGGAATAGTAGATACAGGACAGGATGGAGGTGTAGTGTAGAGCTGTGTGTACAGTACAGGAATAGTAGATACAGGACAGGATGGAGGTGTATTGTAGAGCTGTGTGTACAGTACAGGAATAGTAGATAGAGGACAGGATGGAGGTGTAGTGTAGAGCTCTGTGTACAGTACAGGAATAGTAGATACAGGACAGGATGGAGGTGTAGTGTAGAGCTGTGTGTACAGTACAGGAATAGTAGATAAAGGACAGGATGGAGGTGTAGTGTAGAGCTGTGTGTACAGTACAGGAATAGTAGATACAGGACAGGATGGAGGTGTAGTGTAGAGCTGTGTGTACAGTACAGGAATAGTAGATAGAGGACAGGATGGAGGTGTAGTGTAGAGCTGTGTGTACAGTACAGGAATAGTAGATACAGGACAGGATGGAGGTGTAGTGTAGAGCTGTGTGTACAGTACAGGAATAGTAGATAAAGGACAGGATGGAGGTGTAGTGTAGAGCTGTGTGTACAGTACAGGAATAGTAGATACAGGACTGGATGGAGGTGTAGTGTAGAGCTGTGTACAGGAATAGTAGATACAGGACAGGATGGAGGTGTATTGTAGAGCTGTGTGTACAGTACAGGAATAGTAGATACAGGACAGGATGGAGGTGTAGTGTAGAGCTGTGTGTACAGTACAGGAATAGTAGATACAGGACAGGATGGAGGTGTAGTGTAGAGCTATGTGTACAGTACAGGAATAGTAGATACAGGACAGGATGGAGGTGTATTGTAGAGCTGTGTGTACAGTACAGGAATAGTAGATAGAGGACAGGATGGAGGTGTAGTGTAGAGCTGTGTGTACAGTACAGGAATAGTAGATACAGGACAGGATGGAGGTGTAGTGTAGAGCTGTGTGTACAGTACAGGAATAGTAGATAAAGGACAGGATGGAGGTGTAGTGTAGAGCTGTGTGTACAGTACAGGAATAGTAGATACAGGACAGGATGGAGGTGTAGTGTAGAGCTGTGTGTACAGTACAGGAATAGTAGATAGAGGACAGGATGGAGGTGTAGTGTAGAGCTGTGTGTACAGTACAGGAATAGTAGATACAGGACAGGATGGAGGTGTAGTGTAGAGCTGTGTGTACAGTACAGGAATAGTAGATAAAGGACAGGATGGAGGTGTAGTGTAGAGCTGTGTGTACAGTACAGGAATAGTAGATACAGGACTGGATGGAGGTGTAGTGTAGAGCTGTGTACAGGAATAGTAGATACAGGACAGGATGGAGGTGCAGTGTAGAGCTGTGTGTACAAGTACAGGAATAGTAGATACAGGACAGGATGGAGGTGTAGTGTAGAGCTGTGTGTACAGTACAGGAATAGTAGATACAGGACAGGATGGAGGTGTAGTGTAGAGCTGTGTGTACACTACAGGAATAGTAGATACAGGACAGGATGGAGGTGTAGTGTAGAGCTGTGTACAGTACAGGAATAGTAGATACAGGACAGGATGGAGGTGTAGTGTAGAGCTGTGTATACAGTACAGGAATAGTAGATACAGGACAGGATGGAGGTGCAGTGTAGAGCTGTGTACAGTACAGGAATAGTAGATACAGGACAGGATGGAGGTGTATTGTAGAGCTGTGTGTACAGTACAGGAATAGTAGATAGAGGACAGGATGGAGGTGTAGTGTAGAGCTGTGTGTACAGTACAGGAATAGTAGATACAGGACAGGATGGAGGTGTAGTGTAGAGCTGTGTGTACAGTACAGGAATAGTAGATAAAGGACAGGATGGAGTTGTAGTGTAGAGCTGTGTGTACAGTACAGGAATAGTAGATACAGGACAGGATGGAGGTGTAGTGTAGAGCTGTGTGTACAGTACAGGAATAGTAGATAGAGGACAGGATGGAGGTGTAGTGTAGAGCTGTGTGTACAGTACAGGAATAGTAGATACAGGACAGGATGGAGGTGTAGTGTAGAGCTGTGTGTACAGTACAGGAATAGTAGATAAAGGACAGGATGGAGGTGTAGTGTAGAGCTGTGTACAGGAATAGTAGATACAGGACAGGATGGAGGTGCAGTGTAGAGCTGTGTAAAGGAATAGTAGATACAGGACTGGATGGAGGTGTAGTGTAGAGCTGTGTACAGGAATAGTAGATACAGGACAGGATGGAGGTGCAGTGTAGAGCTGTGTGTACAAGTACAGGAATAGTAGATACAGAACAGGATGGAGGTGTTGTGTAGAGCTGTGTGTACAGTACAGGAATAGTAGATACAGGACAGGATGGAGGTGTAGTGTAGAGCTGTGTATACAGTACAGGAACAGTAGATACAGGACAGGATGGAGGTGTAGTGTAGAGCTGTGTACATTACAGGAATAGTAGATACAGGACAGGATGGAGGTGTAGCGTAGAGCTGTGTGTATAGTACAGGAATAGTAGATACAGGACAGGATGGAGGTGTAGTGTAGAGCTGTGTACAGTACAGGAATAGATACAGGACAGGATAGAGGTGTAGTGTAGAGCTGTGTGTACAGTACAGGAATAGTAGATACAGGACAGGATGGAGGTGTAGTGTAGAGCTGTGTGTACAGTACAGGAATAGTAGATACAGGACAGGATGGAGGTGCAGTGTAGAGCTGTGTACAGTACAGGAATAGTAGATACAGGACAGGATGGAGGTGTAGTGTAGAGCTGTGCACAGTACAGGAATAGTAGATACAGGACAGGATGGAGGTGTAGTGTAGAGCTGTGTGTACAGTACAGGAATAGTAGATAGAGGACAGGATGGAGGTGTAGTGTAGAGCTGTGTGTACAGTACAGGAATAGTAGATACAGGACAGGATGGAGGTGTAGTGTAGTGCTGTGTGTACAGTACAGGAATAGTAGATAAAGGACAGGATGGAGGTGTAGTGTAGAGCTGTGTGTACAGTACAGGAATAGTAGATACAGGACAGGATGGAGGTGTAGTGTAGAGCTGTGTGTACAGTACAGGAATAGTAGATAGAGAACAGGATGGAGGTGTAGTGTAGAGCTGTGTGTACAGTACAGGAATAGTAGATACAGGACAGGATGGAGGTGTAGTGTAGAGCTGTGTGTACAGTACAGGAATAGTAGATACAGGACTGGATGGAGGTGTAGTGTAGAGCTGTGTACAGGAATAGTAGATACAGGACAGGATGGAGGTGTAGTGTAGAGCTGTGTGTACAAGTACAGGAATAGTAGATACAGGACAGGATGGAGGTGTAGTGTAGAGCTGTGTGTACAGTACAGGAATAGTAGATACAGGACAGGATGGAGGTGTAGTGTAGAGCTGTGTGTACAGTACAGGAATAGTAGATACAGGACAGGATGGAGGTGTAGTGTAGAGCTGTGTACAGTACAGGAATAGTAGATACAGGACAGGATGGAGGTGTATTGTAGAGCTGTGTGTACAGTACAGGAATAGTAGATACAGGACAGGATGGAGGTGTAGTGTAGAGCTGTGTGTACAGTACAGGAATAGTAGATACAGGACAGGATGGAGGTGTAGTGTAGAGCTGTGTGTACAGTACAGGAATAGTAGATACAGGACAGGATGGAGGTGTATTGTAGAGCTGTGTGTACAGTACAGGAATAGTAGATAGAGGACAGGATGGAGGTGTAGTGTAGAGCTCTGTGTACAGTACAGGAATAGTAGATACAGGACAGGATGGAGGTGTAGTGTAGAGCTGTGTGTACAGTACAGGAATAGTAGATAAAGGACAGGATGGAGGTGTAGTGTAGAGCTGTGTGTACAGTACAGGAATAGTAGATACAGGACAGGATGGAGGTGTAGTGTAGAGCTGTGTGTACAGTACAGGAATAGTAGATAGAGGACAGGATGGAGGTGTAGTGTAGAGCTGTGTGTACAGTACAGGAATAGTAGATACAGGACAGGATGGAGGTGTAGTGTAGAGCTGTGTGTACAGTACAGGAATAGTAGATAAAGGACAGGATGGAGGTGTAGTGTAGAGCTGTGTGTACAGTACAGGAATAGTAGATACAGGACTGGATGGAGGTGTAGTGTAGAGCTGTGTACAGGAATAGTAGATACAGGACAGGATGGAGGTGTATTGTAGAGCTGTGTGTACAGTACAGGAATAGTAGATACAGGACAGGATGGAGGTGTAGTGTAGAGCTGTGTGTACAGTACAGGAATAGTAGATACAGGACAGGATGGAGGTGTAGTGTAGAGCTATGTGTACAGTACAGGAATAGTAGATACAGGACAGGATGGAGGTGTATTGTAGAGCTGTGTGTACAGTACAGGAATAGTAGATAGAGGACAGGATGGAGGTGTAGTGTAGAGCTGTGTGTACAGTACAGGAATAGTAGATACAGGACAGGATGGAGGTGTAGTGTAGAGCTGTGTGTACAGTACAGGAATAGTAGATAAAGGACAGGATGGAGGTGTAGTGTAGAGCTGTGTGTACAGTACAGGAATAGTAGATACAGGACAGGATGGAGGTGTAGTGTAGAGCTGTGTGTACAGTACAGGAATAGTAGATAGAGGACAGGATGGAGGTGTAGTGTAGAGCTGTGTGTACAGTACAGGAATAGTAGATACAGGACAGGATGGAGGTGTAGTGTAGAGCTGTGTGTACAGTACAGGAATAGTAGATAAAGGACAGGATGGAGGTGTAGTGTAGAGCTGTGTGTACAGTACAGGAATAGTAGATACAGGACTGGATGGAGGTGTAGTGTAGAGCTGTGTACAGGAATAGTAGATACAGGACAGGATGGAGGTGCAGTGTAGAGCTGTGTGTACAAGTACAGGAATAGTAGATACAGGACAGGATGGAGGTGTAGTGTAGAGCTGTGTGTACAGTACAGGAATAGTAGATACAGGACAGGATGGAGGTGTAGTGTAGAGCTGTGTGTACACTACAGGAATAGTAGATACAGGACAGGATGGAGGTGTAGTGTAGAGCTGTGTACAGTACAGGAATAGTAGATACAGGACAGGATGGAGGTGTAGTGTAGAGCTGTGTATACAGTACAGGAATAGTAGATACAGGACAGGATGGAGGTGCAGTGTAGAGCTGTGTACAGTACAGGAATAGTAGATACAGGACAGGATGGAGGTGTATTGTAGAGCTGTGTGTACAGTACAGGAATAGTAGATAGAGGACAGGATGGAGGTGTAGTGTAGAGCTGTGTGTACAGTACAGGAATAGTAGATACAGGACAGGATGGAGGTGTAGTGTAGAGCTGTGTGTACAGTACAGGAATAGTAGATAAAGGACAGGATGGAGTTGTAGTGTAGAGCTGTGTGTACAGTACAGGAATAGTAGATACAGGACAGGATGGAGGTGTAGTGTAGAGCTGTGTGTACAGTACAGGAATAGTAGATAGAGGACAGGATGGAGGTGTAGTGTAGAGCTGTGTGTACAGTACAGGAATAGTAGATACAGGACAGGATGGAGGTGTAGTGTAGAGCTGTGTGTACAGTACAGGAATAGTAGATAAAGGACAGGATGGAGGTGTAGTGTAGAGCTGTGTACAGGAATAGTAGATACAGGACAGGATGGAGGTGCAGTGTAGAGCTGTGTAAAGGAATAGTAGATACAGGACTGGATGGAGGTGTAGTGTAGAGCTGTGTACAGGAATAGTAGATACAGGACAGGATGGAGGTGCAGTGTAGAGCTGTGTGTACAAGTACAGGAATAGTAGATACAGAACAGGATGGAGGTGTTGTGTAGAGCTGTGTGTACAGTACAGGAATAGTAGATACAGGACAGGATGGAGGTGTAGTGTAGAGCTGTGTATACAGTACAGGAACAGTAGATACAGGACAGGATGGAGGTGTAGTGTAGAGCTGTGTACATTACAGGAATAGTAGATACAGGACAGGATGGAGGTGTAGCGTAGAGCTGTGTGTATAGTACAGGAATAGTAGATACAGGACAGGATGGAGGTGTAGTGTAGAGCTGTGTACAGTACAGGAATAGATACAGGACAGGATAGAGGTGTAGTGTAGAGCTGTGTGTACAGTACAGGAATAGTAGATACAGGACAGGATGGAGGTGTAGTGTAGAGCTGTGTGTACAGTACAGGAATAGTAGATACAGGACAGGATGGAGGTGCAGTGTAGAGCTGTGTACAGTACAGGAATAGTAGATACAGGACAGGATGGAGGTGTAGTGTAGAGCTGTGCACAGTACAGGAATAGTAGATACAGGACAGGATGGAGGTGTAGTGTAGAGATGTGTACAGTACAGGAATAGTAGATACAGGACAGGATGGAGGTGTAGTGTAGAGCTGTGTGTACAGTGCAGGTATAGTAGATACAGGACAGGATGGAGGTGTAGCGTAGATCTGTGTGTACACTACAGGAATAGTAGATACAGGACAGGATGGAGGTGTAGTGTAGAGCTGTGTGTACAGTACAGGAATAGTAGATACAGGACAGGATGGAGGTGTAGTGTAGAGCTGTGTGTACAGGAATAGTAGATACAGGACAGGATGGAGGTGTAGTGTAGAGCTGTGTGTACAGGAATAGTAGATACAGGACAGGATGGAGGTGTAGTGTAGAGCAGTGTGTACAGTACAGGAATAGTAGATACAGGACAGGATGGAGGTGTATCGTAGAGCTGTGTGTACACTACAGGAATAGTAGATACAGGACAGGATGGAGGTGTAGCGTAGAGCTGTGTGTACACTACAGTAATAGTAGATACAGGACAGGATGGAGGTGTAGTGTAGAGCTGTGTGTACAGTACAGGAATAGTAGATACAGGACAGGATGGAGGTGTAGTGTAGAGCTGTGTGTACAGGAATAGTAGATACAGGACAGGATGGAGGTGTAGTGTAGAGCGGTGTGTACAGGAATAGTAGATACAGGACAGGATGGAGGTGTAGTGTAGAGCTGTGTGTCCAGTACAGGAATAGTAGATACAGGACAGGATGGAGGTGCAGTGTAGAGCTGTGTGTACAGTACAGGAATAGTAGATACAGGACAAGATGGAGGTGTAGTGTAGAGCTGTGTGTCCAGTACAGGAATAGTAGATACAGGACAGGATGGAGGTGCAGTGTAGAGCTGTGTGTACAGTACAGGAATAGTAGATACAGGACAGGATGGAGGTGTAGTGTAGAGCTGTGTACAGTACAGGAATAGTAGATATGGGACAGGATGGAGGTGTAGTGTAGAGCTGTGTGTACAGTACAGGAATAGTAGATACAGGACAGGATGGAGGTGTAGTGTAGAGCTGTGTGTACAGGAATAGTAGATACAGGACAGGATGGAGGTGTAGTGTAGAGCTGTGTGTCCAGTACAGGAATAGTAGATACAGGACAGGATGGAGGTGCAGTGTAGAGCTGTGTGTACAGTACAGGAATAGTAGATACAGGACAGGATGGAGGTGTAGTGTAGAGCTGTGTGTACAGTACAGGAATAGTAGATACAGGACAGGATGGAGGTGTAGTGTAGAGCTGTGTGTACAGTACAGGAATAGTAGATAGAGGACAGGATGGAGGTGTAGTGTAGAGCTGTGTGTACAGTACAGGAATAGTAGATACAGGACAGGATGGAGGTGTAGTGTAGAGCTGTGTGTACAGTACAGGAATAGTAGATACAGGACTGGATGGAGGTGTAGTGTAGAGCTGTGTACAGGAATAGTAGATACAGGACAGGATGGAGGTGCAGTGTAGAGCTGTGTGTACAAGTACAGGAATAGTAGATACAGGACAGGATGGAGGTGTAGTGTAGAGCTGTGTGTACAGTACAGGAATAGTAGATACAGGACAGGATGGAGGTGTAGTGTAGAGCTGTGTGTACAGTACAGGAATAGTAGATACAGGACAGGATGGAGGTGTAGTGTAGAGCTGTGTACAGTACAGGAATAGTAGATACAGGACAGGATGGAGGTGTATTGTAGAGCTGTGTGTACAGTACAGGAATAGTAGATACAGGACAGGATGGAGGTGTAGTGTAGAGCTGTGTGTACAGTACAGGAATAGTAGATACAGGACAGGATGGAGGTGTAGTGTAGAGCTGTGTGTACAGTACAGGAATAGTAGATACAGGACAGGATGGAGGTGTATTGTAGAGCTGTGTGTACAGTACAGGAATAGTAGATAGAGGACAGGATGGAGGTGTAGTGTAGAGCTCTGTGTACAGTACAGGAATAGTAGATACAGGACAGGATGGAGGTGTAGTGTAGAGCTGTGTGTACAGTACAGGAATAGTAGATAAAGGACAGGATGGAGGTGTAGTGTAGAGCTGTGTGTACAGTACAGGAATAGTAGATACAGGACAGGATGGAGGTGTAGTGTAGAGCTGTGTGTACAGTACAGGAATAGTAGATAGAGGACAGGATGGAGGTGTAGTGTAGAGCTGTGTGTACAGTACAGGAATAGTAGATACAGGACAGGATGGAGGTGTAGTGTAGAGCTGTGTGTACAGTACAGGAATAGTAGATAAAGGACAGGATGGAGGTGTAGTGTAGAGCTGTGTGTACAGTACAGGAATAGTAGATACAGGACTGGATGGAGGTGTAGTGTAGAGCTGTGTACAGGAATAGTAGATACAGGACAGGATGGAGGTGTATTGTAGAGCTGTGTGTACAGTACAGGAATAGTAGATACAGGACAGGATGGAGATGTAGTGTAGAGCTGTGTGTACAGTACAGGAATAGTAGATACAGGACAGGATGGAGGTGTAGTGTAGAGCTATGTGTACAGTACAGGAATAGTAGATACAGGACAGGATGGAGGTGTATTGTAGAGCTGTGTGTACAGTACAGGAATAGTAGATAGAGGACAGGATGGAGGTGTAGTGTAGAGCTGTGTGTACAGTACAGGAATAGTAGATACAGGACAGGATGGAGGTGTAGTGTAGAGCTGTGTGTACAGTACAGGAATAGTAGATAAAGGACAGGATGGAGGTGTAGTGTAGAGCTGTGTGTACAGTACAGGAATAGTAGATACAGGACAGGATGGAGGTGTAGTGTAGAGCTGTGTGTACAGTACAGGAATAGTAGATAGAGGACAGGATGGAGGTGTAGTGTAGAGCTGTGTGTACAGTACAGGAATAGTAGATACAGGACAGGATGGAGGTGTAGTGTAGAGCTGTGTGTACAGTACAGGAATAGTAGATAAAGGACAGGATGGAGGTGTAGTGTAGAGCTGTGTGTACAGTACAGGAATAGTAGATACAGGACTGGATGGAGGTGTAGTGTAGAGCTGTGTACAGGAATAGTAGATACAGGACAGGATGGAGGTGCAGTGTAGAGCTGTGTGTACAAGTACAGGAATAGTAGATACAGGACAGGATGGAGGTGTAGTGTAGAGCTGTGTGTACAGTACAGGAATAGTAGATACAGGACAGGATGGAGGTGTAGTGTAGAGCTGTGTGTACACTACAGGAATAGTAGATACAGGACAGGATGGAGGTGTAGTGTAGAGCTGTGTACAGTACAGGAATAGTAGATACAGGACAGGATGGAGGTGTAGTGTAGAGCTGTGTATACAGTACAGGAATAGTAGATACAGGACAGGATGGAGGTGCAGTGTAGAGCTGTGTACAGTACAGGAATAGTAGATACAGGACAGGATGGAGGTGTATTGTAGAGCTGTGTGTACAGTACAGGAATAGTAGATAGAGGACAGGATGGAGGTGTAGTGTAGAGCTGTGTGTACAGTACAGGAATAGTAGATACAGGACAGGATGGAGGTGTAGTGTAGAGCTGTGTGTACAGTACAGGAATAGTAGATAAAGGACAGGATGGAGTTGTAGTGTAGAGCTGTGTGTACAGTACAGGAATAGTAGATACAGGACAGGATGGAGGTGTAGTGTAGAGCTGTGTGTACAGTACAGGAATAGTAGATAGAGGACAGGATGGAGGTGTAGTGTAGAGCTGTGTGTACAGTACAGGAATAGTAGATACAGGACAGGATGGAGGTGTAGTGTAGAGCTGTGTGTACAGTACAGGAATAGTAGATAAAGGACAGGATGGAGGTGTAGTGTAGAGCTGTGTACAGGAATAGTAGATACAGGACAGGATGGAGGTGCAGTGTAGAGCTGTGTAAAGGAATAGTAGATACAGGACTGGATGGAGGTGTAGTGTAGAGCTGTGTACAGGAATAGTAGATACAGGACAGGATGGAGGTGCAGTGTAGAGCTGTGTGTACAAGTACAGGAATAGTAGATACAGAACAGGATGGAGGTGTTGTGTAGAGCTGTGTGTACAGTACAGGAATAGTAGATACAGGACAGGATGGAGGTGTAGTGTAGAGCTGTGTATACAGTACAGGAACAGTAGATACAGGACAGGATGGAGGTGTAGTGTAGAGCTGTGTACATTACAGGAATAGTAGATACAGGACAGGATGGAGGTGTAGCGTAGAGCTGTGTGTATAGTACAGGAATAGTAGATACAGGACAGGATGGAGGTGTAGTGTAGAGCTGTGTACAGTACAGGAATAGATACAGGACAGGATAGAGGTGTAGTGTAGAGCTGTGTGTACAGTACAGGAATAGTAGATACAGGACAGGATGGAGGTGTAGTGTAGAGCTGTGTGTACAGTACAGGAATAGTAGATACAGGACAGGATGGAGGTGCAGTGTAGAGCTGTGTACAGTACAGGAATAGTAGATACAGGACAGGATGGAGGTGTAGTGTAGAGCTGTGCACAGTACAGGAATAGTAGATACAGGACAGGATGGAGGTGTAGTGTAGAGATGTGTACAGTACAGGAATAGTAGATACAGGACAGGATGGAGGTGTAGTGTAGAGCTGTGTGTACAGTGCAGGTATAGTAGATACAGGACAGGATGGAGGTGTAGCGTAGATCTGTGTGTACACTACAGGAATAGTAGATACAGGACAGGATGGAGGTGTAGTGTAGAGCTGTGTGTACAGTACAGGAATAGTAGATACAGGACAGGATGGAGGTGTAGTGTAGAGCTGTGTGTACAGGAATAGTAGATACAGGACAGGATGGAGGTGTAGTGTAGAGCTGTGTGTACAGGAATAGTAGATACAGGACAGGATGGAGGTGTAGTGTAGAGCTGTGTGTACAGTGCAGGAATAGTAGATACAGGACAGGATGGAGGTGTATCGTAGAGCTGTGTGTACACTACAGGAATAGTAGATACAGGACAGGATGGAGGTGTAGCGTAGAGCTGTGTGTACACTACAGGAATAGTAGATACAGGACAGGATGGAGGTGTAGTGTAGAGCTGTGTGTACAGTACAGGAATAGTAGATACAGGACAGGATGGAGGTGTAGTGTAGAGCTGTGTGTACAGGAATAGTAGATACAGGACAGGATGGAGGTGTAGTGTAGAGCGGTGTGTACAGGAATAGTAGATACAGGACAGGATGGAGGTGTAGTGTAGAGCTGTGTGTCCAGTACAGGAATAGTAGATACAGGACAGGATGGAGGTGCAGTGTAGAGCTGTGTGTACAGTACAGGAATAGTAGATACAGGACAGGATGGAGGTGTAGTGTAGAGCTGTGTGTCCAGTACAGGAATAGTAGATACAGGACAGGATGGAGGTGCAGTGTAGAGCTGTGTGTACAGTACAGGAATAGTAGATACAGGACAGGATGGAGGTGTAGTGTAGAGCTGTGTACAGTACAGGAATAGTAGATATGGGACAGGATGGAGGTGTAGTGTAGAGCTGTGTGTACAGTACAGGAATAGTAGATACAGGACAGGATGGAGGTGTAGTGTAGAGCTGTGTGTACAGGAATAGTAGATACAGGACAGGATGGAGGTGTAGTGTAGAGCTGTGTGTCCAGTACAGGAATAGTAGATACAGGACAGGATGGAGGTGCAGTGTAGAGCTGTGTGTACAGTACAGGAATAGTAGATACAGGACAGGATGGAGGTGTAGTGTAGAGCTGTGTGTACAGTACAGGAATAGTAGATACAGGACAGGATGGAGGTGTAGTGTAGAGCTGTGTACAGGAATAGTAGATACAGGACAGGATGGACGTGTAGTGTAGAGCTGTGTGTACAGTACAGGAATAGTAGATACAGGACAGGATGGAGGTGTAGTGTAGAGCTGTGTGTACAGTACAGGAATAGTAGATACAGGACAGGATGAAGGTGTAGTTTAGAGCTGTGTATACAGTACAGGAATAGTAGATACAGGACAGGATGGAGGTGTAGTGTAGAGCTGTGTGTACAGTACAGGAATAGTAGATACAGGACAGGATGGAGGTGTAGGATACAGGACAGGATGGAGGTGTAGTTTAGAGCTGTGTACAGTACAGGAATAGTAGATACAGGACAGGATGGAGGTGTATTGTAGAGCTGTGTGTACAGTACAGGAATAGTAGATACAGGACAGGATGGAGGTGTAGTGTAGAGCTGTGTGTACAGTACAGGAATAGTAGATACAGGACAGGATGGAGGTGCAGTGTAGAACTGTGTACAGTACAGGAATAGTAGATACAGGACAGGATGGAGGTGTAGTGTAGAGCTGTGTACAGTACAGGAATAGTAGATACAGGACAGGATGGAGGTGTAGTGTAGAGCTGTGTGTACAGTAAAGGAATAGTAGACACAGGACAGGATGGAGGTGTAGTGTAGAGCTGTGTGTACAGTACAGGAATAGTAGATACAGGACAGGATGGAGGTGTAGTGTAGAGCTGTGTACAGTACAGGAATAGTAGATACAGGACAGGATGGAGGTGTAGTGTAGAGCTGTGTGTACAGTACAGGAATAGTAGATACAGGACAGGATGGAGGTGTAGTGTAGAGCTGTGTACAGTACAGGAATAGTAGATACAGGACAGGATGGAGGTGTAGTGTAGAGCTGTGTACAGTACAGGAATAGTAGATACAGGACAGGATGGAGGTGTAGTGTAGAGCTGTGTACAGTACAGGAATAGTAGATATAGGACAGGATGAAGGTGTAGTGTAGAGCTGTGTGTACAGTACAGGAATAGTAGATACAGGACAGGATGGAGGTGTAGTGTAGAGCTTTGTATACAGAACAGGAATAGTAGATACAGGACAGGATGGAGGTGTAGTGTAGAGCTGTGTGTACAGTACAGGAATGGTAGATACAGGACAGGATGGAGGTGTAGTGTAGAGCTCTGTACAGAACAGGAATAGTAGATACAGGACAGGATGGAGGTGTAGTGTAGAGCTGTGTATACAGTACAGGAATAGTAGATACAGGACAGGATGGAGGTGTAGTGTAGAGCTGTGTACAGTACAGGAATAGTAGATACAGGACAGGATGGAGGTGTAGTGTAGAGCTGTGTATACAGTACAGGAATA
Source organism: Phyllobates terribilis (assembly GCF_046119375.1). NCBI lineage: Eukaryota > Metazoa > Chordata > Amphibia > Anura > Dendrobatidae > Phyllobates > Phyllobates terribilis. The sequence continues at coordinate 387,581 of NW_027363692.1, forward strand.
GTAGATACAGGACAGGATGGAGGTGTAGTGTAGAGCTGTGTATACAGTACAGGAATAGTAGATACAGGACAGGATGGAGGTGTAGTGTAGAGCTGTGTGTACAGTACAGGAATAGTAGATACAGGACAGGATGGAGGTGTAGTGTAGAGCTGTGTGTACAGTACAGGAATAGTAGATACATGACAGGATGGAGGTGTAGTGTAGAGCTGTGTACAGTACAGGAATAGTAGATACAGGACAGGATGGAGGTGTAGTGTAGAGCTGTGTATACAGTACAGGAATAGTAGATACAGGACAGGATGGAGGTGTAGTGTAGAGCTGTGTGTACAGTACAGGAATAGTAGATACATGACAGGATGGAGGTGTATTGTAGAGCTGTGTACAGTACAGGAATAGTAGATACAGGACAGGATGGAGGTGTAGAGTAGAGCTGTGTACAGTACAGGAATAGTAGATACAGGACAGGATGGAGGTGTAGTGTAGAGCTGTGTGTACAGTACAGGAATAGTAGATACATGACAGGATGGAGGTGTAGTGTAGAGCTGTGTACAGTACAGGAATAGTAGATACCGGACAGGATGGAGGTGTAGCGTAGAGCTGTGTGTATAGTACAGGAATAGTAGATACAGGACAGCATGGACGTGTAGCGTAGAGCTGTGTACAGTACAGGAATAGTAGATACAGGACAGGATTTAGGTGTAGTGTAGAGCTGTGTACAGTACAGGAATAGTAGATACAGGACAGGATGGAGGTGTAGTGTAGAGCTGTGTGTACAGTACAGGAATAGTAGATACAGGACAGGATGGAGGTGTAGTGTAGAGCTATGTACAGTACAGGAATAGTAGATACAGGACAGGATGGAGGTGTAGTGTAGAGCTGTGAACAGTACAGGAATAGTAGATACAGGACAGGATGGAGGTGTAGTGTAGAGCTGTGTACAGTAGAGGAATAGTAGATACAGGACAGGATGGAGGTGTATTGTAGAGCTGTGTACAGTACAGGAATAGTAGATACAGGACAGGATGGAGGTGTAGTGTAGAGCTGTGTACAGTACAGGAATAGCAGATACAGGACAGGATGGAGGTGTAGTGTAGAGCTGTGTACAGTACAGGAATAGTAGATACAGGACAGGATGGAGGTGTAGTGTAGAGCTGTGTATAGTACAGGAATAGTAGATACCGGACAGGATGGAGGTGTAGCGTAGAGCTGTGTGTATAGTACAGGAATAGTAGATACAGGACAGCATGGACGTGTAGCGTAGAGCTGTGTACAGTACAGGAATAGTAGATACAGGACAGGATTTAGGTGTAGTGTAGAGCTGTGTGTACAGTACAGGAATAGTAGATACAGGACAGGATGGAGGTGTAGTGTAGAGCTATGTACAGTACAGGAATAGTAGATACAGGACAGGATGGAGGTGTAGTGTAGAGCTGTGTGTACAGTACAGGAATAGTAGATACAGGACAGGATGGAGGTGTAGTGTAGAGCTGTGTGTACAGTACAGGAATAGTAGATAAAGGACAGGATGGAGGTGTAGTGTAGAGCTGTGTACAGTACAGGAATAGTATTTACAGGACAGGATGGAGGTGTAGTGTAGAGCTGTGTACAGTACAGGAATAGTAGATAAAGGACAGGATGGAGATGTAGTGTAGAGCTGTGTACAGTACAGGAATAGCAGACACAGGACAGGATGGAGGTGTAGTGTAGAGCTGTGTACAGTACAGGAATAGTAGATACAGGACAGGATGGAGGTGTAGTGTAGAGCTGTGTGTATAGTACAGGAATAGTAGATACAGGACAGGATGGAGGTGTAGTGTAGAGCTGTGTGTACCGTACAGGAATAGTAGATACAGGACAGGATGGAGGTGTAGTGTAGAGCTGTGTACAGTACAGGAATAGTAGATACAGGACAGGATGGAGGTGTAGTGTAGAGCTGTGCACAGTAAAGGAATAGTAGATACAGGACAGGATGGAGGTGTAGTGTAGAGCTGTGTGTACAGTACAGGAGTAGTAGATACAGGTCAGGATGGAGGTGTAGTGTAGAGCTGTGTGTACAGTACAGGAATAGTAGATACAGGACAGGATGGAGGTGTAGTGTAGAGCTGTGTGTACAGTGCAGGAATTGTAGATACAGGACAGGATGGAGGTGTAGTGTAGAGCTGTGTGTACAGTACAGGAATAGTAGATACAGGACAGGATGGAGGTGTAGTGTAGAGCTGTGTATACAGTACAGGAATAGTAGATACAGGACAGGATGGAGGTGTAGTGTAGAGCTGTGTACAGTACAGGAATAGTAGATACAGGACAGGATGGAGGTGTAGTGTAGAGCTGTGTGTACAGTACAGGAATAGTAGATACAGGACAGAATGGAGGTGTAGTGTAGAGCTGTGTGTACAGTACAGGAATAGTAGATACAGGACAGGATGGAGGTGTAGTGTAGAGCTGTGTGTACAGTGCAGGAATTGTAGATACAGGACAGGATGGAGGTGTAGTGTAGAGCTGTGTGTACAGTACAGGAATAGTAGATACAGGACAGGATGGAGGTGTAGTGTAGAGCTGTGTATACAGTACAGGAATAGTAGATACAGGACAGGATGGAGGTGTAGTGTAGAGCTGTGTACAGTACAGGAATAGTCGATACAGGACAGGATGGAGGTGTAGTGTAGAGCTGTGTACAGTACAGGAATAGTAGATACCGGACAGGATGGAGGTGTAGCGTAGAGCTGTGTGTATAGTACAGGAATAGTAGATACAGGACAGCATGGACGTGTAGCGTAGAGCTGTGTACAGTACAGGAATAGTAGATACAGGACAGGATTTAGGTGTAGTGTAGAGCTGTGTGTACAGTACAGGAATTGTAGATACAGGACAGGATGGAGGTGTAGTGTAGAGCTATGTACAGTACAGGAATAGTAGATACAGGACAGGATGGAGGTGTAGTGTAGAGCTGTGTGTACAGTACAGGAATAGTAGATACAGGACAGGATGGAGGTGTAGTGTAGAGCTGTGTACAGTACAGGAATAGTAGATACAGGACAGGATGGAGGTGTAGTGTAGAGCTGTGTACAGTACAGGAATAGTAGATACAGGACAGGATGGAGGTGTAGTGTAGAGCTGTGTACAGTACAGGAATAGCAGATACAGGACAGGATGGAGGTGTAGTGTAGAGCTGTGTACAGTACAGGAATAGTAGATACAGGACAGGATGGAGGTGTAGTGTAGAGCTGTGTGTACAGTACAGGAATAGTAGATACAGGACAGGATGGAGGTGTAGTGTAGAGCTGTGTGTACCGTACAGGAATAGTAGATACAGGACAGGATGGAGGTGTAGTGTAGAGCTGTGTACAGTACAGGAATAGTAGATACAGGACAGGATGGAGGTGTAGTGTAGAGCTGTGCACAGTAAAGGAATAGTAGATACAGCACAGGATGGAGGTGTAGTGTAGAGCTGTGTGTACAGTACAGGAGTAGTAGATACAGGTCAGGATGGAGGTGTAGTGTAGAGCTGTGTGTACAGTACAGGAATAGTAGATACAGGACAGGATGGAGGTGTAGTGTAGAGCTGTGTACAGTACAGGAATAGTAGATACAGGTCAGGATGGAGGTGTAGTGTAGAGCTGTGTACAGTACAGGAATAGTAGATACAGGACAGGATGGAGGTGTAGTGTAGAGCTGTGTGTACAGTACAGGAATAGTAGATACAGGACAGGATGGAGGTGTAGTGTAGAGCTGTGTGTACAGTGCAGGAATTGTAGATACAGGACAGGATGGAGGTGTAGTGTAGAGCTGTGTGTACAGTACAGGAATAGTAGATACAGGACAGGATGGAGGTGTAGTGTAGAGTTGTGTACAGTACAGGAATAGTAAATACAGGACAGGATGGAGGTGTAGTGTAGAGCTGTGTGTACAGTACAGGAATAGTAGATACAGGACAGGATGGAGGTGTAGTGTAGAGCTGTGTGTACAGGAATAGTAAATACAGGACAGGATGGAGGTGTAGTGTAGAGCTGTGTGTACAGTATAGGAATAGTAGATACAGGACAGGATGGAGGTGTAGTGTAGAGCTGTGTGTACAGGAATAGTAGATACAGGACAGGATGGAGGTGTAGTGTAGAGCTGTGTGTACATTACAGGAATAGTAGATACAGGACAGGATGGAGGTGTAGTGTAGAGCTGTGTGTACAGTACAGGAATAGTAGATACAGGACAGGATGGAGGTGTAGTGTAGAGCTGTGTGTACAGTACAGGAATAGTAGATACAGGACAGGATGGAGTTGTAGTGTAGAGCTGTGTGTACAGTACAGGAATAGTAGATACAGGGCAGGATGGAGGTGTAGTGTAGAGCTGTGTGTACAGTACAGGAATAGTAGATACAGGACAGGATGGAGGTGTAGTGTAGAGCTGTGTGTACAGTACAGGAATAGTAGATACAGGACAGGATGGAGGTGTAGTGTAGAGCTGTGTACAGTACAGGAATAGTCGATACAGGACAGGATGGAGGTGTAGTGTAGAGCTGTGTACAGTACAGGAATAGTAGATACCGGACAGGATGGAGGTGTAGCGTAGAGCTGTGTGTATAGTACAGGAATAGTAGATACAGGACAGCATGGACGTGTAGCGTAGAGCTGTGTACAGTACAGGAATAGTAGAGACAGGACAGGATTTAGGTGTAGTGTAGAGCTGTGTGTACAGTACAGGAATTGTAGATACAGGACAGGATGGAGGTGTAGTGTAGAGCTATGTACAGTACAGGAATAGTAGATACAGGACAGGATGGAGGTGTAGTGTAGAGCTGTGTGTACAGTACAGGAATAGTAGATACAGGACAGGATGGAGGTGTAGTGTAGAGCTATGTACAGTACAGGAATAGTAGATACAGGACAGGATGGAGGTGTAGTGTAGAGCTGTGTACAGTACAGGAATAGTAGATACAGGACAGGATGGAGGTGTAGTGTAGAGCTGTGTACAGTACAGGAATAGTAGATACAGGACAGGATGGAGGTGTAGTGTAGAGCTGTGTACAGTACAGGAATAGCAGATACAGGACAGGATGGAGGTGTAGTGTAGAGCTGTGTACAGTACAGGAATAGTAGATACAGGACAGGATGGAGGTGTAGTGTAGAGCTGTGTGTACAGTACAGGAATAGTAGATACAGGACAGGATGGAGGTGTAGTGTAGAGCTGTGTGTACCGTACAGGAATAGTAGATACAGGACAGGATGGAGGTGTAGTGTAGAGCTGTGTACAGTACAGGAATAGTAGATACAGGACAGGATGGAGGTGTAGTGTAGAGCTGTGCACAGTAAAGGAATAGTAGATACAGCACAGGATGGAGGTGTAGTGTAGAGCTGTGTGTACAGTACAGGAGTAGTAGATACAGGTCAGGATGGAGGTGTAGTGTAGAGCTGTGTGTACAGTACAGGAATAGTAGATACAGGACAGGATGGAGGTGTAGTGTAGAGCTGTGTACAGTACAGGAATAGTAGATACAGGTCAGGATGGAGGTGTAGTGTAGAGCTGTGTACAGTACAGGAATAGTAGATACAGGACAGGATGGAGGTGTAGTGTAGAGCTGTGTGTACAGTACAGGAATAGTAGATACAGGACAGGATGGAGGTGTAGTGTAGAGCTGTGTGTACAGTGCAGGAATTGTAGATACAGGACAGGATGGAGGTGTAGTGTAGAGCTGTGTGTACAGTACAGGAATAGTAGATACAGGACAGGATGGAGGTGTAGTGTAGAGTTGTGTACAGTACAGGAATAGTAAATACAGGACAGGATGGAGGTGTAGTGTAGAGCTGTGTGTACAGTACAGGAATAGTAGATACAGGACAGGATGGAGGTGTAGTGTAGAGCTGTGTGTACAGGAATAGTAAATACAGGACAGGATGGAGGTGTAGTGTAGAGCTGTGTGTACAGTATAGGAATAGTAGATACAGGACAGGATGGAGGTGTAGTGTAGAGCTGTGTGTACAGGAATAGTAGATACAGGACAGGATGGAGGTGTAGTGTAGAGCTGTGTGTACATTACAGGAATAGTAGATACAGGACAGGATGGAGGTGTAGTGTAGAGCTGTGTGTACAGTACAGGAATAGTAGATACAGGACAGGATGGAGGTGTAGTGTAGAGCTGTGTGTACAGTACAGGAATAGTAGATACAGGACAGGATGGAGTTGTAGTGTAGAGCTGTGTGTACAGTACAGGAATAGTAGATACAGGGCAGGATGGAGGTGTAGTGTAGAGCTGTGTGTACAGTACAGGAATAGTAGATACAGGACAGGATGGAGGTGTAGTGTAGAGCTGTGTGTACAGTACAGGAATAGTAGATACAGGACAGGATGGAGGTGTAGTGTAGAGCTGTGTGTACAGTACAGGAATAGTAGATACAGGACAGGATGGAGGTGTAGTTTAGAGCTGTGTATACAGTACAGGAATAGTAGATACAGGACAGGATGGAGGTGTAGTGTAGAGCTGTGTACAGTACAGGAATAGTAGATACAGGACAGGATGGAGGTGTAGTGTAGAGCTGTGTATACAGTACAGGAATAGTAGATACAGGACAGGATGGAGGTGTAGTGTAGAGCTGTGTGTACAGTACAGGAGTAGTAGATACAGGTCAGGATGGAGGTGTAGTGTAGAGCTGTGTGTACAGTACAGGAATAGTAGATACAGGACAGGATGGAGGTGTAGTGTAGAGCTGTGTGTACAGTGCAGGAATTGTAGATACAGGACAGGATGGAGGTGTAGTGTAGAGCTGTGTGTACAGTACAGGAATAGTAGATACAGGACAGGATGGAGGTGTAGTGTAGAGCTGTGTATACAGTACAGGAATAGTAGATACAGGACAGGATGGAGGTGTAGTGTAGAGCTGTGTACAGTACAGGAATAGTAGATACAGGACAGGATGGAGGTGTAGTGTAGAGCTGTGTGTACAGTACAGGAATAGTAGATACAGGACAGAATGGAGGTGTAGTGTAGAGCTGTGTGTACAGTACAGGAATAGTAGATACAGGACAGGATGGAGGTGTAGTGTAGAGCTGTGTGTACAGTGCAGGAATTGTAGATACAGAACAGGATGGAGGTGTAGTGTAGAGCTGTGTGTACAGTACAGGAATAGTAGATACAGGACAGGATGGAGGTGTAGTGTAGAGCTGTGTATACAGTACAGGAATAGTAGATACAGGACAGGATGGAGGTGTAGTGTAGAGCTGTGTACAGTACAGGAATAGTCGATACAGGACAGGATGGAGGTGTAGTGTAGAGCTGTGTACAGTACAGGAATAGTAGATACCGGACAGGATGGAGGTGTAGCGTAGAGCTGTGTGTATAGTACAGGAATAGTAGATACAGGACAGCATGGACGTGTAGCGTAGAGCTGTGTACAGTACAGGAATAGTAGATACAGGACAGGATTTAGGTGTAGTGTAGAGCTGTGTGTACAGTACAGGAATTGTAGATACAGGACAGGATGGAGGTGTAGTGTAGAGCTATGTACAGTACAGGAATAGTAGATACAGGACAGGATGGAGGTGTAGTGTAGAGCTGTGTGTACAGTACAGGAATAGTAGATACAGGACAGGATGGAGGTGTAGTGTAGAGCTATGTACAGTACAGGAATAGTAGATACAGGACAGGATGGAGGTGTAGTGTAGAGCTGTGTACAGTACAGGAATAGTAGATACAGGACAGGATGGAGGTGTAGTGTAGAGCTGTGTACAGTACAGGAATAGTAGATACAGGACAGGATGGAGGTGTAGTGTAGAGCTGTGTACAGTACAGGAATAGCAGATACAGGACAGGATGGAGGTGTAGTGTAGAGCTGTGTACAGTACAGGAATAGTAGATACAGGACAGGATGGAGGTGTAGTGTAGAGCTGTGTGTACAGTACAGGAATAGTAGATACAGGACAGGATGGAGGTGTAGTGTAGAGCTGTGTGTACCGTACAGGAATAGTAGATACAGGACAGGATGGAGGTGTAGTGTAGAGCTGTGTACAGTACAGGAATAGTAGATACAGGACAGGATGGAGGTGTAGTGTAGAGCTGTGCACAGTAAAGGAATAGTAGATACAGCACAGGATGGAGGTGTAGTGTAGAGCTGTGTGTACAGTACAGGAGTAGTAGATACAGGTCAGGATGGAGGTGTAGTGTAGAGCTGTGTGTACAGTACAGGAATAGTAGATACAGGACAGGATGGAGGTGTAGTGTAGAGCTGTGTACAGTACAGGAATAGTAGATACAGGTCAGGATGGAGGTGTAGTGTAGAGCTGTGTACAGTACAGGAATAGTAGATACAGGACAGGATGGAGGTGTAGTGTAGAGCTGTGTGTACAGTACAGGAATAGTAGATACAGGACAGGATGGAGGTGTAGTGTAGAGCTGTGTGTACAGTGCAGGAATTGTAGATACAGGACAGGATGGAGGTGTAGTGTAGAGCTGTGTGTACAGTACAGGAATAGTAGATACAGGACAGGATGGAGGTGTAGTGTAGAGTTGTGTACAGTACAGGAATAGTAAATACAGGACAGGATGGAGGTGTAGTGTAGAGCTGTGTGTACAGTACAGGAATAGTAGATACAGGACAGGATGGAGGTGTAGTGTAGAGCTGTGTGTACAGGAATAGTAAATACAGGACAGGATGGAGGTGTAGTGTAGAGCTGTGTGTACAGTATAGGAATAGTAGATACAGGACAGGATGGAGGTGTAGTGTAGAGCTGTGTGTACAGGAATAGTAGATACAGGACAGGATGGAGGTGTAGTGTAGAGCTGTGTGTACATTACAGGAATAGTAGATACAGGACAGGATGGAGGTGTAGTGTAGAGCTGTGTGTACAGTACAGGAATAGTAGATACAGGACAGGATGGAGGTGTAGTGTAGAGCTGTGTGTACAGTACAGGAATAGTAGATACAGGACAGGATGGAGTTGTAGTGTAGAGCTGTGTGTACAGTACAGGAATAGTAGATACAGGGCAGGATGGAGGTGTAGTGTAGAGCTGTGTGTACAGTACAGGAATAGTAGATACAGGACAGGATGGAGGTGTAGTGTAGAGCTGTGTGTACAGTACAGGAATAGTAGATACAGGACAGGATGGAGGTGTAGTGTAGAGCTGTGTACAGTACAGGAATAGTCGATACAGGACAGGATGGAGGTGTAGTGTAGAGCTGTGTACAGTACAGGAATAGTAGATACCGGACAGGATGGAGGTGTAGCGTAGAGCTGTGTGTATAGTACAGGAATAGTAGATACAGGACAGCATGGACGTGTAGCGTAGAGCTGTGTACAGTACAGGAATAGTAGATACAGGACAGGATTTAGGTGTAGTGTAGAGCTGTGTGTACAGTACAGGAATTATAGATACAGGACAGGATGGAGGTGTAGTGTAGAGCTATGTACAGTACAGGAATAGTAGATACAGGACAGGATGGAGGTGTAGTGTAGAGCTGTGTGTACAGTACAGGAATAGTAGATACAGGACAGGATGGAGGTGTAGTGTAGAGCTATGTACAGTACAGGAATAGTAGATACAGGACAGGATGGAGGTGTAGTGTAGAGCTGTGTACAGTACAGGAATAGTAGATACAGGACAGGATGGAGGTGTAGTGTAGAGCTGTGTACAGTACAGGAATAGTAGATACAGGACAGGATGGAGGTGTAGTGTAGAGCTGTGTACAGTACAGGAATAGCAGATACAGGACAGGATGGAGGTGTAGTGTAGAGCTGTGTACAGTACAGGAATAGTAGATACAGGACAGGATGGAGGTGTAGTGTAGAGCTGTGTGTACAGTACAGGAATAGTAGATACAGGACAGGATGGAGGTGTAGTGTAGAGCTGTGTGTACCGTACAGGAATAGTAGATACAGGACAGGATGGAGGTGTAGTGTAGAGCTGTGTACAGTACAGGAATAGTAGATACAGGACAGGATGGAGGTGTAGTGTAGAGCTGTGCACAGTAAAGGAATAGTAGATACAGCACAGGATGGAGGTGTAGTGTAGAGCTGTGTGTACAGTACAGGAGTAGTAGATACAGGTCAGGATGGAGGTGTAGTGTAGAGCTGTGTGTACAGTACAGGAATAGTAGATACAGGACAGGATGGAGGTGTAGTGTAGAGCTGTGTACAGTACAGGAATAGTAGATACAGGTCAGGATGGAGGTGTAGTGTAGAGCTGTGTACAGTACAGGAATAGTAGATACAGGACAGGATGGAGGTGTAGTGTAGAGCTGTGTGTACAGTACAGGAATAGTAAATACAGGACAGGATGGAGGTGTAGTGTAGAGCTGTGTGTACAGTACATGAATAGTAGATACAGGACAGGATGGAGGTGTAGTGTAGAGCTGTGTGTACAGGAATAGTAAATACAGGACAGGATGGAGGTGTAGTGTAGAGCTGTGTGTACAGTATAGGAATAGTAGATACAGGACAGGATGGAGGTGTAGTGTAGAGCTGTGTGTACAGGAATAGTAGATACAGGACAGGATGGAGGTGTAGTGTAGAGCTGTGTGTACATTACAGGAATAGTAGATACAGGACAGGATGGAGGTGTAGTGTAGAGCTGTGTACAGTACAGGAATAGTAGATACAGGTCAGGATGGAGGTGTAGTGTAGAGCTGTGTACAGTACAGGAATAGTAGATACAGGACAGGATGGAGGTGTAGTGTAGAGCTGTGTGTACAGTACAGGAATAGTAGATACAGGACAGGATGGAGGTGTAGTGTAGAGCTGTGTGTACAGTGCAGGAATTGTAGATACAGGACAGGATGGAGGTGTAGTGTAGAGCTGTGTGTACAGTACAGGAATAGTAGATACAGGACAGGATGGAGGTGTAGTGTAGAGTTGTGTACAGTACAGGAATAGTAAATACAGGACAGGATGGAGGTGTAGTGTAGAGCTGTGTGTACAGTACAGGAATAGTAGATACAGGACAGGATGGAGGTGTAGTGTAGAGCTGTGTGTACAGGAATAGTAAATACAGGACAGGATGGAGGTGTAGTGTAGAGCTGTGTGTACAGTATAGGAATAGTAGATACAGGACAGGATGGAGGTGTAGTGTAGAGCTGTGTGTACAGGAATAGTAGATACAGGACAGGATGGAGGTGTAGTGTAGAGCTGTGTGTACATTACAGGAATAGTAGATACAGGACAGGATGGAGGTGTAGTGTAGAGCTGTGTGTACAGTACAGGAATAGTAGATACAGGACAGGATGGAGGTGTAGTGTAGAGCTGTGTGTACAGTACAGGAATAGTAGATACAGGACAGGATGGAGTTGTAGTGTAGAGCTGTGTGTACAGTACAGGAATAGTAGATACAGGGCAGGATGGAGGTGTAGTGTAGAGCTGTGTGTACAGTACAGGAATAGTAGATACAGGACAGGATGGAGGTGTAGTGTAGAGCTGTGTGTACAGTACAGGAATAGTAGATACAGGACAGGATGGAGGTGTAGTGTAGAGCTGTGTGTACAGTACAGGAATAGTAGATACAGGACAGGATGGAGGTGTAGTTTAGAGCTGTGTATACAGTACAGGAATAGTAGATACAGGACAGGATGGAGGTGTAGTGTAGAGCTGTGTACAGTACAGGAATAGTAGATACAGGACAGGATGGAGGTGTAGTGTAGAGCTGTGTATACAGTACAGGAATAGTAGATACAGGACAGGATGGAGGTGTAGTGTAGAGCTGTGTGTACAGTACAGGAATAGTAGATACAGGAGAGGATGGAGGTGTAGTGTAGAGCTGTGTGTACAGTACAGGAATAGTAGATACAAGACAGGATGGAGGTGTAGTGTAGAGCTGTGTGTACAGTACAGGAATAGTAGATACAGGACAGGATGGAGGTGTAGTGTAGAGCTGTGTGTACAGTACAGGAATAGTAGATACAGGACAGAATGGAGGTGTAGTGTAGAGCTGTGTGTACAGTACCGGAATAGTAGATATGGGACAGGATGGAGTTGTAGTGTAGAGCTGTGTGTACAGTACAGGAATAGTAGATACAGGATAGGATGGAGGTGTAGTGTAGAGCTGGGTACCGTACAGGAATAGTAGATACAGGACAGGATGGAGGTGTAGTGTAGTGCTGTGTGTACAGTACAGGAATAGTAGATACAGGACAGGATGGAGGTGTAGTGTAGAGCTGTGTATACAGTACAGGAATAGTAGATACAGGACAGGATGGAGGTGTAGTGTAGAGCTGTGTACAGTACAGGAATAGTATTTACAGGACAGGATGGAGATGTAGTGTAGAGCTGTGTACAGTACAGGAATAGCAGATACAGGACAGGATGGAGGTGTAGTGTAGAGCTGTGTACAGTACAGGAATAGTAGATACAGGACAGGATGGAGGTGTAGTGTAGAGCTGTGTGTACAGTACAGGAATAGTAGATACAGGACAGGATGGAGATGTAGTGTAGAGCTGTGTACAGTACAGGAATAGCAGATACAGGACAGGATGGAGGTGTAGTGTAGAGCTGTGTACAGTACAGGAATAGTAGATACAGGACAGGATGGAGGTGTAGTGTAGAGCTGTGTGTACAGTACAGGAATAGTAGATACAGGACAGGATGGAGGTGTAGTGTAGAGCTGTGTGTACCGTACAGGAATAGTAGATACAGGACAGGATGGAGGTGTAGTGTAGAGCTGTGTACAGTACAGGAATAGTAGATACAGGACAGGATGGAGGTGTAGTGTAGAGCTGTGCACAGTAAAGGAATAGTAGATACAGGACAGGATGGAGGTGTAGTGTAGAGCTGTGTGTACAGTACAGGAGTAGTAGATACAGGTCAGGATGGAGGTGTAGTGTAGAGCTGTGTGTACAGTACAGGAATAGTAGATACAGGACAGGATGGAGGTGTAGTGTAGAGCTGTGTGTACAGTGCAGGAATTGTAGATACAGGACAGGATGGAGGTGTAGTGTAGAGCTGTGTGTACAGTACAGGAATAGTAGATACAGGACAGGATGAAGGTGTAGTGTAGAGCTGTGTATACAGTACAGGAATAGTAGATACAGGACAGGATGGAGGTGTAGTGTAGAGCTGTGTGTACAGTGCAGGAATTGTAGATACAGGACAGGATGGAGGTGTAGTGTAGAGCTGTGTATACAGTACAGGAATAGTAGATACAGGACAGGATGGAGGTGTAGTGTAGAGCTGTGTACAGTACAGGAATAGTCGATACAGGACAGGATGGAGGTGTAGTGTAGAGCTGTGTACAGTACAGGAATAGTAGATACCGGACAGGATGGAGGTGTAGCGTAGAGCTGTGTGTATAGTACAGGAATAGTAGATACAGGACAGCATGGACGTGTAGCGTAGAGCTGTGTACAGTACAGGAATAGTAGATACAGGACAGGATTTAGGTGTAGTGTAGAGCTGTGTGTACAGTACAGGAATTGTAGATACAGGACAGGATGGAGGTGTAGTGTAGAGCTATGTACAGTACAGGAATAGTAGATACAGGACAGGATGGAGGTGTAGTGTAGAGCTGTGTGTACAGTACAGGAATAGTAGATACAGGACAGGATGGAGGTGTAGTGTAGAGCTGTGTGTACAGTACAGGAATAGTAGATAAAGGACAGGATGGAGGTGTAGTGTAGAGCTGTGTACAGTACAGGAATAGTAGATACAGGACAGGATGGAGGTGTAGTGTAGAGCTGTGTACAGTACAGGAATAGTATTTACAGGACAGGATGGAGATGTAGTGTAGAGCTGTGTACAGTACAGGAATAGCAGATACAGGACAGGATGGAGGTGTAGTGTAGAGCTGTGTACAGTACAGGAATAGTAGATACAGGACAGGATGGAGGTGTAGTGTAGAGCTGTGTGTACAGTACAGGAATAGTAGATACAGGACAGGATGGAGGTGTAGTGTAGAGCTGTGTGTACCGTACAGGAATAGTAGATACAGGACAGGATGGAGGTGTAGTGTAGAGCTGTGCACAGTAAAGGAATAGTAGATACAGGACAGGATGGAGGTGTAGTGTAGAGCTGTGTGTACAGTACAGGAATAGTAGATACAGGACAGGATGGAGGTGTAGTGTAGAGCTGTGTACAGTACAGGAATAGTAGATACAGGACAGGATGGAGGTGTAGTGTAGAGCTGTGTGTACAGTACAGGAATAGTAGATACAGGACAGGATGGAGGTGTAGTGTAGAGCTGTGTGTACAGTGCAGGAATTGTAGATACAGCACAGGATGGAGGTGTAGTGTAGAGCTGTGTGTACAGTACAGGAATAGTAGATACAGGACAGGATGGAGGTGTAGTGTAGAGCTGTGTACAGTACAGGAATAGTAAATACAGGACAGGATGGAGGTGTAGTGTAGAGCTGTGTGTACAGTACAGGAATAGTAGATACAGGACAGGATGGAGGTGTAGTGTAGAGCTGTGTGTACAGGAATAGTAAATACAGGACAGGATGGAGGTGTAGTGTAGAGCTGTGTGTACAGTATAGGAATAGTAGATACAGGACAGGATGGAGGTGTAGTGTAGAGCTGTGTGTACAGGAATAGTAGATACAGGACAGGATGGAGGTGTAGTGTAGAGCTGTGTGTACATTACAGGAATAGTAGATACAGGACAGGATGGAGGTGTAGTGTAGAGCTGTGTGTACAGTACAGGAATAGTAGATACAGGACAGGATGGAGTTGTAGTGTAGAGCTGTGTGTACAGTACAGGAATAGTAGATACAGGGCAGGATGGAGGTGTAGTGTAGAGCTGTGTGTACAGTACAGGAATAGTAGATACAGGGCAGGATGGAGGTGTAGTTTAGAGCTGTGTATACAGTACAGGAATAGTAGATACAGGACAGGATGGAGGTGTAGTGTAGAGCTGTGTACAGTACAGGAATAGTAGATACAGGACAGGATGGAGGTGTAGTGTAGAGCTGTGTATACAGTACAGGAATAGTAGATACAGGACAGGATGGAGGTGTAGTGTAGAGCTGTGTGTACAGTACAGGAATAGTAGATAGAGGACAGGATGGAGGTGTAGTGTAGTGCTGTGTGTACAGTACAGGAATAGTAGATACAGGACAGGATGGAGGTGTAGTGTAGAGCTGTGTGTACAGTACAGGAATAGTAGATACAGGACAGGATGGAGGTGTAGTGTAGAGCTGTGTGTATAGTACAGGAATAGTAGATACAGGACAGGATGGAGGTGTAGTGTAGTGCTGTGTGTACAGTACAGGAATAGTAGATACCGGACAGGATGGAGGTGTAGCGTAGAGCTGTGTACAGTACAGGAATAGTAGATACAGGACAGGATGGAGGTGTAGTGTAGAGCTGTGTGTACAGTACAGGAATAGTAGATACAGGACAGGATGGAGGTGCAGTGTAGAGCTGTGTATACAGTACAGGAATAGTAGATACAGGACAGGATGGAGGTGTAGTGTAGAGCTATGTACAGTACAGGAATATTAGATACAGGACAGGATGGAGGTGTAGTGTAGAGCTGTGTGTACAGTACAGGAATATTAGATACAGGACAGGATGGAGGTGTAGTGTAGAGCTGTGTGTACAGTACAGGAATAGTATATACAGGACAGGATGGAGGTGTAGTGTAGAGCTGTGTGTACAGTACAGGAATAGTAGATACAGGACAGGATGGAGGTGTAGTGTAGAGCTGTGTGTACAGTACAGGAATAGTAGATACAGGACAGGATGGAGGTGTAGTGTAGAGCTGTGTACAGTACAGGAATAGTAGATACAGGACAGGATGGAGGTGTAGTGTAGAGCTGTGTGTACAGTACAGGAATAGTAGATACAGGACAGGATGGAGGTGTAGTGTAGAGCTGTGTGTACAGTACAGGAATAGTAGATACAGGACAGGATAGAGGTGTAGTTTAGAGCTGTGTATACAGTACAGGAATAGTAGATACAGGACAGGATGGAGGTGTAGTGTAGAGCTGTGTACAGTACAGGAATAGTAGATACAGGACAGGATGGAGGTGTAGTGTAGAGCTGTGTGTACAGTACAGGAATAGTAGATACAGGAGAGGATGGAGGTGTAGTGTAGAGCTGTGTGTACAGTACAGGAATAGTAGATACAGGACAGAATGGAGGTGTAGTGTAGAGCTGTGTACAGTACCGGAATAGTAGATATGGGACAGGATGGAGTTGTAGTGTAGAGCTGTGTGTACAGTACAGGAATAGTAGATACAGGACAGGATGGAGGTGTAGTGTAGAGCTGTGTGTACAGTACAGGAATAGTAGATACAGGACAGGATGGAGGTGTAGTGTAGAGCTGTGTACAGTACAGGAATAGTAGATACAGGACAGGATGGAGGTGTAGTGTAGAGCTGGGTACCGTACAGGAATAGTAGATACAGGACAGGATGGAGGTGTAGTGTAGTGCTGTGTGTACAGTACAGGAATAGTAGATACAGGACAGGATGGAGGTGTAGTGTAGAGCTGTGTGTACAGTACAGGAATAGTAGATACAGGACAGGATGGAGGTGTAGTGTAGAGCTGTGTGTAGAGTACAGGAATAGTAGATACAGGACAGGATGGAGGTGTAGTGTAGAGCTGTGTACAGTACAGGAATAGTAGATACAGGACAGGATGGAGGTGTAGGGTAGAGCTTTGTGTACAGTACAGGAATAGCAGATACAGGACAGGATGGAGGTGTAGTGTAGAGCTGTGTGTACAGGAATAGTAGATACAGGACAGGATGGAGGTGTAGTGTAGAGCTGTGTGTACAGTATAGGAATAGTAGATACAGGACAGGATGGAGGTGTAGTGTAGAGCTGTGTGTACAGTACAGGAATAGTAGATACAGGACAGGATGGAGGTGTAGTGTAGAGCTGTGTACAGTACAGGAATAGTAGATACAGGACAGGATGGAGGTGTAGTGTAGAGCTGTGTGTGCAGTACAGGAATAGTAGATACAGGACAGGATGGAGGTGTAGTGTAGAGCTGTGTGTACAGGAATAGTAGATACAGGACAGGATGGAGGTGTAGTGTAGAGCTGTGTGTACAGTACAGGAATAGTAGATACAGGACAGGATGGAGGTGTAGTGTAGAGCTGTGTGTACAGGAATAGTAGATACAGGACAGGATGGAGGTGTAGTGTAGAGCTGTGTGTACATTACAGGAATAGTAGATACAGGACAGGATGGAGGTGTAGTGTAGAGCTGTGTGTACAGTACAGGAATAGTAGATACAGGACAGGATGGAGGTGTAGTGTAGAGCTGTGTGTACAGTACAGGAATAGTAGATACAGGACAGGATGGAGGTGTAGTGTAGAGCTGTGTGTACAGTACAGGAATAGTAGATACAGGACAGGATGGAGGTGTAGTTTAGAGCTGTGTATACAGTACAGGAATAGTAGATACAGGACAGGATGGAGGTGTAGTTTAGAGCTGTGTATACAGTACAGGAATAGTAGATACAGGACAGGATGGAGGTGTAGTGTACAGCTGTGTGTACAGTACAGGAATAGTAGATACAGGACAGGATGGAGGTGTAGTGTAGAGCTGTGTGTACAGTACAGGAATAGTAGATACAGGACAGGATGGAGGTGTAGTTTAGAGCTGTGTATACAGTACAGAAATAGTAGATACAGGACAGGATGGAGGTGTATTGTAGAGCTGTGTGTATAGTACAGGAATATTAGATAGAGGACAGGATGGAGGTGTAGTGTAGAGCTGTGTATACAGTACAGGAATAGTAGATACAGGACAGGATGGAGGTGTAGTGTAGAGCTGTGTGTATAGTACAGGAATATTAGATACAGGACAGGATGGAGGTGTAGTGTAGAGCTGTGTGTACAGTACAGGAATAGTAGATACCGGACAGGATGGAGGTGTAGCGTAGAGCTGTGTGTATAGTACAGGAATAGTAGATACAGGACAGGATGGAGGTGTAGTGTAGAGCTGTGTGTACAGTACAGGAATTGTAGATACAGGACAGGATGGAGGTGTAGTGTAGAGCTATGTACAGTACAGGAATAGTAGATACAGGACAGGATTGAGGTGTAGTGTAGAGCTGTGTGTACAGTACAGGAATAGTAGATACAGGACAGGATGGAGGTGTAGTGTAGAGCTGTGTGTACAGTACAGGAATAGTAGATAAAGGACAGGATGGAGGTGTAGTGTAGAGCTGTGTACAGTACAGGAATAGTAGATACAGGACAGGATGGAGGTGTAGTGTAGAGCTGTGTACAGTACAGGAATAGTATTTACAGGACAGGATGGAGATGTAGTGTAGAGCTGTGTACAGTACAGGAATAGCAGATACAGGACAGGATGGAGGTGTAGTGTAGAGCTGTGTACAGTACAGGAATAGTAGATACAGGACAGGATGGAGGTGTAGTGTAGAGCTGTGTGTACAGTACAGGAATAGTAGATACAGGACAGGATGGAGGTGTAGTGTAGAGCTGTGTGTACCGTACAGGAATAGTAGATACAGGACAGGATGGAGGTGTAGTGTAGAGCTGTGCACAGTAAAGGAATAGTAGATACAGGACAGGATGGAGGTGTAGTGTAGAGCTGTGTGTACAGTACAGGAGTAGTAGATACAGGTCAGGATGGAGGTGTAGTGCAGAGCTGTGTACAGTACAGGAATAGTAGATACAGGACAGGATGGAGGTGTAGTGTAGAGCTGTGTGTACAGTACAGGAATAGTAGATACAGGACAGGATGGAGGTGTAGTGTAGAGCTGTGTGTACAGTGCAGGAATTGTAGATACAGGACAGGATGGAGGTGTAGTGTAGAGCTGTGTGTACAGTACAGGAATAGTAGATACAGGACAGGATGGAGGTGTAGTGTAGAGCTGTGTACAGTACAGGAATAGTAAATACAGGACAGGATGGAGGTGTAGTGTAGAGCTGTGTGTACAGTACAGGAATAGTAGATACAGGACAGGATGGAGGTGTAGTGTAGAGCTGTGTGTACAGGAATAG
Source organism: Phyllobates terribilis (assembly GCF_046119375.1). NCBI lineage: Eukaryota > Metazoa > Chordata > Amphibia > Anura > Dendrobatidae > Phyllobates > Phyllobates terribilis. Next base: position 406,473 of record NW_027363692.1, read on the forward strand.
TAAATACAGGACAGGATGGAGGTGTAGTGTAGAGCTGTGTGTACAGTATAGGAATAGTAGATACAGGACAGGATGGAGGTGTAGTGTAGAGCTGTGTGTACAGGAATAGTAGATACAGGACAGGATGGAGGTGTAGTGTAGAGCTGTGTGTACATTACAGGAATAGTAGATACAGGACAGGATGGAGGTGTAGTGTAGAGCTGTGTGTACAGTACAGGAATAGTAGATACAGGACAGGATGGAGTTGTAGTGTAGAGCTGTGTGTACAGTACAGGAATAGTAGATACAGGGCAGGATGGAGGTGTAGTGTAGAGCTGTGTGTACAGTACAGGAATAGTAGATACAGGGCAGGATGGAGGTGTAGTTTAGAGCTGTGTATACAGTACAGGAATAGTAGATACAGGACAGGATGGAGGTGTAGTGTAGAGCTGTGTACAGTACAGGAATAGTAGATACAGGACAGGATGGAGGTGTAGTGTAGAGCTGTGTATACAGTACAGGAATAGTAGATACAGGACAGGATGGAGGTGTAGTGTAGAGCTGTGTGTACAGTACAGGAATAGTAGATAGAGGACAGGATGGAGGTGTAGTGTAGTGCTGTGTGTACAGTACAGGAATAGTAGATACAGGACAGGATGGAGGTGTAGTGTAGAGCTGTGTGTACAGTACAGGAATAGTAGATACAGGACAGGATGGAGGTGTAGTGTAGAGCTGTGTGTATAGTACAGGAATAGTAGATACAGGACAGGATGGAGGTGTAGTGTAGTGCTGTGTGTACAGTACAGAAATAGTAGATACCGGACAGGATGGAGGTGTAGTGTAGAGCTGTATGTACAGTACAGGAATATTAGATACAGGACAGGATGGAGGTGTAGTGTAGAGCTGTGTGTACAGTACAGGAATAGTATATACAGGACAGGATGGAGGTGTAGTGTAGAGCTGTGTGTACAGTACAGGAATAGTAGATACAGGACAGGATGGAGGTGTAGTGTAGAGCTGTGTACAGTACAGGAATATTAGATACAGGACAGGATGGAGGTGTAGTGTAGAGCTGTGTGTACAGTACAGGAATATTAGATACAGGACAGGATGGAGGTGTAGTGTAGAGCTGTGTGTACAGTACAGGAATAGTATATACAGGACAGGATGGAGGTGTAGTGTAGAGCTGTGTGTACAGTACAGGAATAGTAGATACAGGACAGGATGGAGGTGTAGTGTAGAGCTGTGTGTACAGTACAGGAATAGTAGATACAGGACAGGATGGAGGTGTAGTGTAGAGCTGTGTACAGTACAGGAATAGTAGATACAGGACAGGATGGAGGTGTAGTGTAGAGCTGTGTGTACAGTACAGGAATAGTAGATACAGGACAGGATGGAGGTGTAGTGTAGAGCTGTGTGTACAGTACAGGAATAGTAGATACAGGACAGGATAGAGGTGTAGTTTAGAGCTGTGTATACAGTACAGGAATAGTAGATACAGGACAGGATGGAGGTGTAGTGTAGAGCTGTGTACAGTACAGGAATAGTAGATACAGGACAGGATGGAGGTGTAGTGTAGAGCTGTGTATACAGTACAGGAATAGTAGATACAGGACAGGATGGAGGTGTAGTGTAGAGCTGTGTGTACAGTACAGGAATAGTAGATACAGGAGAGGATGGAGGTGTAGTGTAGAGCTGTGTGTACAGTACAGGAATAGTAGATACAGGACAGGATGGAGGTGTAGTGTAGAGCTGTGTGTACAGTACAGGAATAGTAGATACAGGACAGGATGGAGGTGTAGTGTAGAGCTGTGTGTACAGTACAGGAATAGTAGATACAGGACAGAATGGAGGTGTAGTGTAGAGCTGTGTACAGTACCGGAATAGTAGATATGGGACAGGATGGAGTTGTAGTGTAGAGCTGTGTGTACAGTACAGGAATAGTAGATACAGGACAGGATGGAGGTGTAGTGTAGAGCTGTGTGTACAGTACAGGAATAGTAGATACAGGACAGGATGGAGGTGTAGTGTAGAGCTGTGTACAGTACAGGAATAGTAGATACAGGACAGGATGGAGGTGTAGTGTAGAGCTGGGTACCGTACAGGAATAGTAGATACAGGACAGGATGGAGGTGTAGTGTAGTGCTGTGTGTACAGTACAGGAATAGTAGATACAGGACAGGATGGAGGTGTAGTGTAGAGCTGTGTGTACAGTACAGGAATAGTAGATACAGGACAGGATGGAGGTGTAGTGTAGAGCTGTGTGTAGAGTACAGGAATAGTAGATACAGGACAGGATGGAGGTGTAGTGTAGAGCTGTGTACAGTACAGGAATAGTAGATACAGGACAGGATGGAGGTGTAGTGTAGAGCTTTGTGTACAGTACAGGAATAGCAGATACAGGACAGGATGGAGGTGTAGTGTAGAGCTGTGTGTACAGGAATAGTAGATACAGGACAGGATGGAGGTGTAGTGTAGAGCTGTGTGTACAGTATAGGAATAGTAGATACAGGACAGGATGGAGGTGTAGTGTAGAGCTGTGTGTACAGTACAGGAATAGTAGATACAGGACAGGATGGAGGTGTAGTGTAGAGCTGTGTACAGTACAGGAATAGTAGATACAGGACAGGATGGAGGTGTAGTGTAGAGCTGTGTGTGCAGTACAGGAATAGTAGATACAGGACAGGATGGAGGTGTAGTGTAGAGCTGTGTGTACAGGAATAGTAGATACAGGACAGGATGGAGGTGTAGTGTAGAGCTGTGTGTACAGTACAGGAATAGTAGATACAGGACAGGATGGAGGTGTAGTGTAGAGCTGTGTGTACAGGAATAGTAGATACAGGACAGGATGGAGGTGTAGTGTAGAGCTGTGTGTACATTACAGGAATAGTAGATACAGGACAGGATGGAGGTGTAGTGTAGAGCTGTGTGTACAGTACAGGAATAGTAGATACAGGACAGGATGGAGGTGTAGTGTAGAGCTGTGTGTACAGTACAGGAATAGTAGATACAGGACAGGATGGAGGTGTAGTGTAGAGCTGTGTGTACAGTACAGGAATAGTAGATACAGGACAGGATGGAGGTGTAGTTTAGAGCTGTGTATACAGTACAGGAATAGTAGATACAGGACAGGATGGAGGTGTAGTTTAGAGCTGTGTATACAGTACAGGAATAGTAGATACAGGACAGGATGGAGGTGTAGTGTACAGCTGTGTGTACAGTACAGGAATAGTAGATACAGGACAGGATGGAGGTGTAGTGTAGAGCTGTGTGTACAGTACAGGAATAGTAGATACAGGACAGGATGGAGGTGTAGTTTAGAGCTGTGTATACAGTACAGGAATAGTAGATACAGGACAGGATGGAGGTGTAGTGTAGAGCTGTGTGTATAGTACAGCAATATTAGATAGAGGACAGGATGGAGGTGTAGTGTAGAGCTGTGTATACAGTACAGGAATAGTAGATACAGGACAGGATGGAGGTGTAGTGTAGAGCTGTGTGTATAGTACAGGAATATTAGATACAGGACAGGATGGAGGTGTAGTGTAGAGCTGTGTGTACAGTACAGGAATAGTAGATACAGGACAGGATGGAGGTGTAGTGTAGAGCTGTGTGTACAGTACAGGAATAGTAGATACAGGACAGGATGGAGGTGTAGTGTAGAGCTGTGTACAGTACAGGAATAGTAGATACAGGACAGGATGGAGGTGTAGTGTAGAGCTGTGTGTACAGTACAGGAATAGTAGATACAGGACAGGATGGAGGTGTAGTGTAGAGCTGAGTGTACAGTACTGGAAAAGTAGATACAGGACAGGATGGAGGTGTAGTGTAGAGATGTGTACAGGAATAGTAGATACAGGACAGGATGGAGGTGTAGTGTAGAGCTGTGTACAGTACAGGAATAGTAGATACAGGACAGGATGGAGGTGTAGTGTAGAGCTGTGTGTACAGTACAGGAATAGTAGATACAGGACAGGATGGAGGTGTAGTGTAGAGCTGTGTGTACAGTACAGGAATAGTAGATACAGGACAGGATGGAGGTGTAGTGTAGAGCTGTGTACAGTACAGGAATAGTAGATACAGGACAGGATGGAGGTGTAGTGTAGAGCTGTGTATACAGTACAGGAATAGTAGATACAGGACAGGATGGAGGTGCAGTGTAGAGCTGTGTACAGTACAGGAATAGTAGATACAGGACAGGATGGAGGTGTATTGTAGAGCTGTGTGTACAGTACAGGAATAGTAGATACAGGACAGGATGGAGGTGTAGTCTAGAGCTGTGTGTACAGTACAGGAATAGTAGATACAGGACAGGATGGAGGTGTAGTGTAGAGCTGTGTGTACAGTAAAGGAATAGTAGATACAGGACAGGATGGAGGTGTATTGTAGAGCTGTGTGTACAGTACAGGAATAGTAGATACAGGACAGGATGGAGGTGTAGAGTAGAGCTGTGTGTACAGTACAGGAATAGTAGATACAGGACAGGATGGAGGTGTAGTGTAGAGCTGTGTGTGCAGTACAGGAATAGTAGATACTGGACAGGATGGAGGTGTAGTGTAGAGCTGTGTACAGTACAGGAATAGTAGATAGAGGACAGGATGGAGGTGTAGTGTAGAGCTGTGTGTACAGTACAGGAATAGTAGATACAGGACAGGATGGAGGTGTAGTGTAGAGCTGCGTGTACAGTACAGGAATAGTAGATAAAGGACAGGATGGAGGTGTAGTGTAGAGCTGTGTGTACAGTACAGGAATAGTAGATAGAGGACAGGATGGAGGTGTAGTGTAGAGCTGTGTGTACAGTACAGGAATAGTAGATACAGGACAGGATGGAGGTGTAGTGTAGAGCTGCGTGTACAGTACAGGAATAGTAGATAAAGGACAGGATGGAGGTGTAGTGTAGAGCTGTGTGTACAGTACAGGAATAGTAGATACAGGACTGGATGGAGGTGTAGTGTAGAGCTGTGTACAGGAATAGTAGATACAGGACAGGATGGAGGTGCAGTGTAGAGCTGTGTGTACAAGAACAGGAATAGTAGATACAGGACAGGATGGAGGTGTAGTGTAGAGCTGTGTGTACAGTACAGAAATAGTAGATACAGGACAGGATGAAGGTGTAGTGTAGAGCTGTGTACAGTACAGGAATAGTAGATACAGGACAGGATGGAGGTGTAGTGTAGAGCTGTGTATACAGTACAGGAACAGTAGATACAGGACAGGATGGAGGTGTAGTGTAGAGCTGTGTACAGTACAGGAATAGTAGATACAGGACAGGATGGAGGTGTTGCGTAGAGCTGTGTGTATAGTACAGGAATAGTAGATACAGGACAGGATGGAGGTGTAGTGTAGAGCTGTGTACAGTACAGGAATAGATACAGGACAGGATAGAGGTGTAGTGTAGAGCTGTGTGTACAGTACAAGGATAGTAGATACAGGACAGGATGGAGGTGTAGTGTAGAGCTGTGTGTACAGTACAGGAATAGTAGATACAGGACAGGATGGAGGTGTAGTGTAGAGCTGTGTACAGTACAGGAATAGTAGATACAGGACAGGATAGAGGTGTAGTGTAGAGCTGTGTGTACAGTACAGGAATAGTAGATACAGGACAGGATGGAGGTGTAGTGTAGAGCTGTGTGTACAGTACAGGAATAGTAGATACAGGACAGGATGGAGGTGTAGTGTAGAGCTGTGTGTACAGTACAGGAATAGTAGATACAGGACAGGATGGAGGTGTAGTGTAGAGCTGTGTACAGTACAGGAATAGCAGATACAGGACAGGATGGAGGTGTAGTGTAGAGCTGTGTGTACCGTACAGGAATAGTAGATACAGGACAGGATGGAGGTGTAGTGTAGAGCTGTGCACAGTACAGGAATAGTAGATACAGGACAGGATGGAGGTGTAGTGTAGAGCTGTGTGTACAGTACAGGAGTAGTAGATACAGGTCAGGATGGAGGTGTAGTGTAGAGCTGTGTACAGTACAGCAATAGTAGATACAGGACAGGATGGAGGTGTAGTGTAGAGCTGTGTGTACAGTACAGGAATAGTAGATACAGGACAGGAAGGAGGTGTAGTGTAGAGCTGTGTGTACAGGGCAGGAATAGTAGATACAGGACAGGATGGAGGTGTAGCGTAGAGCTGTGTGTACACTACAGGAATAGTAGATACAGGACAGGATGGAGGTGTAGTGTAGAGCTGTGTGTACAGGAATAGTAGATACAGGACAGGATGGAGGTGTAGTGTAGAGCTGTGTGTCCAGTACAGGAATAGTAGATACAGGACAGGATGGAGGTGCAGTGTAGAGCTGTGTGTACAGTACAGGAATAGTAGATACAGGACAGGATGGAGGTGTAGTGTAGAGCTGTGTGTACAGTACAGGAATAGTAGATACAGGACTGGATGGAGGTGTAGTGTAGAGCTGTGTACAGGAATAGTAGATACAGGACAGGATGGAGGTGCAGTGTAGAGCTGTGTGTACAAGAACAGGAATAGTAGATACAGGACAGGATGGAGGTGTAGTGTAGAGCTGTGTGTACAGTACAGAAATAGTAGATACAGGACAGGATGAAGGTGTAGTGTAGAGCTGTGTACAGTACAGGAATAGTAGATACAGGACAGGATGGAGGTGTAGTGTAGAGCTGTGTATACAGTACAGGAACAGTAGATACAGGACAGGATGGAGGTGTAGTGTAGAGCTGTGTACAGTACAGGAATAGTAGATACAGGACAGGATGGAGGTGTTGCGTAGAGCTGTGTGTATAGTACAGGAATAGTAGATACAGGACAGGATGGAGGTGTAGTGTAGAGCTGTGTACAGTACAGGAATAGATACAGGACAGGATAGAGGTGTAGTGTAGAGCTGTGTGTACAGTACAAGGATAGTAGATACAGGACAGGATGGAGGTGTAGTGTAGAGCTGTGTGTACAGTACAGGAATAGTAGATACAGGACAGGATGGAGGTGTAGTGTAGAGCTGTGTACAGTACAGGAATAGTAGATACAGGACAGGATAGAGGTGTAGTGTAGAGCTGTGTGTACAGTACAGGAATAGTAGATACAGGACAGGATGGAGGTGTAGTGTAGAGCTGTGTGTACAGTACAGGAATAGTAGATACAGGACAGGATGGAGGTGTAGTGTAGAGCTGTGTGTACAGTACAGGAATAGTAGATACAGGACAGGATGGAGGTGTAGTGTAGAGCTGTGTACAGTACAGGAATAGCAGATACAGGACAGGATGGAGGTGTAGTGTAGAGCTGTGTGTACCGTACAGGAATAGTAGATACAGGACAGGATGGAGGTGTAGTGTAGAGCTGTGCACAGTACAGGAATAGTAGATACAGGACAGGATGGAGGTGTAGTGTAGAGCTGTGTGTACAGTACAGGAGTAGTAGATACAGGTCAGGATGGAGGTGTAGTGTAGAGCTGTGTACAGTACAGCAATAGTAGATACAGGACAGGATGGAGGTGTAGTGTAGAGCTGTGTGTACAGTACAGGAATAGTAGATACAGGACAGGAAGGAGGTGTAGTGTAGAGCTGTGTGTACAGTGCAGGAATAGTAGATACAGGACAGGATGGAGGTGTAGCGTAGAGCTGTGTGTACACTACAGGAATAGTAGATACAGGACAGGATGGAGGTGTAGTGTAGAGCTGTGTGTACAGGAATAGTAGATACAGGACAGGATGGAGGTGTAGTGTAGAGCTGTGTGTCCAGTACAGGAATAGTAGATACAGGACAGGATGGAGGTGCAGTGTAGAGCTGTGTGTACAGTACAGGAATAGTAGATACAGGACAGGATGGAGGTGTAGTGTAGAGCTGTGTACAGTACAGGAATAGTAGATATGGGACAGGATGGAGGTGTAGTGTAGAGCTGTGTGTACAGTACAGGAATAGTAGATACAGGACAGGATGGAGGTGTATTGTAGAGCTGTGTGTACAGGAATAGTAGATACAGGACAGGATGGAGGTGTAGTGTAGAGCTGTGTGTCCAGTACAGGAATAGTAGATACAGGACAGGATGGAGGTGTAGTGTAGAGCTGTGTGTCCAGTACAGGAATAGTAGATACAGGACAGGATGGAGGTGCAGTGTAGAGCTGTGTGTACAGTACAGGAATAGTAGATACAGGACAGGATGGAGGTGTAGTGTAGAGCTGTGTGTACAGTACAGGAATAGTAGATACAGGACAGGATGGAGGTGTAGTTTAGAGCTGTGTACACAGTACAGGAATAGTAGATACAGGACAGGATGGAGGTGTAGTGTAGAGCTGTGTGTACAGTACAGGAATAGTAGATACAGGACAGGATGGAGTTGTAGTGTAGAGCTGTGTGTACAGTACAGGAATAGTAGATACAGGACAGGATGGAGGTGTAGTGTAGAGCTGTGTGTATAGTACAGGAATATTAGATACAGGACAGGATGGAGGTATAGTGTAGAGCTGTGTGTACAGTACAGGAATAGTAGATACAGGACAGGATGGAAGTGTAGTGTAGAGCTGTGTGTACAGTACAGGAATAGTAGATACAGGACAGGATGGAGGTGTAGTGTAGAGCTGTGTGTACAGTACAGGAATAGTAGATACAGGACAGGATGGAGGTGTAGTGTAGAGCTGTGTGTACAGTACAGGAATAGTAGATACAGGACAGGATGGAGGTGTAGTGTAGAGCTGTGTGTACAGTACAGGAATAGTAGATACAGGACAGGATGGAGGTGTAGTGTAGAGCTGTGTGTACAGTACAGGAATATTAGATACAGGACAGGATGGAGGTGTAGTGTAGAGCTGTGTATACAGTACAGGAATAGTAGATACAGGACAGGATGGAGGTGCAGTGTAGAGCTGTGTGTACAGTACAGGAAGAGTACATACAGGACAGGATGGAGGTGTAGTTTAGAGCTGTGTATACAGTACAGGAATAGTAGATACAGGACAGGATGGAGGTGTAGTGTAGAGCTGTGTACAGTACAGGAATAGTAGATACAGGACAGGATGGAGGTGTAGTGTAGAGCTGTGTGTACAGTACAGGAATAGTAGATGCAGGACAGGATGGAGGTGTAGTGTAGAGCTGTGTGTACAGTACAGGAATAGTAGATACAGGACAGGATGGAGGTGTAGTTTAGAGCTGTGTATACAGTTCAGGAATAGTAGATACAGGACAGGATGGAGGTGTAGTGTAGAGCTGTGTACAGTACAGGAATAGTAGATACAGGACAGGATGGAGGTGTAGTGTAGAGCTGTGTACAGTACAGGAATAGTAGATACAGGACAGGATGGAGGTGTAGTTTAGAGCTGTGTACAGTACAGGAATAGTAGATACAGGACAGGATGGAGGTGTAGTGTAGAGCTGTGTACAGTATAGGAATAGTAGATACAGGACAGGATGGAGGTGTAGTGTAGAGCTGTATACAGTACAGGAATAGTAGATACAGGACAGGATGGAGGTGTAGTGTACAGCTCTGTACAGTACAGGAATAGTAGATACAGGACAGGATGGAGGTGTAGTGTAGAGCTGTGTACAGTACAGGAATAGTAGATACAGGACAGGATGGAGGTGCAGTGTAGAGCTGTGTGTACAGTACAGGAATAGTAGATACTGGACAGGATGGAGGTATAGTGTAGAGCTGTGTGTACAGTACAGGAATACTAGATACGGGACAGGATGGAGGTGTAGTGTAGAGCTGTGTGTACAGTACAGGAATAGTAGATACAGGACAGGATGGAGGTGTAGTGTAGAGCTGTGTACAGTACAGGAATAGTAGATACAGGACAGGATGGAGGTGTAGTGTAGAGCTGTGTGTACAGTACAGGAATAGTAGATACAGGACAGGATGGAGGTGTAGTGTAGAGCTGTGTGTACAGTACAGGAATAGTAGATACAGGACAGGATGGAGGTGTAGTGTAGAGCTGTGTGTGCAGTACAGGAATAGTAGATACTGGACAGGATGGAGGTGTAGTGTAGAGCTGTGTACAGTACAGGAATAGTAGATACAGGACAGGATGGAGGTGTAGTTTAGAGCTGTGTATACAGTACAGGAATAGTAGATACAGGACAGGATGGAGGTGTAGTGTAGAGCTGTGTGTATAGTACAGTAATATTAGATACAGGACAGGATGGAGGTGTAGTGTAGAGCTGTGTATACAGTACAGGAATAGTAGATACAGGACAGGATGGAGGTGCAGTGTAGAGCTGTGTGTACAGTACAGAAATAGTAGATACAGGACAGGATGGAGGTGTAGTGTAGAGCTGTGCACAGTAAAGGAATAGTAGATACAGGACAGGATGGAGGTGTAGTGTAGAGCTGTGTACAGTACAGGAATAGTAGATACATTACAGAATGGAGTTGTAGTGTAGAGCTGTGTGTACAGTACAGGAATAGTAGATACAGGACAGGATGGAGGTGTAGTGTAGAGCTGTGTACAGTACAGGAATAGTAGATACAGGACAGAATGGAGGTGTAGTGTAGAGCTGTGTGTACAGTGCAGGAATAGTAGATACAGGACAGGATGGAGGTGTAGTGTAGAGCTGTGTGTACAGTACAGGAATAGTAGATACAGGACAGGATGGAGGTGTAGTGTAGAGCTGTGTACAGAACAGGAATAGTAGATATGGGACAGGATGGAGGTGTAGTGTAGAGCTGTGTGTACAGGAATAGTAGATACAGGACAGGATGGAGGTGTAGTGTAGAGCTGTGTGTACAGCACAGGAATAATAGATACAGGAGAGGATGGAGGTGTAGTGTAGAGCTGTGTGTACAGGAATAGTAGATACAGGACAGGATGGAGGTGTAGTGTAGAGCTGTGTGTACAGCACAGGAATAATAGATACAGGACAGGATGGAGGTGTAGTGTAGAGCTGTGTGTACAGTACAGGAATAGTAGATACAGGACAGGATGGAGGTGTAGTGTAGAGCTGTGTGTACAGTACAGGAATAGTAGATACAGGACAGGATGGAGGTGTAGTGTAGAGCTGTGTGTACAGGAATAGTAGATACAGGACAGGATGGAGGTGTACTGTAGAGCTGTGTGTACAGTGCAGGAATAGTAGATACAGGACAGGATGGAGGTGTAGTGTAGAGCTGTGTATACAGTACAGGAATAGTAGATACAGGACAGGATGGAAGTGTAGCGTAGAGCTGTGTGTACAGTACAGGAATAGTAGATACAGGACAGGATGGAGGTGTAGTGTAGAGCTGTGTGTATAGTACAGGAATAGTATATACAGGACAGGATGGAGGTGTAGTGTAGAGCTGTGTGTACAGTACAGGAATAGTAGATACAGGACAGGATGGAGGTGTAGTGTAGAGCTGTGTACAGTACAGGAATAGTAGATACAGGACACGGTGGAGGTGTAGTGTAGAGCTGTGTGTACAGTACAGGAATAGTAGATACAGGACAGGATGGAGGTGTAGTGTAGAGCTGTGTATACAGTACTGGAATAGTAGATACAGGACAGGATGGAGGTGTAGTGTAGAGCTGTGTGTACAGTACAGGAATAGTAGATACAGGACAGGATGGAGGTGTAGTGTAGAGCTGTGTGTACAGTACAGGAATAGTAGATACAGGACAGGATGGAGGTGTAGGGTAGAGCTGTGTGTACGGTACAGGAATAGTAGATACAGGACAGGATGGAGGTGTAGTGTAGAGCTGTGTACAGTACAGGAATAGTAGATACAGGACAGGATGGAGGTGTAGTGTAGAGCTGTGTGAACAGTACAGGAATAGTAGATACAGGACAGGATGGAGGTGTAGTGTAGAGCTGTGTGTACAGTACAGGAATAGTAGATACAGGACAGGATGGAGGTGTTGTGTAGAGCTGTGTGTACAGTACAGGAATAGTAGATACAGGACAGGATGGAGGTGTAGTGTAGAGCTGTGTACAGTACAGGAATATTAGATACAGGACAGGATGGAGGTGTAGTGTAGAGCTGTGTGTACAGTACAGGAATAGTAGATACAGGACAGGATGGAGGTGCAGTGTAGAACTGTGTACAGTACAGGAATAGTAGATACAGGACAGGATGGAGGTGTAGTGTAGAGCTGTGTGTACAGTAAAGGAATAATAGACACAGGACAGGATGGAGGTGTAGTGTAGAGCTGTGTGTACAATACAGGAATAGTAGATACAGGACAGGATGGAGGTGTAGTGTAGAGCTGTGTACAGTACAGGAATAGTAGATACAGGACAGGATGGAGGTGTAGTGTAGAGCTGTGTGTACAGTACAGGAATAGTAGATACAGGACAGGATGGAGGTGTAGTGTAGAGCTGTGTACAGTACAGGAATAGTAGATACAGGACAGGATGGAGGTGTAGTGTAGAGCTGTGTGTACAGTACAGGAATAGTAGATACAGGACAGGATGGAGGTGTAGTGTAGAGCTTTGTATACAGAACAGGAATAGTAGATACAGGACAGGATGGAGGTGTAGTGTAGAGCTGTGTGTACAGTACAGGAATAGTAGATACAGGACAGGATGGAGGTGTAGTGTAGAGCTGTGTACAGTACAGGAATAGTAGATACAGGACAGGATGGAGGTGTAGTGTAGAGCTGTGCACAGTAAAGGAATAGTAGATACAGGACAGGATGGAGGTGTAGTGTAGAGCTGTGTGTACAGTACAGGAGTAGTAGATACAGGTCAGGATGGAGGTGTAGTGTAGAGCTGTGTACAGTACAGGAATAGTAGATACAGGACAGAATGGAGTTGTAGTGTAGAGCTGTGTGTACAGTACAGGAATAGTAGATACAGGACAGGATGGAGGTGTAGTGTAGAGCTGTGTACAGTACAGGAATAGTGGATACAGGACAGAATGGAAGTGTAGAGCTGTGTGTACAGTGCAGGAATAGTAGATACAGGACAGGATGGAGGTGTAGTGTAGAGCTGTGTGTACAGTACAGGAATAGTAGATACAGGACAGGATGGAGGTGTAGTGTAGAGCTGTGTACAGTACAGGAATAGTAGATATGGGACAGGATGGAGGTGTAGTGTAGAGCTGTGTGTACAGGAATAGTAGATACAGGACAGGATGGAGGTGTAGTGTAGAGCTGTGTGTACAGTACAGGAATAGTAGATACAGGACAGGATGGAGGTGTAGTGTAGTGCTGTGTGTACAGGAATAGTAGATACAGGACAGGATGGAGGTGTACTGTAGAGCTGTGTGTACAGTGCAGGAATAGTAGATACAGGACAGGATGGAGGTGTAGTGTAGAGCTGTGTATACAGTACAGGAATAGTAGATACAGGACAGGATGGAGGTGTAGCGTAGAGCTGTGTGTACAGTACAGGAATAGTAGATACAGGACAGGATGGAGGTGTAGTGTAGAGCTGTGTGTATAGTACAGGAATAGTATATACAGGACAGGATGGAGGTGTAGTGTAGAGCTGTGTGTACAGTACAGGAATAGTAGATACAGGACAGGATGGAGGTGTAGTGTAGAGCTGTGTACAGTACAGGAATAGTAGATACAGGACACGGTGGAGGTGTAGTGTAGAGCTGTGTATACAGTACTGGAATAGTAGATACAGGACCGGATGGAGGTGTAGTGTAGAGCTGTGTGTACAGTACAGGAATAGTAGATACAGGACAGGATGGAGGTGTAGTGTAGAGCTGTGTGTACAGTACAGGAATAGTAGATACAGGACAGGATGGAGGTGTAGGGTAGAGCTGTGTGTACGGTACAGGAATAGTAGATACAGGACAGGATGGAGGTGTAGTGTAGAGCTGTGTACAGTACAGGAATAGTAGATACAGGACAGGATGGAGGTGTAGTGTAGAGCTGTGTGTACAGTACAGGAATAGTAGATACAGGACAGGATGGAGGTGTAGTGTAGAGCTGTGTGTACAGTACAGGAATAGTAGATACAGGACAGGATGGAGGTGTAGTGTAGAGCTGTGTGTACAGTACAGGAATAGTAGATACAGGACAGGATGGAGGTGTAGTGTAGAGCTGTGTACAGTACAGGAATATTAGATACAGGACAGGATGGAGGTGTAGTGTAGAGCTGTGTGTACAGTACAGGAATAGTAGATACAGGACAGGATGGAGGTGTAGTGTAGAGCTGTGTGTACAGTACAGGAATAGTAGATACAGGACAGGATGGAGGTGTAGTGTAGAGCTGTGTGTACAGTACAGGAATAGTAGATACAGGACAGGATGGAGGTGTAGTGTAGAGCTGTGTATACAGTACAGGAATAGTAGATACAGGACAGGATGGAGGTGCAGTGTAGAGCTGTGTACAGTACAGGAATAGTAGATACAGGACAGGATGGAGGTGTAGTGTAGAGCTGTGTGTACAGTACAGGAATAGTAGATACAGGACAGGATGGAGGTGTAGTGTAGAGCTGTGTGTACAGTACAGGAATAGTAGATACAGGACAGGATGGAGGTGTAGTGTAGAGCTGTGTGTACAGTACAGGAATAGTAGATACAGGACAGGATGGAGGTGTAGTGTAGAGCTGTGTACAGTACAGGAATAGTAGATACAGGACAGGATGGAGGTGTAGTGTAGAGCTGTGCACAGTAAAGGAATAGTAGATACAGGACAGGATGGAGGTGTAGTGTAGAGCTGTGTGTACAGTACAGGAGTAGTAGATACAGATCAGGATGGAGGTGTAGTGTAGAGCTGTGTACAGTACAGGAATAGTAGATACAGGACAGAATGGAGTTGTAGTGTAGAGCTGTGTGTACAGTACAGGAATAGTAGATACAGGACAGGATGGAGGTGTAGTGTAGAGCTGTGTGTACCGTACAGGAGTAGTAGATACAGGTCAGGATGGAGGTGTAGTGTAGAGCTGTGTACAGTACAGGAATAGTATATACAGGACAGAATGGAGGTGTAGTGTAGAGCGGTGTGTACAGTGCAGGAATAGTAGATACAGGACAGGATGGAGGTGTAGTGTAGAGCTGTGTGTACAGTACAGGAATAGTAGATACAGGACAGGATGGAGGTGTAGTGTAGAGCTGTGTACAGTACAGGAATAGTAGATATGGGACAGGATGGAGGTGTCGTGTAGAGGTGTGTGTACAGGAATAGTAGATACAGGACAGGATGGAGGTGTAGTGTAGAGCTGTGTGTACAGGAATAGTAGATACAGGACAGGATGGAGGTGTACTGTAGAGCTGTGTGTACAGTGCAGGAATAGTAGATACAGGACAGGATGGAGGTGTAGTGTAGAGCTGTGTATACAGTACAGGAATAGTAGATACAGGACAGGATGGAGGTGTAGTGTAGAGCTGTGTATACAGTACAGGAATAGTAGATACAGGACAGGATGGAGGTGCAGTGTAGAGCTGTGTACAGTACAGGAATAGTAGATACAGGACAGGATGGAGGTGTAGTGTAGAGCTGTGTGTACAGTACAGGAATAGTAGATACAGGACAGGATGGAGGTGTAGTGTAGAGCTGTGTGTACAGTACAGGAATAGTAGATACAGGACAGGATGGAGGTGTAGTGTAGAGCTGTGTGTACAGTACAGGAATAGTAGATACAGGACAGGATGGAGGTGTAGTGTAGAGCTGTGTACAGTACAGGAATAGTAGATACAGGACAGGATGGAGGTGTAGTGTAGAGCTGTGCACAGTAAAGGAATAGTAGATACAGGACAGGATGGAGGTGTAGTGTAGAGCTGTGTGTACAGTACAGGAGTAGTAGATACAGACAGGATGGAGGTGTAGTGTAGAGCTGTGTACAGTACAGGAATAGTAGATACAGGACAGAATGGAGTTGTAGTGTAGAGCTGTGTGTACAGTACAGGAATAGTAGATACAGGACAGGATGGAGGTGTAGTGTAGAGCTGTGTGTACCGTACAGGAGTAGTAGATACAGGTCAGGATGGAGGTGTAGTGTAGAGCTGTGTACAGTACAGGAATAGTAGATACAGGACAGAATGGAGGTGTAGTGTAGAGCGGTGTGTACAGTGCAGGAATAGTAGATACAGGACAGGATGGAGGTGTAGTGTAGAGCTGTGTGTACAGTACAGGAATAGTAGATACAGGACAGGATGGAGGTGTAGTGTAGAGCTGTGTACAGTACAGGAATAGTAGATATGGGACAGGATGGAGGTGTCGTGTAGAGGTGTGTGTACAGGAATAGTAGATACAGGACAGGATGGAGGTGTAGTGTAGAGCTGTGTGTACAGGAATAGTAGATACAGGACAGGATGGAGGTGTACTGTAGAGCTGTGTGTACAGTGCAGGAATAGTAGATACAGGACAGGATGGAGGTGTAGTGTAGAGCTGTGTATACAGTACAGGAATAGTAGATACAGGACAGGATGGAGGTGCAGTGTAGAGCTGTGTACAGTACAGGAATAGTAGATACAGGACAGGATGGAGGTGTAGTGTAGAGCTGTGTGTATAGTACAGGAATAGTATATACAGGACAGGATGGAGGTGTAGTGTAGAGCTGTGTGTACAGTACAGGAATAGTAGATACAGGACAGGATGGAGGTGTAGTGTAGAGCTGTGTACAGTACAGGAATAGTAGATACAGGACACGGTGGAGGTGTAGTGTAGAGCTGTGTATACAGTACTGGAATAGTAGATACAGGACAGGATGGAGGTGTAGTGTAGAGCTGTGTGTACAGTACAGGAATAGTAGATACAGGACAGGATGGAGGTGTAGTGTAGAGCTGTGTGTACAGTACAGGAATAGTAGATACAGGACAGGATGGAGGTGCAGTGTAGAACTGTGTACAGTACAGGAATAGTAGATACAGGACAGGATGGAGGTGTAGTGTAGAGCTGTGTACAGTACAGGAATAGTAGATACAGGACAGGATGGAGGTGTAGTGTAGAGCTGTGTGTACAGTACAGGAATAGTAGATACAGGACAGGATGGAGGTGTAGTGTAGAGCTGTGTACAGTACAGGAATATTAGATACAGGACAGGATGGAGGTGTAGTGTAGAGCTGTGTGTACAGTACAGGAATAGTAGATACAGGACAGGATGGAGGTGCAGTGTAGAACTGTGTACAGTACAGGAATAGTCGATACAGGACAGGATGGAGGTGTAGTGTAGAGCTGTGTACAGTACAGGAATATTAGATACAGGACAGGATGGAGGTGTAGTGTAGAGCTGTGTGTACAATACAGGAATAGTAGATACAGGACAGGATGGAGGTGTAGTGTGGAGCTGTGTACAGTACAGGAATAGTAGATACAGGACAGGATGGAGGTGTAGTGTAGAGCTGTGTGTACAGTACAGGAATAGTAGATACAGGACAGGATGGAGGTGTAGTGTAGAGCTGTGTACAGAACAGGAATAGTAGATACAGGACAGGATGGAGGTGTAGTGTAGAGCTGTGTATACAGTACAGGAATAGTAGATACAGGACAGGATGGAGGTGTAGTGTAGAGCTGTGTACAGTACAGGAATAGTAGATACAGGACAGGATGGAGGTGTAGTGTAGAGCTGTGTGTACAGTACAGGAATAGTAGATACAGGACAGGATGGAGGTGTAGTGTAGAGCTGTGTACAGTACAGGAATAGTAGATACAGGACAGGATGGAGGTGTAGTGTAGAGCTGTGTATACAGTACAGGAATAGTAGATACAGGACAGGATGGAGGTGTAGTGTAGAGCTGTGTACAGTACAGGAATAGTCGATACAGGACAGGATGGACGTGTAGTGTAGAGCTGTGTACAGTACAGGAATAGTAGATACCGGACAGGATGGAGGTGTAGCGTAGAGCTGTGTGTATAGTACAGGAATAGTAGATACAGGACAGGATGGACGTGTAGCGTAGAGCTGTGTACAGTACAGGAATAGTAGATACAGGACAGGATGGAGGTGTAGTGTAGAGCTGTGTACAGTACAGGAATAGTATTTACAGGACAGGATGGAGGTGTAGTGTAGAGCTGTGTGTACAGTACAGGAATAGTAGATACAGGACAGGATGGAGGTGTAGTGTAGAGCTGTGTACAGTACAGGAATAGTAGATACAGGACAGGATGGAGGTGTAGTGTAGAGCTGTGTGTACAGTACAGGAGTCGTAGATACAGGACAGGATGGAGGTGTAGTGTAGAGCTGTGTACAGTACAGGAATAGTAGATACAGGACAGGATGGAGGTGTAGTGTAGAGCTGTGTGTACAGTACAGGAATAGTAGATACAGGACAGGATGGAGGTGTAGTGTAGAGCTGTGTGTACCGTACAGGAATACTAGATACAGGACAGGATGGAGGTGTAGTGTAGAGCTGTGTACAGTACAGGAATAGTAGATACAGGACAGGATGGAGGTGTAGTGTAGAGCTGTGTGTACAGTACAGGAGTAGTAGATACAGGACAGGATGGAGGTGTAGTGTAGAGCTGTGTACAGTACAGGAATAGTAGATACAGGACAGGATGGAGGTGTAGTGTAGAGCTGTGTGTACAGTACAGGAATAGTAGATACAGGACAGGATGGAGGTGTAGTGTAGAGCTGTGTGTACCGTACAGGAATAGTAGATACAGGACAGGATGGAGGTGTAGTGTAGAGCTGTGTGTACAGTACAGGAGTAGTAGATACAGGTCAGGATGGAGGTGTAGTGTAGAGCTGTGTGTACAGAAATAGTAGATACAGGACAGGATGGAGGTGTAGTGTAGAGCTGTGTGTACATTACAGGAATAGTAGATACAGGACAGGATGGAGGTGTAGTGTAGAGCTGTGTGTACAGTACAGGAATAGTAGATACAGGACAGGATGGAGGTGTAGTGTAGAGCTGTGTGTACAGTACAGGAATAGTAGATACAGGACAGGATGGAGTTGTAGTGTAGAGCTGTGTGTACAGTACAGGAATAGTAGATACAGGACAGGATGGAGGTGTAGTGTAGAGCTGTGTGTACAGTATAGGAATAGAAGATACAGGACAGGATGGAGGTGTAGTGTAGAGCTGCGTACAGTGCAGGAATAGTAGATACAGGACAGGATGGAGGTGTAGTGTAGAGCTGTGTGTACAGTACAGGAATAGTAGATACAGGACAGGATGGAGGTGTAGTGTAGAGCTGTGTGTACAGTACAGGAATAGTAGATACAGGACAGGATGGAGGTGTAGTGTAGAGCTGTGTGTACAGTACAGGAATAGTAGATACAGGACAGGATGGAGGTGTAGTGTAGAGCTGTGTACAGTACAGGAATAGTAGATACAGGACAGGATGGAGGTGCAGTGTAGAGCTGTGTACAGTACAGGAATAGTAGATACAGGACAGGATGGAGGTGTAGTGTAGAGCTGTGTGTACAGTACAGGAATAGTAGATACAGGACAGGATGGAGGTGTAGTGTAGAGCTGTGTACAGTACAGGAATAGTAGATACAGGACAGGATGGAGGTGTAGTGTAGAGCAGTGTGTACAGTACAGGAATAGTAGATACAGGACAGGATGGAGGTGTAGTGTAGAGCTGTGTACTGTACAGGAATAGTAGATACAGGACAGGATGGAGGTGTAGTGTAGAGCAGTGTGTACAGTACAGGAATAGTAGATACAGGACAGGATGGAGGTGTAGTGTAGAGCTGTGTGTACAGTACAGGAATAGTAGATACAGGACAGGATGGAGGTGTAGTGTAGAGCTGTGTACAGTACAGGAATAGTAGATACAGGACAGGATGGAGGTGTAGTGTAGAGCTGTGTACAGTACAGGAATAGATACAGGACAGGATAGAGGTGTAGTGTAGAGCTGTGTGTACAGTACAAGAATAGTAGATACAGGACAGGATGGAGGTGTAGTGTAGAGCTGTGTGTACAGTACAGGAATAGTAGATACAGGACAGGATGGAGGTGTAGTGTAGAGCTGTGTACAGTACAGGAATAGTAGATACAGGACAGGATAGAGGTGTAGTGTAGAGCTGTGTGTACAGTACAGGAATAGTAGATACAGGACAGGATGGAGGTGTAGTGTAGAGCTGTGTGTACAGTACAGGAATAGTAGATACAGGACAGGATGGAGGTGTAGTGTAGAGCTGTGTACAGTACAGGAATAGTAGATACAGGACAGGATGGAGGTGTAGTGTAGAGCTGTGTACAGTACAGGAATAGCAGATACAGGACAGGATGGAGGTGTAGTGTAGAGCTGTGTGTACCGTACAGGAATAGTAGATACAGGACAGGATGGAGGTGTAGGGTAGAGCTGTGCACAGTACAGGAATAGTAGATACAGGACAGGATGGAGGTGTAGTGTAGAGCTGTGTGTACAGTACAGGAGTAGTAGATACAGGTCAGGATGGAGGTGTAGTGTAGAGCTGTGTACAGTACAGCAATAGTAGATACAGGACAGGATGGAGGTGTAGTGTAGAGCTGTGTGTACAGTACAGGAATAGTAGATACAGGACAGGATGGAGGTGTAGTGTAGAGCTGTGTGTACAGTGCAGGAATAGTAGATACAGGACAGGATGGAGGTGTAGCGTAGAGCTGTGTGTACACTACAGGAATAGTAGATACAGGACAGGATGGAGGTGTAGTGTAGAGCTGTGTGTACAGGAATAGTAGATACAGGACAGGATGGAGGTGTAGTGTAGAGCTGTGTGTCCAGTACAGGAATAGTAGATACAGGACAGGATGGAGGTGCAGTGTAGAGCTGTGTGTACAGTACAGGAATAGTAGATACAGGACAGGATGGAGGTGTAGTGTAGAGCTGTGTACAGTACAGGAATAGTAGATATGGGACAGGATGGAGGTGTAGTGTAGAGCTGTGTGTACAGTACAGGAATAGTAGATACAGGACAGGATGGAGGTGTATTGTAGAGCTGTGTGTACAGGAATAGTAGATACAGGACAGGATGGAGGTGTAGTGTAGAGCTGTGTGTCCAGTACAGGAATAGTAGATACAGGACAGGATGGAGGTGTAGTGTAGAGCTGTGTGTCCAGTACAGGAATAGTAGATACAGGACAGGATGGAGGTGCAGTGTAGAGCTGTGTGTACAGTACAGGAATAGTAGATACAGGACAGGATGGAGGTGTAGTGTAGAGCTGTGTGTACAGTACAGGAATAGTAGATACAGGACAGGATGGAGGTGTAGTTTAGAGCTGTGTACACAGTACAGGAATAGTAGATACAGGACAGGATGGAGGTGTAGTGTAGAGCTGTGTGTACAGTACAGGAATAGTAGATACAGGACAGGATGGAGTTGTAGTGTAGAGCTGTGTGTACAGTACAGGAATAGTAGATACAGGACAGGATGGAGGTGTAGTGTAGAGCTGTGTGTATAGTACAGGAATATTAGATACAGGACAGGATGGAGGTATAGTGTAGAGCTGTGTGTACAGTACAGGAATAGTAGATACAGGACAGGATGGAAGTGTAGTGTAGAGCTGTGTGTACAGTACAGGAATAGTAGATACAGGACAGGATGGAGGTGTATTGTAGAGCTGTGTGTACAGTACAGGAATAGTAGATACAGGACAGGATGGAGGTGTAGTGTAGAGCTGTGTGTACAGTACAGGAATAGTAGATACAGGACAGGATGGAGGTGTAGTGTAGAGCTGTGTGTACAGTACAGGAATAGTAGATACAGGACAGGATGGAAGTGTAGTGTAGAGCTGTGTGTACAGTACAGGAATAGTAGATACAGGACAGGATGGAGGTGTAGTGTAGAGCTGTGTGTACAGTACAGGAATATTAGATACAGGACAGGATGGAGGTGTAGTGTAGAGCTGTGTATACAGTACAGGAATAGTAGATACAGGACAGGATGGAGGTGCAGTGTAGAGCTGTGTGTACAGTACAGGAATAGTAGATACAGGACAGGATGGAGGTGTAGTTTAGAGCTGTGTATACAGTACAGGAATAGTAGATACAGGACAGGATGGAGGTGTAGTGTAGAGCTGTGTGTACAGTACAGGAATAGTAGATGCAGGACAGGATGGAGGTGTAGTGTAGAGCTGTGTGTACAGTACAGGAATAGTAGATACAGGACAGGATGGAGGTGTAGTTTAGAGCTGTGTATACAGTTCAGGAATAGTAGATACAGGACAGGATGGAGGTGTAGTGTAGAGCTGTGTACAGTACAGGAATAGTAGATACAGGACAGGATGGAGGTGTAGTGTAGAGCTGTGTACAGTACAGGAATAGTAGATACAGGACAGGATGGAGGTGTAGTTTAGAGCTGTGTACAGTACAGGAATAGTAGATACAGGACAGGATGGAGGTGTAGTGTAGAGCTGTGTACAGTATAGGAATAGTAGATACAGGACAGGATGGAGGTGTAGTGTAGAGCTGTATACAGTACAGGAATAGTAGATACAGGACAGGATGGAGGTGTAGTGTACAGCTCTGTACAGTACAGGAATAGTAGATACAGGACAGGATGGAGGTGTAGTTTAGAGCTGTGTACAGTACAGGAATAGTAGATACAGGACAGGATGGAGGTGTAGTGTAGAGCTGTGTACAGTATAGGAATAGTAGATACAGGACAGGATGGAGGTGTAGTGTAGAGCTGTATACAGTACAGGAATAGTAGATACAGGACAGGATGGAGGTGTAGTGTACAGCTCTGTACAGTACAGGAATAGTAGATACAGGACAGGATGGAGGTGTAGTGTAGAGCTGTGTACAGTACAGGAATAGTAGATACAGGACAGGATGGAGGTGCAGTGTAGAGCTGTGTGTACAGTACAGGAATAGTAGATACTGGACAGGATGGAGGTATAGTGTAGAGCTGTGTGTACAGTACAGGAATACTAGATACGGGACAGGATGGAGGTGTAGTGTAGAGCTGTGTGTACAGTACAGGAATAGTAGATACAGGACAGGATGGAGGTGTAGTGTAGAGCTGTGTACAGTACAGGAATAGTAGATACAGGACAGGATGGAGGTGTAGTGTAGAGCTGTGTGTACAGTACAGGAATAGTAGATACAGGACAGGATGGAGGTGTAGTGTAGAGCTGTGTGTACAGTACAGGAATAGTAGATACAGGACAGGATGGAGGTGTAGTGTAGAGCTGTGTGTACAGTACAGGAATAGTAGATACTGGACAGGATGGAGGTGTAGTGTAGAGCTGTGTACAGTACAGGAATAGTAGATACAGGACAGGATGGAGGTGTAGTTTAGAGCTGTGTATACAGTACAGGAATAGTAGATACAGGACAGGATGGAGCTGTAGTGTAGAGCTGTGTGTACAGCACAGGAATAGTAGATACAGGACAGGATGGAGGTGTAGTGTAGAGCTGTGTACAGTACAGGAATAGTAGATACAGGACAGGATGGAGGTGCAGTGTAGAGCTGTGTGTACAGTACAGAAATAGTAGATACAGGACAGGATGGAGGTGCAGTGTAGAGCTGTGTGTACAGTACAGAAATAGTAGATACAGGACAGGATGGAGGTGTAGTGTAGAGCTGTGTATACAGTAGAGGAATAGTAGATACAGGACAGGATGGAGGTGCAGTGTAGAGCTGTGTGTACAGTACAGAAATAGTAGATACAGGACAGGATGGAGGTGTAGTGTAGAGCTGTGCACAGTAAAGGAATAGTAGATACAGGACAGGATGGAGGTGTAGTGTAGAGCTGTGTGTACAGTACAGGAGTAGTAGATACAGGTCAGGATGGAGGTGTAGTGTAGAGCTGTGTACAGTACAGGAATAGTAGATACAGGACAGGATGGAGGTGTAGTGTAGAGCTGTGCACAGTAAAGGAATAGTTGATACAGGACAGGATGGAGGTGTAGTGTAGAGCTGTGTGTACAGTACAGGAATAGTAGATACAGGACAGGATGGAGGTGTAGTGTAGAGCTGTGTACAGTACAGGAATAGTAGATACAGGACAGAATGGAGGTGTAGTGTAGAGCTGTGTACAGTACAGGAATAGTAGATACAGGACAGGATGGAGGTGCAGTGTAGAGCTGTGTGTACAGTACAGGAATAGTAGATACTGGACAGGATGGAGGTATAGTGTAGAGCTGTGTGTACAGTACAGGAATACTAGATACGGGACAGGATGGAGGTGTAGTGTAGAGCTGTGTGTACAGTACAGGAATAGTAGATACAGGACAGGATGGAGGTGTAGTGTAGAGCTGTGTACAGTACAGGAATAGTAGATACAGGACAGGATGGAGGTGTAGTGTAGAGCTGTGTACAGTACAGGAATAGATACAGGACAGGATAGAGGTGTAGTGTAGAGCTGTGTGTACAGTACAAGAATAGTAGATACAGGACAGGATGGAGGTGTAGTGTAGAGCTGTGTGTACAGTACAGGAATAGTAGATACAGGACAGGATGGAGGTGTAGTGTAGAGCTGTGTACAGTACAGGAATAGTAGATACAGGACAGGATAGAGGTGTAGTGTAGAGCTGTGTGTACAGTACAGGAATAGTAGATACAGGACAGGATGGAGGTGTAGTGTAGAGCTGTGTGTACAGTACAGGAATAGTAGATACAGGACAGGATGGAGGTGTAGTGTAGAGCTGTGTACAGTACAGGAATAGTAGATACAGGACAGGATGGAGGTGTAGTGTAGAGCTGTGTACAGTACAGGAATAGCAGATACAGGACAGGATGGAGGTGTAGTGTAGAGCTGTGTGTACCGTACAGGAATAGTAGATACAGGACAGGATGGAGGTGTAGGGTAGAGCTGTGCACAGTACAGGAATAGTAGATACAGGACAGGATGGAGGTGTAGTGTAGAGCTGTGTGTACAGTACAGGAGTAGTAGATACAGGTCAGGATGGAGGTGTAGTGTAGAGCTGTGTACAGTACAGCAATAGTAGATACAGGACAGGATGGAGGTGTAGTGTAGAGCTGTGTGTACAGTACAGGAATAGTAGATACAGGACAGGATGGAGGTGTAGTGTAGAGCTGTGTGTACAGTGCAGGAATAGTAGATACAGGACAGGATGGAGGTGTAGCGTAGAGCTGTGTGTACACTACAGGAATAGTAGATACAGGACAGGATGGAGGTGTAGTGTAGAGCTGTGTGTACAGGAATAGTAGATACAGGACAGGATGGAGGTGTAGTGTAGAGCTGTGTGTCCAGTACAGGAATAGTAGATACAGGACAGGATGGAGGTGCAGTGTAGAGCTGTGTGTACAGTACAGGAATAGTAGATACAGGACAGGATGGAGGTGTAGTGTAGAGCTGTGTACAGTACAGGAATAGTAGATATGGGACAGGATGGAGGTGTAGTGTAGAGCTGTGTGTACAGTACAGGAATAGTAGATACAGGACAGGATGGAGGTGTATTGTAGAGCTGTGTGTACAGGAATAGTAGATACAGGACAGGATGGAGGTGTAGTGTAGAGCTGTGTGTCCAGTACAGGAATAGTAGATACAGGACAGGATGGAGGTGTAGTGTAGAGCTGTGTGTCCAGTACAGGAATAGTAGATACAGGACAGGATGGAGGTGCAGTGTAGAGCTGTGTGTACAGTACAGGAATAGTAGATACAGGACAGGATGGAGGTGTAGTGTAGAGCTGTGTGTACAGTACAGGAATAGTAGATACAGGACAGGATGGAGGTGTAGTTTAGAGCTGTGTACACAGTACAGGAATAGTAGATACAGGACAGGATGGAGGTGTAGTGTAGAGCTGTGTGTACAGTACAGGAATAGTAGATACAGGACAGGATGGAGTTGTAGTGTAGAGCTGTGTGTACAGTACAGGAATAGTAGATACAGGACAGGATGGAGGTGTAGTGTAGAGCTGTGTGTATAGTACAGGAATATTAGATACAGCACAGGATGGAGGTATAGTGTAGAGCTGTGTGTACAGTACAGGAATAGTAGATACAGGACAGGATGGAAGTGTAGTGTAGAGCTGTGTGTACAGTACAGGAATAGTAGATACAGGACAGGATGGAGGTGTAGTGTAGAGCTGTGTGTACAGTACAGGAATAGTAGATACAGGACAGGATGGAGGTGTAGTGTAGAGCTGTGTGTACAGTACAGGAATAGTAGATACAGGACAGGATGGAGGTGTAGTGTAGAGCTGTGTGTACAGTACAGGAATAGTAGATACAGGACAGGATGGAAGTGTAGTGTAGAGCTGTGTGTACAGTACAGGAATAGTAGATACAGGACAGGATGGAGGTGTAGTGTAGAGCTGTGTGTACAGTACAGGAATATTAGATACAGGACAGGATGGAGGTGTAGTGTAGAGCTGTGTATACAGTACAGGAATAGTAGATACAGGACAGGATGGAGGTGCAGTGTAGAGCTGTGTGTACAGTACAGGAATAGTAGATACAGGACAGGATGGAGGTGTAGTTTAGAGCTGTGTATACAGTACAGGAATAGTAGATACAGGACAGGATGGAGGTGTAGTGTAGAGCTGTGTGTACAGTACAGGAATAGTAGATGCAGGACAGGATGGAGGTGTAGTGTAGAGCTGTGTGTACAGTACAGGAATAGTAGATACAGGACAGGATGGAGGTGTAGTTTAGAGCTGTGTATACAGTTCAGGAATAGTAGATACAGGACAGGATGGAGGTGTAGTGTAGAGCTGTGTACAGTACAGGAATAGTAGATACAGGACAGGATGGAGGTGTAGTGTAGAGCTGTGTACAGTACAGGAATAGTAGATACAGGACAGGATGGAGGTGTAGTTTAGAGCTGTGTACAGTACAGGAATAGTAGATACAGGACAGGATGGAGGTGTAGTGTAGAGCTGTGTACAGTATAGGAATAGTAGATACAGGACAGGATGGAGGTGTAGTGTAGAGCTGTATACAGTACAGGAATAGTAGATACAGGACAGGATGGAGGTGTAGTGTACAGCTCTGTACAGTACAGGAATTGTAGATACAGGACAGGATGGAGGTGTAGTGTAGAGGTGTGTACAGTACAGGAATAGTAGATACAGGACAGGATGGAGGTGTAGTGTAGAGCTGTGTACAGTACAGGAATAGTAGATACAGGACAGGATGGAGGTGTAGTTTAGAGCTGTGTACAGTACAGGAATAGTAGATACAGGACAGGATGGAGGTGTAGTGTAGAGCTGTGTACAGTATAGGAATAGTAGATACAGGACAGGATGGAGGTGTAGTGTAGAGCTGTATACAGTACAGGAATAGTAGATACAGGACAGGATGGAGGTGTAGTGTACAGCTCTGTACAGTACAGGAATAGTAGATACAGGACAGGATGGAGGTGTAGTGTAGAGCTGTGTACAGTACAGGAATAGTAGATACAGGACAGGATGGAGGTGCAGTGTAGAGCTGTGTGTACAGTACAGGAATAGTAGATACTGGACAGGATGGAGGTATAGTGTAGAGCTGTGTGTACAGTACAGGAATACTAGATACGGGACAGGATGGAGGTGTAGTGTAGAGCTGTGTGTACAGTACAGGAATAGTAGATACAGGACAGGATGGAGGTGTAGTGTAGAGCTGTGTACAGTACAGGAATAGTAGATACAGGACAGGATGGAGGTGTAGTGTAGAGCTGTGTGTACAGTACAGGAATAGTAGATACAGGACAGGATGGAGGTGTAGTGTAGAGCTGTGTGTACAGTACAGGAATAGTAGATACAGGACAGGATGGAGGTGTAGTGTAGAGCTGTGTGTACAGTACAGGAATAGTAGATACTGGACAGGATGGAGGTGTAGTGTAGAGCTGTGTACAGTACAGGAATAGTAGATACAGGACAGGATGGAGGTGTAGTTTAGAGCTGTGTATACAGTACAGGAATAGTAGATACAGGACAGGATGGAGCTGTAGTGTAGAGCTGTGTGTATAGTACAGTAATATTAGATACAGGACAGGATGGAGGTGTAGTGTAGAGCTGTGTACAGTACAGGAATAGTAGATACAGGACAGGATGGAGGTGCAGTGTAGAGCTGTGTGTACAGTACAGAAATAGTAGATACAGGACAGGATGGAGGTGCAGTGTAGAGCTGTGTGTACAGTACAGAAATAGTAGATACAGGACAGGATGGAGGTGTAGTGTAGAGCTGTGTATACAGTAGAGGAATAGTAGATACAGGACAGGATGGAGGTGCAGTGTAGAGCTGTGTGTACAGTACAGAAATAGTAGATACAGGACAGGATGGAGGTGTAGTGTAGAGCTGTGCACAGTAAAGGAATAGTAGATACAGGACAGGATGGAGGTGTAGTGTAGAGCTGTGTGTACAGTACAGGAGTAGTAGATACAGGTCAGGATGGAGGTGTAGTGTAGAGCTGTGTACAGTACAGGAATAGTAGATACAGGACAGAATGGAGTTGTAGTGTAGAGCTGTGTGTACAGTACAGGAATAGTAGATACAGGACAGGATGGAGGTGTAGTGTAGAGCTGTGTACAGTACAGGAATAGTAGATACAGGACAGAATGGAGGTGTAGTGTAGAGCTGTGTACAGTACAGGAATAGTAGATACAGGACAGGATGGAGGTGCAGTGTAGAGCTGTGTGTACAGTACAGGAATAGTAGATACTGGACAGGATGGAGGTATAGTGTAGAGCTGTGTGTACAGTACAGGAATACTAGATACGGGACAGGATGGAGGTGTAGTGTAGAGCTGTGTGTACAGTACAGGAATAGTAGATACAGGACAGGATGGAGGTGTAGTGTAGAGCTGTGTACAGTACAGGAATAGTAGATACAGGACAGGATGGAAGTGTAGTGTAGAGCTGTGTGTACAGTACAGGAATAGTAGATACAGGACAGGATGGAGGTGTAGTGTAGAGCTGTGTGTACAGTACAGGAATAGTAGATACAGGACAGGATGGAGGTGTAGTGTAGAGCTGTGTGTACAGTACAGGAATAGTAGATACAGGACAGGATGGAGGTGTAGTGTAGAGCTGTGTGTACAGTACAGGAATAGTAGATACAGGACAGGATGGAAGTGTAGTGTAGAGCTGTGTGTACAGTACAGGAATAGTAGATACAGGTCAGGATGGAGGTGTAGTGTAGAGCTGTGTGTACAGTACAGGAATATTAGATACAGGACAGGATGGAGGTGTAGTGTAGAGCTGTGTATACAGTACAGGAATAGTAGATACAGGACAGGATGGAGGTGCAGTGTAGAGCTGTGTGTACAGTACAGGAATAGTAGATACAGGACAGGATGGAGGTGTAGTTTAGAGCTGTGTATACAGTACAGGAATAGTAGATACAGGACAGGATGGAGGTGTAGTGTAGAGCTGTGTGTACAGTACAGGAATAGTAGATGCAGGACAGGATGGAGGTGTAGTGTAGAGCTGTGTGTACAGTACAGGAATAGTAGATACAGGACAGGATGGAGGTGTAGTTTAGAGCTGTGTATACAGTTCAGGAATAGTAGATACAGGACAGGATGGAGGTGTAGTGTAGAGCTGTGTACAGTACAGGAATAGTAGATACAGGACAGGATGGAGGTGTAGTGTAGAGCTGTGTACAGTACAGGAATAGTAGATACAGGACAGGATGGAGGTGTAGTGTAGAGCTGTGTACAGTACAGGAATAGTAGATACAGGACAGGATGGAGGTGTAGTGTAGAGCTGTGTACAGTACAGGAATAGTAGATACAGGACAGGATGGAGGTGTAGTTTAGAGCTGTGTACAGTACAGGAATAGTAGATACAGGACAGGATGGAGGTGTAGTGTAGAGCTGTGTACAGTATAGGAATAGTAGATACAGGACAGGATGGAGGTGTAGTGTAGAGCTGTATACAGTACAGGAATAGTAGATACAGGACAGGATGGAGGTGTAGTGTACAGCTCTGTACAGTACAGGAATAGTAGATACAGGACAGGATGGAGGTGTAGTGTAGAGCTGTGTACAGTACAGGAATAGTAGATACAGGACAGGATGGAGGTGTAGTGTAGAGCTGTGTACAGTACAGGAATAGTAGATACAGGACAGGATGGAGGTGTAGTTTAGAGCTGTGTACAGTACAGGAATAGTAGATACAGGACAGGATGGAGGTGTAGTGTAGAGCTGTGTACAGTATAGGAATAGTAGATACAGGACAGGATGGAGGTGTAGTGTAGAGCTGTATACAGTACAGGAATAGTAGATACAGGACAGGATGGAGGTGTAGTGTACAGCTCTGTACAGTACAGGAATAGTAGATACAGGACAGGATGGAGGTGTAGTGTAGAGCTGTGTACAGTACAGGAATAGTAGATACAGGACAGGATGGAGGTGCAGTGTAGAGCTGTGTGTACAGTACAGGAATAGTAGATACTGGACAGGATGGAGGTATAGTGTAGAGCTGTGTGTACAGTACAGGAATACTAGATACGGGACAGGATGGAGGTGTAGTGTAGAGCTGTGTGTACAGTACAGGAATAGTAGATACAGGACAGGATGGAGGTGTAGTGTAGAGCTGTGTACAGTACAGGAATAGTAGATACAGGACAGGATGGAGGTGTAGTGTAGAGCTGTGTGTACAGTACAGGAATAGTAGATACAGGACAGGATGGAGGTGTAGTGTAGAGCTGTGTGTACAGTACAGGAATAGTAGATACAGGACAGGATGGAGGTGTAGTGTAGAGCTGTGTGTACAGTACAGGAATAGTAGATACTGGACAGGATGGAGGTGTAGTGTAGAGCTGTGTACAGTACAGGAATAGTAGATACAGGACAGGATGGAGGTGTAGTTTAGAGCTGTGTATACAGTACAGGAATAGTAGATACAGGACAGGATGGAGCTGTAGTGTAGAGCTGTGTGTATAGTACAGTAATATTAGATACAGGACAGGATGGAGGTGTAGTGTAGAGCTGTGTACAGTACAGGAATAGTAGATACAGGACAGGATGGAGGTGCAGTGTAGAGCTGTGTGTACAGTACAGAAATAGTAGATACAGGACAGGATGGAGGTGCAGTGTAGAGCTGTGTGTACAGTACAGAAATAGTAGATACAGGACAGGATGGAGGTGTAGTGTAGAGCTGTGTATACAGTAGAGGAATAGTAGATACAGGACAGGATGGAGGTGCAGTGTAGAGCTGTGTGTACAGTACAGAAATAGTAGATACAGGACAGGATGGAGGTGTAGTGTAGAGCTGTGCACAGTAAAGGAATAGTAGATACAGGACAGGATGGAGGTGTAGTGTAGAGCTGTGTGTACAGTACAGGAGTAGTAGATACAGGTCAGGATGGAGGTGTAGTGTAGAGCTGTGTACAGTACAGGAATAGTAGATACAGGACAGAATGGAGTTGTAGTGTAGAGCTGTGTGTACAGTACAGGAATAGTAGATACAGGACAGGATGGAGGTGTAGTGTAGAGCTGTGTACAGTACAGGAATAGTAGATACAGGACAGAATGGAGGTGTAGTGTAGAGCTGTGTGTACAGTGCAGGAATAGTAGATACAGGACAGGATGGAGGTGTAGTGTAGAGCTGTGTGTACAGTACAGGAATAGTAGATACAGGACAGGATGGAGGTGTAGTGTAGAGCTGTGTACAGTACAGGAATAGTAGATATGGGACAGGATGGAGGTGTAGTGTAGAGCTGTGTGTACAGGAATAGTAGATACAGGACAGGATGGAGGTGTAGTGTAGAGCTGTGTGTACAGCACAGGAATAATAGATACAGGACAGGATGGAGGTGTAGTGTAGAGCTGTGTGTACAGTACAGGAATAGTAGATACAGGACAGGATGGAGGTGTAGTGTAGAGCTGTGTGTACAGTACAGGAATAGTAGATACAGGACAGGATGGAGGTGTAGTGTAGAGCTGTGTGTACAGGAATAGTAGATACAGGACAGGATGGAGGTGTACTGTAGAGCTGTGTGTACAGTGCAGGAATAGTAGATACAGGACAGGATGGAGGTGTAGTGTAGAGCTGTGTATACAGTACAGGAATAGTAGATACAGGACAGGATGGAAGTGTAGCGTAGAGCTGTGTGTACAGTACAGGAATAGTAGATACAGGACAGGATGGAGGTGTAGTGTAGAGCTGTGTGTATAGTACAGGAATAGTATATACAGGACAGGATGGAGGTGTAGTGTAGAGCTGTGTGTACAGTACAGGAATAGTAGATACAGGACAGGATGGAGGTGTAGTGTAGAGCTGTGTACAGTACAGGAATAGTAGATACAGGACACGGTGGAGGTGTAGTGTAGAGCTGTGTGTACAGTACAGGAATAGTAGATACAGGACAGGATGGAGGTGTAGTGTAGAGCTGTGTATACAGTACTGGAATAGTAGATACAGGACAGGATGGAGGTGTAGTGTAGAGCTGTGTGTACAGTACAGGAATAGTAGATACAGGACAGGATGGAGGTGTAGTGTAGAGCTGTGTGTACAGTACAGGAATAGTAGATACAGGACAGGATGGAGGTGTAGTGTAGAGCTGTGTGTACAGTACAGGAATAGTAGATACAGGACAGGATGGAGGTGTAGGGTAGAGCTGTGTGTACGGTACAGGAATAGTAGATACAGGACAGGATGGAGGTGTAGTGTAGAGCTGTGTGTACAGTACAGGAATAGTAGATACAGGACAGGATGGAGGTGTAGTGTAGAGCTGTGTGTACAGTACAGGAATAGTAGATACAGGACAGGATGGAGGTGTTGTGTAGAGCTGTGTGTACAGTACAGGAATAGTAGATACAGGACAGGATGGAGGTGTAGTGTAGAGCTGTGTACACTACAGGAATATTAGATACAGGACAGGATGGAGGTGTAGTGTAGAGCTGTGTGTACAGTACAGGAATAGTAGATACAGGACAGGATGGAGGTGCAGTGTAGAACTGTGTACAGTACAGGAATAGTAGATACAGGACAGGATGGAGGTGTAGTGTAGAGCTGTGTGTACAGTAAAGGAATAGTAGACACAGGACAGGATGGAGGTGTAGTGTAGAGCTGTGTGTACAATACAGGAATAGTAGATACAGGACAGGATGGAGGTGTAGTGTAGAGCTGTGTCCAGTACAGGAATAGTAGATACAGGACAGGATGGAGGTGTAGTGTAGAGCTGTGTGTACAGTACAGGAATAGTAGATACAGGACAGGATGGAGGTGTAGTGTAGAGCTGTGTACAGTACAGGAATAGTAGATACAGGACAGGATGGAGGTGTAGTGTAGAGCTGTGTGTACAGTACAGGAATAGTAGATACAGGACAGGATGGAGGTGTAGTGTAGAGCTTTGTATACAGAACAGGAATAGTAGATACAGGACAGGATGGAGGTGTAGTGTAGAGCTGTGTGTACAGTACAGGAATAGTAGATACAGGACAGGATGGAGGTGTAGTGTAGAGCTGTGTACAGTACAGGAATAGTAGATACAGGACAGGATGGAGGTGTAGTGTAGAGCTGTGCACAGTAAAGGAATAGTAGATACAGGACAGGATGGAGGTGTAGTGTAGAGCTGTGTGTACAGTACAGGAGTAGTAGATACAGGTCAGGATGGAGGTGTAGTGTAGAGCTGTGTACAGTACAGGAATAGTAGATACAGGACAGAATGGAGTTGTAGTGTAGAGCTGTGTGTACAGTACAGGAATAGTAGATACAGGACAGGATGGAGGTGTAGTGTAGAGCTGTGTACAGTACAGGAATAGTGGATACAGGACAGAATGGAAGTGTAGTGTAGAGCTGTGTGTACAGTGCAGGAATAGTAGATACAGGACAGGATGGAGGTGTAGTGTAGAGCTGTGTGTACAGTACAGGAATAGTAGATACAGGACAGGATGGAGGTGTAGTGTAGAGCTGTGTACAGTACAGGAATAGTAGATATGGGACAGGATGGAGGTGTAGTGTAGAGCTGTGTGTACAGGAATAGTAGATACAGGACAGGATGGAGGTGTAGTGTAGAGCTGTGTGTACAGTACAGGAATAGTAGATACAGGACAGGATGGAGGTGTAGTGTAGAGCTGTGTGTACAGGAATAGTAGATACAGGACAGGATGGAGGTGTACTGTAGAGCTGTGTGTACAGTGCAGGAATAGTAGATACAGGACAGGATGGAGGTGTAGTGTAGAGCTGTGTATACAGTACAGGAATAGTAGATACAGGACAGGATGGAGGTGTAGCGTAGAGCTGTGTGTACAGTACAGGAATAGTAGATACAGGACAGGATGGAGGTGTAGTGTAGAGCTGTGTGTATAGTACAGGAATAGTATATACAGGACAGGATGGAGGTGTAGTGTAGAGCTGTGTGTACAGTACAGGAATAGTAGATACAGGACAGGATGGAGGTGTAGTGTAGAGCTGTGTACAGTACAGGAATAGTAGATACAGGACACGGTGGAGGTGTAGTGTAGAGCTGTGTGTACAGTACAGGAATAGTAGATGCAGGACAGGATGGAGGTGTAGTGTAGAGCTGTGTGTACAGTACAGGAATAGTAGATACAGGACAGGATGGAGGTGTAGTTTAGAGCTGTGTATACAGTTCAGGAATAGTAGATACAGGACAGGATGGAGGTGTAGTGTAGAGCTGTGTACAGTACAGGAATAGTAGATACAGGACAGGATGGAGGTGTAGTGTAGAGCTGTGTACAGTACAGGAATAGTAGATACAGGACAGGATGGAGGTGTAGTTTAGAGCTGTGTACAGTACAGGAATAGTAGATACAGGACAGGATGGAGGTGTAGTGTAGAGCTGTGTACAGTATAGGAATAGTAGATACAGGACAGGATGGAGGTGTACTGTAGAGCTGTA
Organism: Phyllobates terribilis; assembly: GCF_046119375.1. Taxonomy (NCBI): domain Eukaryota; kingdom Metazoa; phylum Chordata; class Amphibia; order Anura; family Dendrobatidae; genus Phyllobates; species Phyllobates terribilis. The sequence continues at coordinate 440,919 of NW_027363692.1, forward strand.
TACAGTACAGGAATAGTAGATACAGGACAGGATGGAGGTGTAGTGTACAGCTCTGTACAGTACAGGAATAGTAGATACAGGACAGGATGGAGGTGTAGTGTAGAGCTGTGTACAGTACAGGAATAGTAGATACAGGACAGGATGGAGGTGCAGTGTAGAGCTGTGTGTACAGTACAGGAATAGTAGATACTGGACAGGATGGAGGTATAGTGTAGAGCTGTGTGTACAGTACAGGAATACTAGATACGGGACAGGATGGAGGTGTAGTGTAGAGCTGTGTGTACAGTACAGGAATAGTAGATACAGGACAGGATGGAGGTGTAGTGTAGAGCTGTGTACACTACAGGAATAGTAGATACAGGACAGGATGGAGGTGTAGTGTAGAGCTGTGTGTACAGTACAGGAATAGTAGATACAGGACAGGATGGAGGTGTAGTGTAGAGCTGTGTGTACAGTACAGGAATAGTAGATACAGGACAGGATGGAGGTGTAGTGTAGAGCTGTGTGTGCAGTACAGGAATAGTAGATACTGGACAGGATGGAGGTGTAGTGTAGAGCTGTGTACAGTACAGGAATAGTAGATACAGGACAGGATGGAGGTGTAGTTTAGAGCTGTGTATACAGTACAGGAATAGTAGATACAGGACAGGATGGAGGTGTAGTGTAGAGCTGTGTGTATAGTACAGTAATATTAGATACAGGACAGGATGGAGGTGTAGTGTAGAGCTGTGTATACAGTACAGGAATAGTAGATACAGGACAGGATGGAGGTGCAGTGTAGAGCTGTGTGTACAGTACAGAAATAGTAGATACAGGACAGGATGGAGGTGTAGTGTAGAGCTGTGCACAGTAAAGGAATAGTAGATACAGGACAGGATGGAGGTGTAGTGTAGAGCTGTGTGTACAGTACAGGAGTAGTAGATACAGGTCAGGATGGAGGTGTAGTGTAGAGCTGTGTACAGTACAGGAATAGTAGATACAGGACAGGATGGAGGTGTAGTGTAGAGCTGTGTACAGTACAGGAATAGTAGATACAGGACAGGATGGAGGTGTAGTGTAGAGCTGTGTGTACAGTACAGGAATAGTAGATACAGGACAGGATGGAGGTGTAGTGTAGAGCTGTGTGTACAGTGCAGGAATAGTAGATACAGGACAGGATGGAGGTGTAGTGTAGAGCTGTGTATACAGTACAGGAATAGTAGATACAGGACAGGATGGAGGTGTAGTGTAGAGCTGTATGTACAGTACAGGAATAGTAGATACAGGACAGAATGGAGTTGTAGTGTAGAGCTGTGTGTACAGTACAGGAATAGTAGATACAGGACAGGATGGAGGTGTAGTGTAGAGCTGTGTACAGTACAGGAATAGTAGATACAGGACAGAATGGAGGTGTAGTGTAGAGCTGTGTGTACAGTGCAGGAATAGTAGATACAGGACAGGATGGAGGTGTAGTGTAGAGCTGTGTATACAGTACAGGAATAGTAGATACAGGACAGGATGGAGGTGTAGTGTAGAGCTGTGTATACAGTGCAGGAATAGTAGATACAGGACAGGATGGAGGTGTAGTGTAGAGCTGTGTGTACAGTACAGGAATAGTAGATACAGGACAGGATGGAGGTGTAGTGTAGAGCTGTGTACAGTGCAGGAATAGTAGATATGGGACAGGATGGAGGTGTAGTGTAGAGCTGTGTACAGTACAGGAATAGTAGATACAGGACAGGATGGAGGTGTAGTGTAGAGCTGTGTGTACAGTACAGGAATAGTAGATATGGGACAGGATGGAGGTGTAGTGTAGAGCTGTGTACAGTACAGGAATAGTAGATATGGGACAGGATGGAGGTGTAGTGTAGAGCTGTGTACAGTACAGGAATAGTAGATATGGGACAGGATGGAGGTGTAGTGTAGAGCTGTGTACAGTACAGGAATAGTAGATATGGGACAGGATGGAGGTGTAGTGTAGAGCTGTGTGTACAGTACAGGAATAGTAGATACAGGACAGGATGGAGCTGTAGTGTAGAGCTGTGTACAGTACAGGAATAGTAGATACAGGACAGGATGGAGGTGTAGTGTAGAGCTGTGTACAGTACAGGAATAGTAGATATGGGACAGGATGGAGGTGTAGTGTAGAGCTGTGTACAGTACAGGAATAGTAGATATGGGACAGGATGGAGGTGTAGTGTAGAGCTGTGTGTACAGTACAGGAATAGTAGATACAGGACAGGATGGAGGTGTAGTGTAGAGCTGTGTACAGTACAGGAATAGTAGATATGGGACAGGATGGAGGTGTAGTGTAGAGCTGTGTGTACAGGAATAGTAGATACAGGACAGGATGGAGGTGTAGTGTAGAGCTGTGTGTACAGCACAGGAATAATAGATACAGGAGAGGATGGAGGTGTAGTGTAGAGCTGTGTGTACAGGAATAGTAGATACAGGACAGGATGGAGGTGTAGTGTAGAGCTGTGTGTACAGCACAGGAATAATAGATACAGGACAGGATGGAGGTGTAGTGTAGAGCTGTGTGTACAGTACAGGAATAGTAGATACAGGACAGGATGGAGGTGTAGTGTAGAGCTGTGTGTACAGTACAGGAATAGTAGATACAGGACAGGATGGAGGTGTAGTGTAGAGCTGTGTGTACAGGAATAGTAGATACAGGACAGGATGGAGGTGTACTGTAGAGCTGTGTGTACAGTGCAGGAATAGTAGATACAGGACAGGATGGAGGTGTAGTGTAGAGCTGTGTATACAGTACAGGAATAGTAGATACAGGACAGGATGGAAGTGTAGCGTAGAGCTGTGTGTACAGTACAGGAATAGTAGATACAGGACAGGATGGAGGTGTAGTGTAGAGCTGTGTGTATAGTACAGGAATAGTATATACAGGACAGGATGGAGGTGTAGTGTAGAGCTGTGTGTACAGTACAGGAATAGTAGATACAGGACAGGATGGAGGTGTAGTGTAGAGCTGTGTACAGTACAGGAATAGTAGATACAGGACACGGTGGAGGTGTAGTGTAGAGCTGTGTGTACAGTACAGGAATAGTAGATACAGGACAGGATGGAGGTGTAGTGTAGAGCTGTGTATACAGTACTGGAATAGTAGATACAGGACAGGATGGAGGTGTAGTGTAGAGCTGTGTGTACAGTACAGGAATAGTAGATACAGGACAGGATGGAGGTGTAGTGTAGAGCTGTGTGTACAGTACAGGAATAGTAGATACAGGACAGGATGGAGGTGTTGTGTAGAGCTGTGTGTACAGTACAGGAATAGTAGATACAGGACAGGATGGAGGTGTAGTGTAGAGCTGTGTACAGTACAGGAATATTAGATACAGGACAGGATGGAGGTGTAGTGTAGAGCTGTGTGTACAGTACAGGAATAGTAGATACAGGACAGGATGGAGGTGCAGTGTAGAACTGTGTACAGTACAGGAATAGTAGATACAGGACAGGATGGAGGTGTAGTGTAGAGCTGTGTGTACAGTAAAGGAATAGTAGACACAGGACAGGATGGAGGTGTAGTGTAGAGCTGTGTGTACAATACAGGAATAGTAGATACAGGACAGGATGGAGGTGTAGTGTAGAGCTGTGTGTACAGTACAGGAATAGTAGATACAGGACAGGATGGAGGTGTAATGTAGAGCTGTGTACAGTACAGGAATAGTAGATACAGGACAGGATGGAGGTGTAGTGTAGAGCTGTGTGTACAGTACAGGAATAGTAGATACAGGACAGGATGGAGGTGTAGTGTAGAGCTTTGTATACAGAACAGGAATAGTAGATACAGGACAGGATGGAGGTGTAGTGTAGAGCTGTGTGTACAGTACAGGAATAGTAGATACAGGACAGGATGGAGGTGTAGTGTAGAGCTGTGTACAGTACAGGAATAGTAGATACAGGACAGGATGGAGGTGTAGTGTAGAGCTGTGCACAGTAAAGGAATAGTAGATACAGGACAGGATGGAGGTGTAGTGTAGAGCTGTGTGTACAGTACAGGAGTAGTAGATACAGGTCAGGATGGAGGTGTAGTGTAGAGCTGTGTACAGTACAGGAATAGTAGATACAGGACAGAATGGAGTTGTAGTGTAGAGCTGTGTGTACAGTACAGGAATAGTAGATACAGGACAGGATGGAGGTGTAGTGTAGAGCTGTGTACAGTACAGGAATAGTGGATACAGGACAGAATGGAAGTGTAGTGTAGAGCTGTGTGTACAGTGCAGGAATAGTAGATACAGGACAGGATGGAGGTGTAGTGTAGAGCTGTGTGTACAGTACAGGAATAGTAGATACAGGACAGGATGGAGGTGTAGTGTAGAGCTGTGTACAGTACAGGAATAGTAGATACGGGAAAGGATGGAGGTGTAGTGTAGAGCTGTGTGTACAGGAATAGTAGATACAGGACAGGATGGAGGTGTAGTGTAGAGCTGTGTGTACAGTACAGGAATAGTAGATTCAGGACAGGATGGAGGTGTAGTGTAGAGCTGTGTGTACAGGAATAGTAGATACAGGACAGGATGGAGGTGTACTGTAGAGCTGTGTGTACAGTGCAGGAATAGTAGATACAGGACAGGATGGAGGTGTAGTGTAGAGCTGTGTATACAGTACAGGAATAGTAGATACAGGACAGGATGGAGGTGTAGCGTAGAGCTGTGTGTACAGTACAGGAATAGTAGATACAGGACAGGATGGAGGTGTAGTGTAGAGCTGTGTGTATAGTACAGGAATAGTATATACAGGACAGGATGGAGGTGTAGTGTAGAGCTGTGTGTACAGTACAGGAATAGTAGATACAGGACAGGATGGAGGTGTAGTGTAGAGCTGTGTACAGTACAGGAATAGTAGATACAGGACACGGTGGAGGTGTAGTGTAGAGCTGTGTATACAGTACTGGAATAGTAGATACAGGACAGGATGGAGGTGTAGTGTAGAGCTGTGTGTACAGTACAGGAATAGTAGATACAGGACAGGATGGAGGTGTAGTGTAGAGCTGTGTGTACAGTACAGGAATAGTAGATACAGGACAGGATGGAGGTGTAGGGTAGAGCTGTGTGTACGGTACAGGAATAGTAGATACAGGACAGGATGGAGGTGTAGTGTAGAGCTGTGTACAGTACAGGAATAGTAGATACAGGACAGGATGGAGGTGTAGTGTAGAGCTGTGTGTACAGTACAGGAATAGTAGATACAGAACAGGATGGAGGTGTAGTGTAGAGCTGTGTGTACAGTACAGGAATAGTAGATACAGGACAGGATGGAGGTGTAGTGTAGAGCTGTGTGTACAGTACAGGAATAGTAGATACAGGACAGGATGGAGGTGTAGTGTAGAGCTGTGTACAGTACAGGAATATTAGATACAGGACAGGATGGAGGTGTAGTGTAGAGCTGTGTGTACAGTACAGGAATAGTAGATACAGGACAGGATGGAGGTGTAGTGTAGAGCTGTGTGTACAGTACAGGAATAGTAGATACAGGACAGGATGGAGGTGTAGTGTAGAGCTGTGTATACAGTACAGGAATAGTAGATACAGGACAGGATGGAGGTGTAGTGTAGAGCTGTGTGTACAGTACAGGAATAGTAGATACAGGACAGGATGGAGGTGTAGTGTAGAGCTGTGTGTATAGTACAGTAATATTAGATACAGGACAGGATGGAGGTGTAGTGTAGAGCTGTGTATACAATACAGGAATAGTAGATACAGGACAGGATGGAGGTGTAGTGTGGAGCTGTGTGTATAGTACAGTAATATTAGATACAGGACAGGATGGAGGTGTAGTGTAGAGCTGTGTATACAGTACAGGAATAGTAGATACAGGACAGGATGGAGGTGCAGTGTAGAGCTGTGTACAGTACAGGAATAGTAGATACAGGACAGGATGGAGGTGTAGTGTAGAGCTGTGTGTACAGTACAGGAATAGTAGATACAGGACAGGATGGAGGTGTAGTGTAGAGCTGTGTGTACAGTACAGGAATAGTAGATACAGGACAGGATGGAGGTGTAGTGTAGAGCTGTGTGTACAGTACAGGAATAGTAGATACAGGACAGGATGGAGGTGTAGTGTAGAGCTGTGTGTACAGTACAGGAATAGTAGATACAGGACAGGATGGAGGTGTAGTGTAGAGCTGTGTGTGCAGTACAGGAATAGTAGATACAGGACAGGATGGAGGTGTAGTGTAGAGCTGTGTGTACAGTCCAGGAATAGTAGATACAGGACAGGATGGAGGTGTAGTGTAGAGCTGTGTGTACAGTACAGAAATAGTAGATACAGGACAGGATGGAGGTGTAGTGTAGAGCTGTGCACAGTAAAGGAATAGTTGATACAGGACAGGATGGAGGTGTAGTGTAGAGCTGTGTGTACAGTACAGGAGTAGTAGATACAGATCAGGATGGAGGTGTAGTGTAGAGCTGTGTACAGTACAGGAATAGTAGATACAGGACAGAATGGAGTTGTAGTGTAGAGCTGTGTGTACAGTACAGGAATAGTAGATACAGGACAGGATGGAGGTGTAGTGTAGAGCTGTGTGTACCGTACAGGAGTAGTAGATACAGGTCAGGATGGAGGTGTAGTGTAGAGCTGTGTACAGTACAGGAATAGTAGATACAGGACAGAATGGAGGTGTAGTGTAGAGCTGTGTGTACAGTGCAGGAATAGTAGATACAGGACAGGATGGAGGTGTAGTGTAGAGCTGTGTGTACAGTACAGGAATAGTAGATACAGGACAGGATGGAGGTGTAGTGTAGAGCTGTGTACAGTACAGGAATAGTAGATATGGGACAGGATGGAGGTGTAGTGTAGAGGTGTGTGTACAGGAATAGTAGATACAGGACAGGATGGAGGTGTAGTGTAGAGCTGTGTGTACAGGAATAGTAGATACAGGACAGGATGGAGGTGTACTGTAGAGCTGTGTGTACAGTGCAGGAATAGTAGATACAGGACAGGATGGAGGTGTAGTGTAGAGCTGTGTATACAGTACAGGAATAGTAGATACAGGACAGGATGGAGGTGTAGCGTAGAGCTGTGTGTACAGTACAGGAATAGTAGATACAGGACAGGATGGAGGTGTAGTGTAGAGCTGTGTGTATAGTACAGGAATAGTAGATACAGGACAGAATGGAGGTGTAGTGTAGAGCTGTGTGTACAGTGCAGGAATAGTAGATACAGGACAGGATGGAGGTGTAGTGTAGAGCTGTGTGTACAGTACAGGAATAGTAGATACAGGACAGGATGGAGGTGTAGTGTAGAGCTGTGTACAGTACAGGAATAGTAGATATGGGACAGGATGGAGGTGTAGTGTAGAGGTGTGTGTACAGGAATAGTAGATACAGGACAGGATGGAGGTGTAGTGTAGAGCTGTGTGTACAGGAATAGTAGATACAGGACAGGATGGAGGTGTACTGTAGAGCTGTGTGTACAGTGCAGGAATAGTAGATACAGGACAGGATGGAGGTGTAGTGTAGAGCTGTGTGTATAGTACAGGAATAGTAGATACAGGACAGGATGGAGGTGTAGTGTAGAGCTGTGTGTATAGTACAGTAATATTAGATACAGGACAGGATGGAGGTGTAGTGTAGAGCTGTGTATACAGTACAGGAATAGTAGATACAGGACAGGATTGAGGTGTAGTGTGGAGCTGTGTGTATAGTACAGTAATATTAGATACAGGACAGGATGGAGGTGTAGTGTAGAGCTGTGTATACAGTACAGGAATAGTAGATACAGGACAGGATGGAGGTGCAGTGTAGAGCTGTGTACAGTACAGGAATAGTAGATACAGGACAGGATGGAGGTGTAGTGTAGAGCTGTGTGTACAGTACAGGAATAGTAGATACAGGACAGGATGGAGGTGTAGTGTAGAGCTGTGTGTACAGTACAGGAATAGTAGATACAGGACAGGATGGAGGTGTAGTGTAGAGCTGTGTGTACAGTACAGGAATAGTAGATACAGGACAGGATGGAGGTGTAGTGTAGAGCTGTGTGTACAGTACAGGAATAGTAGATACAGGACAGGATGGAGGTGTAGTGTAGAGCTGTGTGTGCAGTACAGGAATAGTAGATACAGGACAGGATGGAGGTGTAGTGTAGAGCTGTGTGTACAGTCCAGGAATAGTAGATACAGGACAGGATGGAGGTGTAGTGTAGAGCTGTGTGTACAGTACAGAAATAGTAGATACAGGACAGGATGGAGGTGTAGTGTAGAGCTGTGCACAGTAAAGGAATAGTTGATACAGGACAGGATGGAGGTGTAGTGTAGAGCTGTGTGTACAGTACAGGAGTAGTAGATACAGATCAGGATGGAGGTGTAGTGTAGAGCTGTGTACAGTACAGGAATAGTAGATACAGGACAGAATGGAGTTGTAGTGTAGAGCTGTGTGTACAGTACAGGAATAGTAGATACAGGACAGGATGGAGGTGTAGTGTAGAGCTGTGTGTACCGCACAGGAGTAGTAGATACAGGTCAGGATGGAGGTGTAGTGTAGAGCTGTGTACAGTACAGGAATAGTAGATACAGGACAGAATGGAGGTGTAGTGTAGAGCTGTGTGTACAGTGCAGGAATAGTAGATACAGGACAGGATGGAGGTGTAGTGTAGAGCTGTGTGTACAGTACAGGAATAGTAGATACAGGACAGGATGGAGGTGTAGTGTAGAGCTGTGTACAGTACAGGAATAGTAGATACAGGACACGGTGGAGGTGTAGTGTAGAGCTGTGTATACAGTACTGGAATAGTAGATACAGGACAGGATGGAGGTGTAGTGTAGAGCTGTGTGTACAGTACAGGAATAGTAGATACAGGACAGGATGGAGGTGTAGTGTAGAGCTGTGTGTACAGTACAGGAATAGTAGATACAGGACAGGATGGAGGTGTAGGGTAGAGCTGTGTGTACGGTACAGGAATAGTAGATACAGGACAGGATGGAGGTGTAGTGTAGAGCTGTGTACAGTACAGGAATAGTAGATACAGGACAGGATGGAGGTGTAGTGTAGAGCTGTGTGTACAGTACAGGTATAGTAGATACAGAACAGGATGGAGGTGTAGTGTAGAGCTGTGTGTACAGTACAGGAATAGTAGATACAGGACAGGATGGAGGTGTAGTGTAGAGCTGTGTGTACAGTACAGGAATAGTAGATACAGGACAGGATGGAGGTGTAGTGTAGAGCTGTGTACAGTACAGGAATATTAGATACAGGACAGGATGGAGGTGTAGTGTAGAGCTGTGTGTACAGTACAGGAATAGTAGATACAGGACAGGATGGAGGTGTAGTGTAGAGCTGTGTGTACAGTACAGGAATAGTAGATACAGGACAGGATGGAGGTGTAGTGTAGAGCTGTGTATACAGTACAGGAATAGTAGATACAGGACAGGATGGAGGTGTAGTGTAGAGCTGTGTGTACAGTACAGGAATAGTAGATACAGGACAGGATGGAGGTGTAGTGTAGAGCTGTGTGTATAGTACAGTAATATTAGATACAGGACAGGATGGAGGTGTAGTGTAGAGCTGTGTATACAGTACAGGAATAGTAGATACAGGACAGGATGGAGGTGTAGTGTGGAGCTGTGTGTATAGTACAGTAATATTAGATACAGGACAGGATGGAGGTGTAGTGTAGAGCTGTGTATACAGTACAGGAATAGTAGATACAGGACAGGATGGAGGTGCAGTGTAGAGCTGTGTACAGTACAGGAATAGTAGATACAGGACAGGATGGAGGTGTAGTGTAGAGCTGTGTGTACAGTACAGGAATAGTAGATACAGGACAGGATGGAGGTGTAGTGTAGAGCTGTGTGTACAGTACAGGAATAGTAGATACAGGACAGGATGGAGGTGTAGTGTAGAGCTGTGTGTACAGTACAGGAATAGTAGATACAGGACAGGATGGAGGTGTAGTGTAGAGCTGTGTGTACAGTACAGGAATAGTAGATACAGGACAGGATGGAGGTGTAGTGTAGAGCTGTGTGTGCAGTACAGGAATAGTAGATACAGGACAGGATGGAGGTGTAGTGTAGAGCTGTGTGTACAGTCCAGGAATAGTAGATACAGGACAGGATGGAGGTGTAGTGTAGAGCTGTGTGTACAGTACAGAAATAGTAGATACAGGACAGGATGGAGGTGTAGTGTAGAGCTGTGCACAGTAAAGGAATAGTTGATACAGGACAGGATGGAGGTGTAGTGTAGAGCTGTGTGTACAGTACAGGAGTAGTAGATACAGATCAGGATGGAGGTGTAGTGTAGAGCTGTGTACAGTACAGGAATAGTAGATACAGGACAGAATGGAGTTGTAGTGTAGAGCTGTGTGTACAGTACAGGAATAGTAGATACAGGACAGGATGGAGGTGTAGTGTAGAGCTGTGTGTACCGTACAGGAGTAGTAGATACAGGTCAGGATGGAGGTGTAGTGTAGAGCTGTGTACAGTACAGGAATAGTAGATACAGGACAGAATGGAGGTGTAGTGTAGAGCTGTGTGTACAGTGCAGGAATAGTAGATACAGGACAGGATGGAGGTGTAGTGTAGAGCTGTGTGTACAGTACAGGAATAGTAGATACAGGACAGGATGGAGGTGTAGTGTAGAGCTGTGTACAGTACAGGAATAGTAGATATGGGACAGGATGGAGGTGTAGTGTAGAGGTGTGTGTACAGGAATAGTAGATACAGGACAGGATGGAGGTGTAGTGTAGAGCTGTGTGTACAGGAATAGTAGATACAGGACAGGATGGAGGTGTACTGTAGAGCTGTGTGTACAGTGCAGGAATAGTAGATACAGGACAGGATGGAGGTGTAGTGTAGAGCTGTGTATACAGTACAGGAATAGTAGATACAGGACAGGATGGAGGTGTAGCGTAGAGCTGTGTGTACAGTACAGGAATAGTAGATACAGGACAGGATGGAGGTGTAGTGTAGAGCTGTGTGTATAGTACAGGAATAGTAGATACAGGACAGAATGGAGGTGTAGTGTAGAGCTGTGTGTACAGTGCAGGAATAGTAGATACAGGACAGGATGGAGGTGTAGTGTAGAGCTGTGTGTACAGTACAGGAATAGTAGATACAGGACAGGATGGAGGTGTAGTGTAGAGCTGTGTACAGTACAGGAATAGTAGATACAGGACAGGATGGAGGTGTAGTGTAGAGCTGTGTACAGTATAGGAATAGTAGATACAGGACAGGATGGAGGTGTAGTGTAGAGCTGTGTACAGTACAGGAATAGTAGATACAGGACAGGATGGAGGTGTAGTGTAGAGCTGTGTACAGTACAGGAATAGTAGATATGGGACAGGATGGAGGTGTAGTGTAGAGGTGTGTGTACAGGAATAGTAGATACAGGACAGGATGGAGGTGTAGTGTAGAGCTGTGTGTACAGGAATAGTAGATACAGGACAGGATGGAGGTGTACTGTAGAGCTGTGTGTACAGTGCAGGAATAGTAGATACAGGACAGGATGGAGGTGTAGTGTAGAGCTGTGTGTATAGTACAGGAATAGTAGATACAGGACAGGATGGAGGTGTAGTGTAGAGCTGTGTGTATAGTACAGTAATATTAGATACAGGACAGGATGGAGGTGTAGTGTAGAGCTGTGTATACAGTACAGGAATAGTAGATATGTGACACCCCAGGGGTCTGGTTGTCACAGTGATAGAGATATTACGTCTGAGAGCAGGTGGGAGGTCCTTTGGTCAGGGATCCTGTGCATGCCACACCTCCTGCCCAGCCTTGGGAGGGGAAGAACTTCCCCTGTATAAACCCGGGGCTGAGGCAGGGTTGGTGAGTCCAGGAAGAGTAGAGACAAGAGCAGCATAGGAAGCAGCAGAGTCACAAGGAGTCAGGGGCTGGCAGCTAAAGAGTTCGCCCTGACTAAGAAGATTCTTTACCGGACCCGGAGTCCGAGGCTGTGGGGACTAACTCCTACCCAGCAGCAGAATCCGTCAGGCAGGGGATTTCAGGTCCCCTGGCCCAGAAGCCCGAAGGCCCGGTCACACGCGTGGGACCAGCACCGCCATCGTGGAGCGGAAGCCATTAGAAGGCCCCGAGTCACCGGCCATACGGGTGAGCACCACACGGTACACTCAGGGACGTGGGCTACTTACATCAGCTTCTAGCAAGGTAGCCAGAAGAGTACAGTCAGCTTGGGAGGCCTACAACTACGCCTGGCCAGGGGAGATCCCATCTGCTCAAGGACTGACCAGGCCCCGTTCGCTAGCAAGTACTCCGGGAGGGTCTATCGTTGTTACCAGTAAAGACCCTGAACGCTACCATACCGTCTCTGAGTGGTTCCTGCTACCCCCATCATCCACGTCGGCTGCCCTGAGGCCATACCCCTCCCGTTGGGGGTTATACTATCACGCTGCACCATCCTTCCACCGGCCTCAGCGGTCTGCCCTGCAGCAGCAGCCCCCTGGCTGCATTCAACGGGTGGCGTAGTCATCAACCATTTTCTACCGCTAACAGACTGCCGTCCAGTTTGACTCCCTGGGCACGGACCGGGTCACCGCCACGAGACTACAACCCTAAACAGATCCGGCTCCGGGTAAGCTCCCGCGTGCGCAACGCAGCGCGACACAGGCCCAGGGGCGCGTCAACTTTGGCGTAGTCGGCAGGATCACGTGCCCGCAACCACCGGGTACTGCGTGCCTGAAAAGCAAAGACTGTTCAAACTTACCAGTGGTGAAGATTCCCGCCATCGGTGAAGATTCCCGCCATCCGGCGCCATCTTCAGCCTTCTTCCCGCCATCGGTGAAGTTTCCCGCCATCCGGCGCCATCTTCAGCCTTCTTCCCGCCATCCGTGGAGTTTTCCCGCCATTGGACGCCATCTTGAGGACGCCGCGCGGGAAGAAGAGGGGCGTGGACTCCGAAAGCGCGCGAGAACTGAAGCCCCGCCTCACGTCCGGACGTTGCGTAAGGTCCTGGAAGGAGCCCAGCAGACGCCGACGTCACAGGAGCGCGACGGAAGGTCCTCAACCCTGACGATCCACTGCGGAGCCGCGGCCTACGGAACAGGATCATCGCAAGGTAGGCCACGGTCCACTAGGGGGGAGGAAGATGTCGGATACGGAGGAGAGCTCCACTGCCTCAACCCCCGCCAGCGCTACCGCTGTTGCAGTTATGCCCTTCACCATGCCCTATATCCCGGGAGCAGCTTGGCTACCCCAGTACTCAGGGGAGTCACATACCCTGCATGACTTTAGAGAAAAGCTGGATAGCCTCTTCCAGGTGTACCCCCTCACAGAAGAGCAAAAAGTGAGCATCCTGGTGGCCCAACTAACTGGGGCAGCCAAAAGGGAAGTAAAATCCTGGCCACCTGGGAGGAAGACTGTCGCAGGGATACTAACCCGGCTGAAGGACACCTTTGATACCCGCACCTCAGCCGAGATTAAACTTAGATTCTACGGGTGCAAGCAGCGAGCGCATGAGAGTATAAGGGACTATGCACTCAACCTACAAGAGGCCCTGAGGGCCATTAAGCAGACCGACCCTAATGGAGTGGGAAACGAGGACAGGCTGTTGACCGAACAATTTATAGAGGGTTTATATTGCAATGCCCACCGCACCCAGTTGCGGGCAATGGCCTTACAGGACCCTCATCTAGAATTTGCACAGTTCAAGGACAGAGCCATCCGGGTGCTCCGAGAACCGGCACCAGGTGGCGTTGTGACCCACAGACGCCCCACTACCACTTACTACCAGGAGGCGGCGCCCTTGTCAGCAGGGCCTGTGGGAGCTGATGCGCAGGCTTTGGACAATGACCCGGCTCCAGACCTACACCATCAGGTCCAAGAGCTAGCCAAAAACGTTGCTGCGCTAACCCGAACTGTGCAGTCTTTACAGGTTTCCACTCCAGGGAAGATCCAGCTGGCATCCGGACCGGAGGACATCCCGTGGCGTCGACCAAGGAGGACCCCACCGGCCAGAGGAAGACCCAGTGACCGATACAGCGAGGACGGACGACCCATCTGCCGCCGCTGCAATCAACCCGGACATATGGAAAGGTACTGTTCTTTAAACGGGCACAACCTGGGGTAGAGGGCCAACCCCCAGGAAAAAGATCACCAGGCCCATCGAACTGGCGCGACAGATATGTGGGAGGACGTCCAGTCTTGCCTGTGGTACTGGATGGCATTCCCATGAGTGCCCTACTGGACACCGGGTCACAGGTCACCACCATCCCGTACGTGCTCTTCAAGCAGTACTGGAATGACTCGGATATTACCCGCTACCCTGACGACGACTTGAGTATCATCGCCAGCAATGGTCAGCCCGTGCCACAGATCGGATTTAAAGAGGTGACCATCAAAATTGGTAGAGTCGAACTGGCCGCACAGGGACTGATCATTGTAGATATTGACAAACATGAGAGTCACCCAAAAATAACTCTAGGAACTAATGTAATTGAAAATTGTCTTGCAGAGGTGATTTTCCTTTTACAGCAGGTTGCCAAGAATGCCAGCTCCGGCGAGCAGCGGGTGCTCCAGAAAGAGATCCGGGCACTGATGCAACGGCAACAAGTGGAACTCTCCGGCGGTGAGATTGGTAGCGTAAGAATGTGTGACCCTTTTCCTATTGCCATGCCCCCAAAAAGTGAAATGATGATTTGGTGCCGGGCAGCTATTGGTCTGAGAGGTAGAGATTACCAGGCAATGGTAGAACCAGTTTACTCAGACAGTAGGCCCACCATTTTGACAGCACGGGGGGTGGTCAATGTACGCCATGGGAGGGTGCCCGTTCGCATAATAAATATCGGGGAGAGGGAAGTGTACCTGCCCCGGTATGCCACGCTAGCCAAATTATATACCACTAATCAAAATTCTATACAATCTGTGGAACCCTTGCCTCCATCTCACCCGGAGGAAGGTAACGGCTCTAAGAAAGACATGGAGGACTGGTGTCAGCAACTACATCTGGGTACTGACTCCACTCCCTCACACCAGAAACAAGGAGTCTATCGGGTGGTTCAAGAGTATGAGAGAGTGTTTAGTAAACACCCGTTAGACTTCGGGCGAGTCAAGGGGGTAGAACACCGCATCCCCACGGGAGATCATCCTCCCATAAAAGAGAGGTATCGACCCGTACCCCCTGCACATTACCAACACGCCAAGGGGATGCTTAGAGACATGAAGGAGGCTGGGGTAATCCGGGATAGCTGTAGCCCCTGGGCAGCCCCACTAGTTTTAGTCAAAAAGAAAGACAACACCATGAGGATGTGTGTAGATTACCGGAAAATCAACCGTATCACACACAAGGATGCGTACCCCTTACCAAGGATAGAGGAGTCATTGGCTGCTTTAAGATCTGCTAACTTCTTCTCTACCTTGGATCTCACTAGCGGGTACTGGCAGGTTCCTGTAGCAGAGGCGGACCGGGAGAAGACCGCATTCACCACCCCGATGGGACTTAGCGAGTTCACCTGCATGCCGTTCGGACTCTGCAACGCCCCAGGAACCTTCCAACGATTAATGGAGTGCTGTCTGGGCCACAGAAACTTCGAGACGGTCCTGTTGTACCTGGACGATGTCATCGTATACTCCAAAACTTATGAGGACCACCTGAAACACCTGGCGGAGGTGTTCGAAGCTCTGGCGAGTTACGGCCTAAAGGTGAAACCCTCCAAGTGTCACCTCCTGAAACCAAAGGTGCAATACCTGGGACACGTGGTGAGCGCTGACGGAGTGGCTCCCGACCCCGATAAGATCACCGCAATCAAAGGATGGCCAAGCCCTTCCAGCGTAAAAGAAGTGCGGCAGTTCCTAGGGTTGGTAGGCTACTACCGAAGGTTTATTCCCGGTTTCACCAAAAAGGCGGCGCCTATGCAGGACCTCCTGATAGGCCAGTCCCGGAAGACCAAGAACCAGAAGCCGCCCTTCAAATGGGAAGAGCTAGAGGAAGAGTCCTTCCGCCAGCTGAAGATGGCCCTCACGGGGGATGAAATCTTGGCGTATCCGGACTATAGCCAGCCCTTCATCCTCTACACCGACGCCAGTAACGTCGGGCTAGGAGCCGTACTGTCCCAGATTCAGCAGGGGAAAGAGCGAGTAATCGCCTATGCCAGCCGAAAACTGCGACCCACCGAAAGGAATCCCGAGAATTATAGCTCATTTAAGCTAGAGTTCCTGGCCGTGGTATGGGCAGTCACCGAGCGCTTTAAGCATTACCTCGCTTCTTCCCGGTTCACCGTATACACGGATAACAACCCGCTGACACACCTGGACACGGCAAGACTCGGTGCCCTGGAGCAGAGGTGGATGGCCCGTCTGTCCAACTACGAGTTCACAATTAAATACCGGGCAGGGCGCTCCAATACCAACGCGGACGCCCTGTCCAGGATGCCCAACCTGCCGGACGGAGGAGAAGATCCGGAGGGACTGGAAGAAGTTGAACTCCCTGCGTTCCACCGTCATGGGACTATCCAGTATTCCCACCGGGTAAGGAGTAAGCAGGCTGCTACGTTGAACCCCTTACCTCACTACAACTGGGCGGAAACGCAAGACAGCGACCCTGCCGTCCGACTGGTGAAGGAGATGCTGACTCGCCCGGAGGCTAGCCTGGAATCAGACGCTCCAGAGGAAGCCAAACAACTATGGGCAGAGAAGAGTCGACTGTTCCTTTACAAGGGGAAGTTGTGCCGCAGAATGGTTAACTCCAGGACGCATGAACTACTCTGGCAAGTAGTGGTGCCACGAAGAGACGCAGCCATGGTGATGGAGGCATACCACGACGGAGCTGGACACTTCGGGTGGAAAAAGCTGGAGTTCCTGCTGCGCGAGCGGTTCCACTGGGTAGGCATGAGGGGAACCATCGAGAAGTGGTGCAGAGACTGTGGCCCGTGCAATCTGAGAAGGAAGGACCGGGCCAGCCAGAAGACTCCCCTGCAGTCCATCGTCACCCGGCAACCGTTGGAACTGGTAGCCTTGGATCATGTAAAACTGACCCCCAGCAGAAGTGGCTACGTCTACGCGTTAACCATCGTGGATCATTACTCCCGGTTTCTGGTTGTCGTCCCCGTCAAGGACTTAACGGCTCGAACAGCAGCTAGAGCCTTCCAGCAGCACTTTTGCCGTCCACACGGGTACCCGGACCAAGTGCTGACGGACCAGGGACCTGCCTTTGAAGCGGAGGTCTTCCAGGAATTCTGCAATCTGTATGGCTGCCGGAAGATAAGGACGACACCCTACCATCCGCAAACTAATGGACTTTGTGAGAAAATGAACCAGGTGGTAATGGATCTTCTAAAAACGTTGCCCCTGGAAGAACGCAGTCTGTGGCCTGAGAAGTTGCCCGATCTGGTGGACCTATACAACCACATCCCGGTAGGTTCCACCAACTGTACCCCGGCTTACCTAATGAGGGCAAGACCTGGTAAGTTACCTGTTGACCTGGAAATGGGAGTCCTGACGCCCGAGGACACTTCACCAGAAACAGACTGGGACACAGAGAGACAGCAGCAGTACCGGAAAGTACAGGAGAGCGTGGAGCGAAGTCTCTGTCAGGCTAGGGAAAGACAAGAGAAGACTTACAACCAGTATGCTCCCGCTGTTCCCCTGGTACCCGGAGAGCAGGTCTTGAAGAGGAAGAGACGGCTCCACAAGTTGGACGACCAGTGGGAGAAGGACCCGTACACCGTACTGCCCTCAAGCCACGAGAACCCGAAGGTCTGTACCATCAGTAAAGACGGAGGGGAAACCACAGCCATTGTATCCCGGGACCACCTGAAGAAGTGCCCCGAACAACTGAGGAACCCTGAGGAGGAACAGGAAGACCATCGACCCGTGGAAGAAAGGGAAGATATGGTTAGTACCGTGCTCGGGGACTTCCCTCGGTCTTGGACTCAAGTCAATGGTGCAGTTGTGGTACCCGTACTCACCTTCCTCCAACCATCATCCCAAGAACCTACGGAGCAACGGGTAGAGCTGGAAGAGCAGCCGGTCCAGGAGGCAGAAGACTCCACCCAAGCGGAACAGGAGAATCCACCCTCTGCTTATAGTGAGCCTGCCGTACCCCTAGTGAGACAAAGAGCCGGTAGACAGCTGCCCAGTTTACCCTTGACAGCTCCTACACCCTGTAGTTCAGGGCCAGACAGTCAGCTCCGTAGGTCCACTAGGGCCACTAGAGGCCAGTTACCCGCACGTTGGAGGATCTAAATGTTTAAGTTGTTTTACAATGTTTACCTGTTTATTGTTGCTTGTGTGTAATTTTGTGTTTCTAGTTGTTTTTAGGAGTCTTCGGTGGATTTACCGGGAATCCTTTGTATATAGTTGGAGCGTAACCCAGGATGGACTAGAGACTGTTAAGGACTCGGGGTAGGACAGACCCCTACCTGGTTACGTCTCCCTGTGTTGGTGAAATGGACACCTTTGCTTTTCTTCAAAGACTGCACCCGGTTGCGGACATCCGTGACCATCTTATTGTGTTTCCTTATTGTATTTTATTGTTCTTTGATATACCTTGTTATATTTTTCTAAAAAGTGTTTAGTCCCGGAGTACTAAATTTCACTAGGGGGGAGTGTGACACCCCAGGGGTCTGGTTGTCACAGTGATAGAGATATTACGTCTGAGAGCAGGTGGGAGGTCCTTTGGTCAGGGATCCTGTGCATGCCACACCTCCTGCCCAGCCTTGGGAGGGGAAGAACTTCCCCTGTATAAACCCGGGGCTGAGGCAGGGTTGGTGAGTCCAGGAAGAGTAGAGACAAGAGCAGCATAGGAAGCAGCAGAGTCACAAGGAGTCAGGGGCTGGCAGCTAAAGAGTTCGCCCTGACTAAGAAGATTCTTTACCGGACCCGGAGTCCGAGGCTGTGGGGACTAACTCCTACCCAGCAGCAGAATCCGTCAGGCAGGGGATTTCAGGTCCCCTGGCCCAGAAGCCCGAAGGCCCGGTCACACGCGTGGGACCAGCACCGCCATCGTGGAGCGGAAGCCATTAGAAGGCCCCGAGTCACCGGCCATACGGGTGAGCACCACACGGTACACTCAGGGACGTGGGCTACTTACATCAGCTTCTAGCAAGGTAGCCAGAAGAGTACAGTCAGCTTGGGAGGCCTACAACTACGCCTGGCCAGGGGAGATCCCATCTGCTCAAGGACTGACCAGGCCCCGTTCGCTAGCAAGTACTCCGGGAGGGTCTATCGTTGTTACCAGTAAAGACCCTGAACGCTACCATACCGTCTCTGAGTGGTTCCTGCTACCCCCATCATCCACGTCGGCTGCCCTGAGGCCATACCCCTCCCGTTGGGGGTTATACTATCACGCTGCACCATCCTTCCACCGGCCTCAGCGGTCTGCCCTGCAGCAGCAGCCCCCTGGCTGCATTCAACGGGTGGCGTAGTCATCAACCATTTTCTACCGCTAACAGACTGCCGTCCAGTTTGACTCCCTGGGCACGGACCGGGTCACCGCCACGAGACTACAACCCTAAACAGATCCGGCTCCGGGTAAGCTCCCGCGTGCGCAACGCAGCGCGACACAGGCCCAGGGGCGCGTCAGATACAGGACAGGATTGAGGTGTAGTGTGGAGCTGTGTGTATAGTACAGTAATATTAGATACAGGACAGGATGGAGGTGTAGTGTAGAGCTGTGTATACAGTACAGGAATAGTAGATACAGGACAGGATGGAGGTGCAGTGTAGAGCTGTGTACAGTACAGGAATAGTAGATACAGGACAGGATGGAGGTGTAGTGTAGAGCTGTGTGTACAGTACAGGAATAGTAGATACAGGACAGGATGGAGGTGTAGTGTAGAGCTGTGTGTACAGTACAGGAATAGTAGATACAGGACAGGATGGAGGTGTAGTGTAGAGCTGTGTGTACAGTACAGGAATAGTAGATACAGGACAGGATGGAGGTGTAGTGTAGAGCTGTGTGTACAGTACAGGAATAGTAGATACAGGACAGGATGGAGGTGTAGTGTAGAGCTGTGTGTGCAGTACAGGAATAGTAGATACAGGACAGGATGGAGGTGTAGTGTAGAGCTGTGTGTACAGTCCAGGAATAGTAGATACAGGACAGGATGGAGGTGTAGTGTAGAGCTGTGTGTACAGTACAGAAATAGTAGATACAGGACAGGATGGAGGTGTAGTGTAGAGCTGTGCACAGTAAAGGAATAGTTGATACAGGACAGGATGGAGGTGTAGTGTAGAGCTGTGTGTACAGTACAGGAGTAGTAGATACAGATCAGGATGGAGGTGTAGTGTAGAGCTGTGTACAGTACAGGAATAGTAGATACAGGACAGAATGGAGTTGTAGTGTAGAGCTGTGTGTACAGTACAGGAATAGTAGATACAGGACAGGATGGAGGTGTAGTGTAGAGCTGTGTGTACCGTACAGGAGTAGTAGATACAGGTCAGGATGGAGGTGTAGTGTAGAGCTGTGTACAGTACAGGAATAGTAGATACAGGACAGAATGGAGGTGTAGTGTAGAGCTGTGTGTACAGTGCAGGAATAGTAGATACAGGACAGGATGGAGGTGTAGTGTAGAGCTGTGTGTACAGTACAGGAATAGTAGATACAGGACAGGATGGAGGTGTAGTGTAGAGCTGTGTACAGTACAGGAATAGTAGATATGGGACAGGATGGAGGTGTAGTGTAGAGGTGTGTGTACAGGAATAGTAGATACAGGACAGGATGGAGGTGTAGTGTAGAGCTGTGTGTACAGGAATAGTAGATACAGGACAGGATGGAGGTGTACTGTAGAGCTGTGTGTACAGTGCAGGAATAGTAGATACAGGACAGGATGGAGGTGTAGTGTAGAGCTGTGTATACAGTACAGGAATAGTAGATACAGGACAGGATGGAGGTGTAGCGTAGAGCTGTGTGTACAGTACAGGAATAGTAGATACAGGACAGGATGGAGGTGTAGTGTAGAGCTGTGTGTATAGTACAGGAATAGTATATACAGGACAGGATGGAGGTGTAGTGTAGAGCTGTGTGTACAGTACAGGAATAGTAGATACAGGACAGGATGGAGGTGTAGTGTAGAGCTGTGTACAGTACAGGAATAGTAGATACAGGACACGGTGGAGGTGTAGTGTAGAGCTGTGTATACAGTACTGGAATAGTAGATACAGGACAGGATGGAGGTGTAGTGTAGAGCTGTGTGTACAGTACAGGAATAGTAGATACAGGATAGGATGGAGGTGTAGTGTAGAGCTGTGTGTACAGTACAGGAATAGTAGATACAGGACAGGATGGAGGTGTAGTGTAGAGCTGTGTACAGTACAGGAATAGTAGATACAGGACAGGATGGAGGTGTAGTGTAGAGCTGTGTACAGTACAGGAATAGTAGATACAGGACAGGATGGAGGTGTAGTGTAGAGCTGTGTACAGTACAGGAATAGTAGATACAGGACAGGATGGAGGTGAAGTGTAGAGCTGTGTGTACGGTACAGGAATAGTAGATACAGGACAGGATGGAGGTGTAGTGTAGAGCTGTGTGTACAGTACAGGAATAGTAGATACAGGACAGGATGGAGGTGTAGTGTAGAGCTGTGTGTACAGTACAGGAATAGTAGATACAGGACAGGATGGAGGTGTAGTGTAGAGCTGTGTGTACAGTACAGGAATAGTAGATACAGGACAGGATGGAGGTGTAGTGTAGAGCTGTGTGTACAGTACTGGAATAGTAGATACAGGACAGGATGGAGGTGTAGTGTAGAGCTGTGTACAGTACAGGAATAGTAGATACAGGACAGGATGGAGGTGTAGTGTAGAGCTGTGTGTACAGTACAGGAATAGTAGATTCAGGACAGGATGGAGGTGTAGTGTAGAGCTGTGTGTACAGTACAGGAATAGTAGATACAGGACAGGATGGAGGTGTAGTGTAGAGCTGTGTACAGTACAGGAATATTAGATACAGGACAGGATGGAGGTGTAGTGTAGAGCTGTGTGTACAGTACAGGAATAGTAGATACAGGACAGGATGGAGGTGCAGTGTAGAACTGTGTACAGTACAGGAATAGTAGATACAGGACAGGATGGAGGTGTAGTGTAGAGCTGTGTACAGTACAGGAATATTAGATACAGGACAGGATGGAGGTGTAGTGTAGAGCTGTGTGTACAATACAGGAATAGTAGATACAGGACAGGATGGAGGTGTAGTGTGGAGCTGTGTACAGTACAGGAATAGTAGATACAGGACAGGATGGAGGTGTAGTGTAGAGCTGTGTGTACAGTACAGGAATAGTAGATACAGGACAGGATGGAGGTGTAGTGTAGAGCTGTGTACAGTACAGGAATAGTAGATACAGGACAGGATGGAGGTGTAGTGTAGAGCTGTGTGTACAGTACAGGAATAGTAGATACAGGACAGGATGGAGGTGTAGTGTAGAGCTGTGTACAGTACAGGAATAGTAGATACAGGACAGGATGGAGGTGTAGTGTAGAGCTGTGTATACAGTACAGGAATAGTAGATACAGGACAGGATGGAGGTGTAGTGTAGAGCTGTGTACAGTACAGGAATAGTCGATACAGGACAGGATGGACGTGTAGTGTAGAGCTGTGTACAGTACAGGAATAGTAGATACCGGACAGGATGGAGGTGTAGCGTAGAGCTGTGTGTATAGTACAGGAATAGTAGATACAGGACAGGATGGAGGTGTAGTGTAGAGCTGTGTATACAGTACAGGAATAGTAGATACAGGACAGGATGGAGGTGTAGTGTAGAGCTGTGTGTACAGTACAGGAATAGTAGATACAGGACAGGATGGAGGTGTAGTGTAGAGCTGTGTGTATAGTACAGGAATAGTAGATACAGGACAGGATGGAGGTGTAGTGTAGAGCTGTGTGTATAGTACAGTAATATTAGATACAGGACAGGATGGAGGTGTAGTGTAGAGCTGTGTATACAGTACAGGAATAGTAGATACAGGACAGGATGGAGGTGTAGTGTGGAGCTGTGTGTATAGTACAGTAATATTAGATACAGGACAGGATGGAGGTGTAGTGTAGAGCTGTGTATACAGTACAGGAATAGTAGATACAGGACAGGATGGAGGTGCAGTGTAGAGCTGTGTACAGTACAGGAATAGTAGATACAGGACAGGATGGAGGTGTAGTGTAGAGCTGTGTGTACAGTACAGGAAGAGTAGATACAGGACAGGATGGAGGTGTAGTGTAGAGCTGTGTGTACAGTACAGGAATAGTAGATACAGGACAGGATGGAGGTGTAGTGTAGAGCTGTGTGTACAGTACAGGAATAGTAGATACAGGACAGGATGGAGGTGTAGTGTAGAGCTGTGTGTACAGTACAGGAATAGTAGATACAGGACAGGATGGAGGTGTAGTGTAGAGCTGTGTGTGCAGTACAGGAATAGTAGATACAGGACAGGATGGAGGTGTAGTGTAGAGCTGTGTGTACAGTCCAGGAATAGTAGATACAGGACAGGATGGAGGTGTAGTGTAGAGCTGTGTGTACAGTACAGAAATAGTAGATACAGGACAGGATGGAGGTGTAGTGTAGAGCTGTGCACAGTAAAGGAATAGTTGATACAGGACAGGATGGAGGTGTAGTGTAGAGCTGTGTGTACAGTACAGGAGTAGTAGATACAGATCAGGATGGAGGTGTAGTGTAGAGCTGTGTACAGTACAGGAATAGTAGATACAGGACAGAATGGAGTTGTAGTGTAGAGCTGTGTGTACAGTACAGGAATAGTAGATACAGGACAGGATGGAGGTGTAGTGTAGAGCTGTGTGTACCGTACAGGAGTAGTAGATACAGGTCAGGATGGAGGTGTAGTGTAGAGCTGTGTACAGTACAGGAATAGTAGATACAGGACAGAATGGAGGTGTAGTGTAGAGCTGTGTGTACAGTGCAGGAATAGTAGATACAGGACAGGATGGAGGTGTAGTGTAGAGCTGTGTGTACAGTACAGGAATAGTAGATACAGGACAGGATGGAGGTGTAGTGTAGAGCTGTGTACAGTACAGGAATAGTAGATATGGGACAGGATGGAGGTGTAGTGTAGAGGTGTGTGTACAGGAATAGTAGATACAGGACAGGATGGAGGTGTAGTGTAGAGCTGTGTGTACAGGAATAGTAGATACAGGACAGGATGGAGGTGTACTGTAGAGCTGTGTGTACAGTGCAGGAATAGTAGATACAGGACAGGATGGAGGTGTAGTGTAGAGCTGTGTATACAGTACAGGAATAGTAGATACAGGACAGGATGGAGGTGTAGCGTAGAGCTGTGTGTACAGTACAGGAATAGTAGATACAGGACAGGATGGAGGTGTAGTGTAGAGCTGTGTGTATAGTACAGGAATAGTAGATACAGGACAGAATGGAGGTGTAGTGTAGAGCTGTGTGTACAGTGCAGGAATAGTAGATACAGGACAGGATGGAGGTGTAGTGTAGAGCTGTGTGTACAGTACAGGAATAGTAGATACAGGACAGGATGGAGGTGTAGTGTAGAGCTGTGTACAGTACAGGAATAGTAGATATGGGACAGGATGGAGGTGTAGTGTAGAGGTGTGTGTACAGGAATAGTAGATACAGGACAGGATGGAGGTGTAGTGTAGAGCTGTGTGTACAGGAATAGTAGATACAGGACAGGATGGAGGTGTACTGTAGAGCTGTGTGTACAGTGCAGGAATAGTAGATACAGGACAGGATGGAGGTGTAGTGTAGAGCTGTGTGTATAGTACAGGAATAGTAGATACAGGACAGGATGGAGGTGTAGTGTAGAGCTGTGTGTATAGTACAGTAATATTAGATACAGGACAGGATGGAGGTGTAGTGTAGAGCTGTGTATACAGTACAGGAATAGTAGATACAGGACAGGATTGAGGTGTAGTGTGGAGCTGTGTGTATAGTACAGTAATATTAGATACAGGACAGGATGGAGGTGTAGTGTAGAGCTGTGTATACAGTACAGGAATAGTAGATACAGGACAGGATGGAGGTGCAGTGTAGAGCTGTGTACAGTACAGGAATAGTAGATACAGGACAGGATGGAGGTGTAGTGTAGAGCTGTGTGTACAGTACAGGAATAGTAGATACAGGACAGGATGGAGGTGTAGTGTAGAGCTGTGTGTACAGTACAGGAATAGTAGATACAGGACAGGATGGAGGTGTAGTGTAGAGCTGTGTGTACAGTACAGGAATAGTAGATACAGGACAGGATGGAGGTGTAGTGTAGAGCTGTGTGTACAGTACAGGAATAGTAGATACAGGACAGGATGGAGGTGTAGTGTAGAGCTGTGTGTGCAGTACAGGAATAGTAGATACAGGACAGGATGGAGGTGTAGTGTAGAGCTGTGTGTACAGTCCAGGAATAGTAGATACAGGACAGGATGGAGGTGTAGTGTAGAGCTGTGTGTACAGTACAGAAATAGTAGATACAGGACAGGATGGAGGTGTAGTGTAGAGCTGTGCACAGTAAAGGAATAGTTGATACAGGACAGGATGGAGGTGTAGTGTAGAGCTGTGTGTACAGTACAGGAGTAGTAGATACAGATCAGGATGGAGGTGTAGTGTAGAGCTGTGTACAGTACAGGAATAGTAGATACAGGACAGAATGGAGTTGTAGTGTAGAGCTGTGTGTACAGTACAGGAATAGTAGATACAGGACAGGATGGAGGTGTAGTGTAGAGCTGTGTGTACCGTACAGGAGTAGTAGATACAGGTCAGGATGGAGGTGTAGTGTAGAGCTGTGTACAGTACAGGAATAGTAGATACAGGACAGAATGGAGGTGTAGTGTAGAGCTGTGTGTACAGTGCAGGAATAGTAGATACAGGACAGGATGGAGGTGTAGTGTAGAGCTGTGTGTACAGTACAGGAATAGTAGATACAGGACAGGATGGAGGTGTAGTGTAGAGCTGTGTACAGTACAGGAATAGTAGATATGGGACAGGATGGAGGTGTAGTGTAGAGGTGTGTGTACAGGAATAGTAGATACAGGACAGGATGGAGGTGTAGTGTAGAGCTGTGTGTACAGGAATAGTAGATACAGGACAGGATGGAGGTGTAGTGTAGAGCTGTGTGTACAGTACAGGAATAGTAGATACAGGACAGGATGGAGGTGTAGTGTAGAGCTGTGTGTACAGTACAGGAATAGTAGATACAGGACAGGATGGAGGTGTAGTGTAGAGCTTTGTATACAGAACAGGAATAGTAGATACAGGACAGGATGGAGGTGTAGTGTAGAGCTGTGTGTACAGTACAGGAATAGTAGATACAGGACAGGATGGAGGTGTAGTGTAGAGCTGTGTACAGTACAGGAATAGTAGATACAGGACAGGATGGAGGTGTAGTGTAGAGCTGTGCACAGTAAAGGAATAGTAGATACAGGACAGGATGGAGGTGTAGTGTAGAGCTGTGTGTACAGTACAGGAGTAGTAGATACAGGTCAGGATGGAGGTGTAGTGTAGAGCTGTGTACAGTACAGGAATAGTAGATACAGGACAGAATGGAGTTGTAGTGTAGAGCTGTGTGTACAGTACAGGAATAGTAGATACAGGACAGGATGGAGGTGTAGTGTAGAGCTGTGTACAGTACAGGAATAGTGGATACAGGACAGAATGGAAGTGTAGTGTAGAGCTGTGTGTACAGTGCAGGAATAGTAGATACAGGACAGGATGGAGGTGTAGTGTAGAGCTGTGTGTACAGTACAGGAATAGTAGATACAGGACAGGATGGAGGTGTAGTGTAGAGCTGTGTACAGTACAGGAATAGTAGATATGGGACAGGATGGAGGTGTAGTGTAGAGCTGTGTGTACAGGAATAGTAGATACAGGACAGGATGGAGGTGTAGTGTAGAGCTGTGTGTACAGTACAGGAATAGTAGATTCAGGACAGGATGGAGGTGTAGTGTAGAGCTGTGTGTACAGGAATAGTAGATACAGGACAGGATGGAGGTGTACTGTAGAGCTGTGTGTACAGTGCAGGAATAGTAGATACAGGACAGGATGGAGGTGTAGTGTAGAGCTGTGTATACAGTACAGGAATAGTAGATACAGGACAGGATGGAGGTGTAGCGTAGAGCTGTGTGTACAGTACAGGAATAGTAGATACAGGACAGGATGGAGGTGTAGTGTAGAGCTGTGTGTATAGTACAGGAATAGTATATACAGGACAGGATGGAGGTGTAGTGTAGAGCTGTGTGTACAGTACAGGAATAGTAGATACAGGACAGGATGGAGGTGTAGTGTAGAGCTGTGTACAGTACAGGAATAGTAGATACAGGACACGGTGGAGGTGTAGTGTAGAGCTGTGTATACAGTACTGGAATAGTAGATACAGGACAGGATGGAGGTGTAGTGTAGAGCTGTGTGTACAGTACAGGAATAGTAGATACAGGACAGGATGGAGGTGTAGTGTAGAGCTGTGTGTACGGTACAGGAATAGTAGATACAGGACAGGATGGAGGTGTAGTGTAGAGCTGTGTACAGTACAGGAATAGTAGATACAGGACAGGATGGAGGTGTAGTGTAGAGCTGTGTGTACAGTACAGGAATAGTAGATACAGGACAGGATGGAGGTGTAGTGTAGAGCTGTGTGTACAGTACAGGAATAGTAGATACAGGACAGGATGGAGGTGTAGTGTAGAGCTGTGTGTACAGTACAGGAATAGTAGATACAGGACAGGATGGAGGTGTAGTGTAGAGCTGTGTACAGTACAGGAATATTAGATACAGGACAGGATGGAGGTGTAGTGTAGAGCTGTGTGTACAGTACAGGAATAGTAGATACAGGACAGGATGGAGGTGTAGTGTAGAGCTGTGTGTACAGTACAGGAATAGTAGATACAGGACAGGATGGAGGTGTAGTGTAGAGCTGTGTATACAGTACAGGAATAGTAGATACAGGACAGGATGGAGGTGTAGTGTAGAGCTGTGTGTACAGTACAGGAATAGTAGATACAGGACAGGATGGAGGTGTAGTGTAGAGCTGTGTGTATAGTACAGGAATAGTAGATACAGGACAGGATGGAGGTGTAGTGTAGAGCTGTGTGTATAGTACAGTAATATTAGATACAGGACAGGATGGAGGTGTAGTGTAGAGCTGTGTATACAGTACAGGAATAGTAGATACAGGACAGGATGGAGGTGTAGTGTGGAGCTGTGTGTATAGTACAGTAATATTAGATACAGGACAGGATGGAGGTGTAGTGTAGAGCTGTGTATACAGTACAGGAATAGTAGATACAGGACAGGATGGAGGTGCAGTGTAGAGCTGTGTACAGTACAGGAATAGTAGATACAGGACAGGATGGAGGTGTAGTGTAGAGCTGTGTGTACAGTACAGGAATAGTAGATACAGGACAGGATGGAGGTGTAGTGTAGAGCTGTGTGTACAGTACAGGAATAGTAGATACAGGACAGGATGGAGGTGTAGTGTAGAGCTGTGTGTACAGTACAGGAATAGTAGATACAGGACAGGATGGAGGTGTAGTGTAGAGCTGTGTGTACAGTACAGGAATAGTAGATACAGGACAGGATGGAGGTGTAGTGTAGAGCTGTGTGTGCAGTACAGGAATAGTAGATACAGGACAGGATGGAGGTGTAGTGTAGAGCTGTGTGTACAGTCCAGGAATAGTAGATACAGGACAGGATGGAGGTGTAGTGTAGAGCTGTGTGTACAGTACAGAAATAGTAGATACAGGACAGGATGGAGGTGTAGTGTAGAGCTGTGCACAGTAAAGGAATAGTTGATACAGGACAGGATGGAGGTGTAGTGTAGAGCTGTGTGTACAGTACAGGAGTAGTAGATACAGATCAGGATGGAGGTGTAGTGTAGAGCTGTGTACAGTACAGGAATAGTAGATACAGGACAGAATGGAGTTGTAGTGTAGAGCTGTGTGTACAGTACAGGAATAGTAGATACAGGACAGGATGGAGGTGTAGTGTAGAGCTGTGTGTACCGTACAGGAGTAGTAGATACAGGTCAGGATGGAGGTGTAGTGTAGAGCTGTGTACAGTACAGGAATAGTAGATACAGGACAGAATGGAGGTGTAGTGTAGAGCTGTGTGTACAGTGCAGGAATAGTAGATACAGGACAGGATGGAGGTGTAGTGTAGAGCTGTGTGTACAGTACAGGAATAGTAGATACAGGACAGGATGGAGGTGTAGTGTAGAGCTGTGTACAGTACAGGAATAGTAGATATGGGACAGGATGGAGGTGTAGTGTAGAGGTGTGTGTACAGGAATAGTAGATACAGGACAGGATGGAGGTGTAGTGTAGAGCTGTGTGTACAGGAATAGTAGATACAGGACAGGATGGAGGTGTACTGTAGAGCTGTGTGTACAGTGCAGGAATAGTAGATACAGGACAGGATGGAGGTGTAGTGTAGAGCTGTGTATACAGTACAGGAATAGTAGATACAGGACAGGATGGAGGTGTAGCGTAGAGCTGTGTGTACAGTACAGGAATAGTAGATACAGGACAGGATGGAGGTGTAGTGTAGAGCTGTGTGTATAGTACAGGAATAGTAGATACAGGACAGAATGGAGGTGTAGTGTAGAGCTGTGTGTACAGTGCAGGAATAGTAGATACAGGACAGGATGGAGGTGTAGTGTAGAGCTGTGTGTACAGTACAGGAATAGTAGATACAGGACAGGATGGAGGTGTAGTGTAGAGCTGTGTACAGTACAGGAATAGTAGATATGGGACAGGATGGAGGTGTAGTGTAGAGGTGTGTGTACAGGAATAGTAGATACAGGACAGGATGGAGGTGTAGTGTAGAGCTGTGTGTACAGGAATAGTAGATACAGGACAGGATGGAGGTGTACTGTAGAGCTGTGTGTACAGTGCAGGAATAGTAGATACAGGACAGGATGGAGGTGTAGTGTAGAGCTGTGTGTATAGTACAGGAATAGTAGATACAGGACAGGATGGAGGTGTAGTGTAGAGCTGTGTGTATAGTACAGTAATATTAGATACAGGACAGGATGGAGGTGTAGTGTAGAGCTGTGTATACAGTACAGGAATAGTAGATACAGGACAGGATGGAGGTGCAGTGTAGAGCTGTGTACAGTACAGGAATAGTAGATACAGGACAGGATGGAGGTGTAGTGTAGAGCTGTGTGTACAGTACAGGAATAGTAGATACAGGACAGGATGGAGGTGTAGTGTAGAGCTGTGTGTACAGTACAGGAATAGTAGATACAGGACAGGATGGAGGTGTAGTGTAGAGCTGTGTGTACAGTACAGGAATAGTAGATACAGGACAGGATGGAGGTGTAGTGTAGAGCTGTGTGTACAGTACAGGAATAGTAGATACAGGACAGGATGGAGGTGTAGTGTAGAGCTGTGTGTGCAGTACAGGAATAGTAGATACAGGACAGGATGGAGGTGTAGTGTAGAGCTGTGTGTACAGTCCAGGAATAGTAGATACAGGACAGGATGGAGGTGTAGTGTAGAGCTGTGTGTACAGTACAGAAATAGTAGATACAGGACAGGATGGAGGTGTAGTGTAGAGCTGTGCACAGTAAAGGAATAGTTGATACAGGACAGGATGGAGGTGTAGTGTAGAGCTGTGTGTACAGTACAGGAGTAGTAGATACAGATCAGGATGGAGGTGTAGTGTAGAGCTGTGTACAGTACAGGAATAGTAGATACAGGACAGAATGGAGTTGTAGTGTAGAGCTGTGTGTACAGTACAGGAATAGTAGATACAGGACAGGATGGAGGTGTAGTGTAGAGCTGTGTGTACCGTACAGGAGTAGTAGATACAGGTCAGGATGGAGGTGTAGTGTAGAGCTGTGTACAGTACAGGAATAGTAGATACAGGACAGAATGGAGGTGTAGTGTAGAGCTGTGTGTACAGTGCAGGAATAGTAGATACAGGACAGGATGGAGGTGTAGTGTAGAGCTGTGTGTACAGTACAGGAATAGTAGATACAGGACAGGATGGAGGTGTAGTGTAGAGCTGTGTACAGTACAGGAATAGTAGATATGGGACAGGATGGAGGTGTAGTGTAGAGGTGTGTGTACAGGAATAGTAGATACAGGACAGGATGGAGGTGTAGTGTAGAGCTGTGTGTACAGGAATAGTAGATACAGGACAGGATGGAGGTGTACTGTAGAGCTGTGTGTACAGTGCAGGAATAGTAGATACAGGACAGGATGGAGGTGTAGTGTAGAGCTGTGTATACAGTACAGGAATAGTAGATACAGGACAGGATGGAGGTGTAGCGTAGAGCTGTGTGTACAGTACAGGAATAGTAGATACAGGACAGGATGGAGGTGTAGTGTAGAGCTGTGTGTATAGTACAGGAATAGTATATACAGGACAGGATGGAGGTGTAGTGTAGAGCTGTGTGTACAGTACAGGAATAGTAGATACAGGACAGGATGGAGGTGTAGTGTAGAGCTGTGTACAGTACAGGAATAGTAGATACAGGACACGGTGGAGGTGTAGTGTAGAGCTGTGTATACAGTACTGGAATAGTAGATACAGGACAGGATGGAGGTGTAGTGTAGAGCTGTGTGTACAGTACAGGAATAGTAGATACAGGATAGGATGGAGGTGTAGTGTAGAGCTGTGTGTACAGTACAGGAATAGTAGATACAGGACAGGATGGAGGTGTAGTGTAGAGCTGTGTACAGTACAGGAATAGTAGATACAGGACAGGATGGAGGTGTAGTGTAGAGCTGTGTACAGTACAGGAATAGTAGATACAGGACAGGATGGAGGTGTAGTGTAGAGCTGTGTACAGTACAGGAATAGTAGATACAGGACAGGATGGAGGTGAAGTGTAGAGCTGTGTGTACGGTACAGGAATAGTAGATACAGGACAGGATGGAGGTGTAGTGTAGAGCTGTGTGTACAGTACAGGAATAGTAGATACAGGACAGGATGGAGGTGTAGTGTAGAGCTGTGTGTACAGTACAGGAATAGTAGATACAGGACAGGATGGAGGTGTAGTGTAGAGCTGTGTGTACAGTACAGGAATAGTAGATACAGGACAGGATGGAGGTGTAGTGTAGAGCTGTGTGTACAGTACTGGAATAGTAGATACAGGACAGGATGGAGGTGTAGTGTAGAGCTGTGTACAGTACAGGAATAGTAGATACAGGACAGGATGGAGGTGTAGTGTAGAGCTGTGTGTACAGTACAGGAATAGTAGATACAGGACAGGATGGAGGTGTAGTGTAGAGCTGTGTGTACAGTACAGGAATAGTAGATACAGGACAGGATGGAGGTGTAGTGTAGAGCTGTGTACAGTACAGGAATATTAGATACAGGACAGGATGGAGGTGTAGTGTAGAGCTGTGTGTACAGTACAGGAATAGTAGATACAGGACAGGATGGAGGTGCAGTGTAGAACTGTGTACAGTACAGGAATAGTAGATACAGGACAGGATGGAGGTGTAGTGTAGAGCTGTGTACAGTACAGGAATATTAGATACAGGACAGGATGGAGGTGTAGTGTAGAGCTGTGTGTACAATACAGGAATAGTAGATACAGGACAGGATGGAGGTGTAGTGTGGAGCTGTGTACAGTACAGGAATAGTAGATACAGGACAGGATGGAGGTGTAGTGTAGAGCTGTGTGTACAGTACAGGAATAGTAGATACAGGACAGGATGGAGGTGTAGTGTAGAGCTGTGTACAGTACAGGAATAGTAGATACAGGACAGGATGGAGGTGTAGTGTAGAGCTGTGTGTACAGTACAGGAATAGTAGATACAGGACAGGATGGAGGTGTAGTGTAGAGCTGTGTACAGTACAGGAATAGTAGATACAGGACAGGATGGAGGTGTAGTGTAGAGCTGTGTATACAGTACAGGAATAGTAGATACAGGACAGGATGGAGGTGTAGTGTAGAGCTGTGTACAGTACAGGAATAGTCGATACAGGACAGGATGGACGTGTAGTGTAGAGCTGTGTACAGTACAGGAATAGTAGATACCGGACAGGATGGAGGTGTAGCGTAGAGCTGTGTGTATAGTACAGGAATAGTAGATACAGGACAGGATGGACGTGTAGCGTAGAGCTGTGTACAGTACAGGAATAGTAGATACAGGACAGGATGGAGGTGTAGTGTAGAGCTGTGTACAGTACAGGAATAGTATTTACAGGACAGGATGGAGATGTAGTGTAGAGCTGTGTACAGTACAGGAATAGTAGATACAGGACAGGATGGAGGTGTAGTGTAGAGCTGTGTGTACAGTACAGGAGTAGTAGATACAGGACAGGATGGAGGTGTAGTGTAGAGCTGTGTGTACAGTACAGGAATAGTAGATACAGGACAGGATGGAGGTGTAGTGTAGAGCTGTGTGTACAGTACAGGAATAGTAGATACAGGACAGGATGGAGGTGTAGTGTAGAGCTGTGTGTACCGTACAGGAATAGTAGATACAGGACAGGATGGAGGTGTAGTGTAGAGCTGTGTACAGTACAGGAATAGTAGATACAGGACAGGATGGAGGTGTAGTGTAGAGCTGTGTGTACAGTACAGGAGTAGTAGATACAGGACAGGATGGAGGTGTAGTGTAGAGCTGTGTACAGTACAGGAATAGTAGATACAGGACAGGATGGAGGTGTAGTGTAGAGCTGTGTGTACAGTACAGGAATAGTAGATACAGGACAGGATGGAGGTGTAGTGTAGAGCTGTGTGTACCGTACAGGAATAGTAGATACAGGACAGGATGGAGGTGTAGTGTAGAGCTGTGTACAGTACAGGAATAGTAGATACAGGACAGGATGGAGGTGTAGTGTAGAGCTGTGTGTACAGTACAGGAGTAGTAGATACAGGTCAGGATGGAGGTGTAGTGTAGAGCTGTGTACAGTACAGGAATAGTAGATACAGGACAGGATGGAGGTGTAGTGTAGAGCTGTGTGTACAGTACAGGAATAGTAGATACAGGACAGGATGGAGGTGTAGTGTAGAGCTGTGTGTACAGTGCAGGAATTGTAGATACAGGACAGGATGGAGGTGTAGTGTAGAGCTGTGTGTACAGTACAGGAATAGTAGATACAGGACAGGATGGAGGTGTAGTGTAGAGCTGTGTGTACAGGAATAGTAGATAGAGGACAGGATGGAGGTGTAGTGTAGAGCTGTGTGTACAGTACAGGAATAGTAGATACAGGACAGGATGGAGGTGTAGTGTAGAGCTGTGTGTACAGAAATAGTAGATACAGGACAGGATGGAGGTGTAGTGTAGAGCTGTGTGTACATTACAGGAATAGTAGATACAGGACAGGATGGAGGTGTAGTGTAGAGCTGTGTGTACAGTACAGGAATAGTAGATACAGGACAGGTTGGAGGTGTAGTGTAGAGCTGTGTGTACAGTACAGGAATAGTAGATACAGGAAAGGATGGAGTTGTAGTGTAGAGCTGTGTGTACAGTACAGGAATAGTAGATACAGGACAGGATGGAGGTGTAGTGTAGAGCTGTGTGTACAGTACAGGAATAGTAGATACAGGACAGGATGGAGGTGTAGTGTAGAGCTGTGTACAGTACAGGAATAGTAGATACAGGACAGGATGGAGGTGCAGTGTAGAGCTGTGTACAGTACAGGAATAGTAGATACAGGACAGGATGGAGGTGTAGTGTAGAGCTGTGTGTACAGTACAGGAATAGTAGATACAGGACAGGATGGAGGTGTAGTGTAGAGCTGTGTACAGTACAGGAATAGTAGATACAGGACAGGATGGAGGTGTAGTGTAGAGCAGTGTGTACAGTACAGGAATAGTAGATACAGGACAGGATGGAGGTGTAGTGTAGAGCTGTGTACTGTACAGGAATAGTAGATACAGGACAGGATGGAGGTGTAGTGTAGAGCAGTGTGTACAGTACAGGAATAGTAGATACAGGACAGGATGGAGGTGTAGTGTAGAGCTGTGTGTACAGTACAGGAATCGTAGATACAGGACAGGATGGAGGTGTAGTGTAGAGCTGTGTACAGTACATGAATAGTAGATACAGGACAGGATGGAGGTGTAGTGTAGAGCTGTGTACAGTACAGGAATAGTAGATACAGCACAGGATGGAGGTGTAGTGTTGAGCTGTGTGTACAGTACAGGAATAGTAGATACAGGACAGGATGGAGGTGTAGTGTAGAGCTGTGTACAGTACAGGAATAGTAGATACAGGACAGGATGGAGGTGCAGTGTAGAGCTGTGTGTACAGTACAGGAATAGTAGATACAGGACAGGATGGAGGTGCAGTGTAGAGCTGTGTACAGTACAGGAATAGTAGATACAGGACAGGATGGAGGTGCAGTGTAGAGCTGTGTGTACAGTACAGGAATAGTAGATACAGGACAGGATGGAGGTGTAGTGTAGAGCTGTGTGTACAGTACAGGAATAGTAGATACAGGACAGGATGGAGGTGTAGTGTAGAGCTGTGTGCACAGTACAGGAATAGTAGATACAGGACAGGATGGAGGTGTAGTGTAGAGCAGTGTACAGTACAGGAATAGTAGATACAGGACAGGATGGAGGTGTAGTGTAGAGCTGTGTACAGTACAGGAATAGTAGATACAGGACAGGATGGAGGTGTAGTGTAGAGCTGTGTACAGTACAGGAATAGTAGATACAGGACAGGATGGAGGTGTAGTGTAGATCTGTGTGTACAGTACAGGAATAGTAGATACAGGACAGGATGGAGGTGTAGTGTAGAGCTGTGTGTACAGTACAGGAATAGTAGATACAGGACAGGATGGAGGTGTAGTGTAGAGCAGTGTGTACAGTATAGGAATAGTAGATACAGGACAGGATGGAGGTGTAGTGTAGAGCTGTGTGTACAGTACAGGAATAGTAGATACAGGACAGGATGGAGGTGTAGTGTAGAGCTGTGTACAGTACAGGAATAGTAGATACAGGACAGGATGGAGATGTAGTGTAGAGCTGTGTGTACAGTACAGGAATAGTAGATACAGGACAGGATGGAGGTGTAGTGTATAGCTGTGTGTACAGTACAGGAATAGTAGATACAGGACAGGATGGAGGTGTAGTGTAGAGCTGTGTACAGTACAGGAAAAGTAGATACAGGACAGGATGGAGGTGTAGTGTAGAGCTGTGTGTACAGTACAGGAATAGTAGATACAGGACAGGATGGAGGTGTAGTGTAGAGCTGTGTACAGTACAGGAATAGTAGATACAGGACAGGATGGAGGTGTAGTGTAGAGCTGTGTGTACAGTACAGGAATAGTAGATACAGGACAGGATGGAGGTGTAGTGTAGAGCTGTGTACAGTACAGGAATAGTAGATACAGGACAGGATGGAGGTGCAGTGTAGAACTGTGTACTGGAATAGTAGATACAGGACAGGATGGAGGTGTAGTGTAGAGCTGAGTGTACAGTACAGGAATAGCAGATACAGGACAGGATGGAGGTGTAGTGTAGAGCTGTGTGTACAGGAATAGTAGATACAGGACAGGATGGAGGTGTAGTGTAGAGCTGTGTGTACAGTACAGGAATAGTAGATACAGGACAGGATGGAGGTGTAGTGTAGAGCTGTGTGTACAGTACAGGAGTAGTAGATACAGGACAGGATGGAGGTGTAGTGTAGAGCTGTGTACAGTACAGGAATAGTAGATACAGGACAGGATGGAGGTGTAGTGTAGAGCTGTGTGTACAGTACAGGAATAGTAGATACAGGACAGGATGGAGGTGTAGTGTAGATCTGTGTGTACCGTACAGGAATAGTAGATACAGGACAGGATGGAGGTGTAGTGTAGAGCTGTGTACAGTACAGGAATAGTAGATACAGGACAGGATGGAGGTGTAGTGTAGAGCTGTGTGTACAGTACAGGAGTAGTAGATACAGGACAGGATGGAGGTGTAGTGTAGAGCTGTGTACAGTACAGGAATAGTAGATACAGGACAGGATGGAGGTGTAGTGTAGAGCTGTGTGTACAGTACAGGAATAGTAGATACAGGACAGGATGGAGGTGTAGTGTAGAGCTGTGTGTACCGTACAGGAATAGTAGATACAGGACAGGATGGAGGTGTAGTGTAGAGCTGTGTACAGTACAGGAATAGTAGATACAGGACAGGATGGAGGTGTAGTGTAGAGCTGTGCACAGTAAAGGAATAGTAGATACAGGACAGGATGGAGGTGTAGTGTAGAGCTGTGTGTACAGTACAGGAGTAGTAGATACAGGTCAGGATGGAGGTGTAGTGTAGAGCTGTGTACAGTACAGGAATAGTAGATACAGGACAGGATGGAGGTGTAGTGTAGAGCTGTGTGTACAGTACAGGAATAGTAGATACAGGACAGGATGGAGGTGTAGTGTAGAGCTGTGTGTACAGTGCAGGAATTGTAGATACAGAACAGGATGGAGGTGTAGTGTAGAGCTGTGTGTACAGTACAGGAATAGTAGATACAGGACAGGATGGAGGTGTAGTGTAGAGCTGAGTGTACAGGAATAGTAGATACAGGACAGGATGGAGGTGTAGTGTAGAGCTGTGTGTACAGTACAGGAATAGTAGATACAGGACAGGATGGAGGTGTAGTGTAGAGCTGTGTACAGTACAGGAATAGTAGATACAGGACAGGATGGAGGTGTAGTGTAGAGCTGTGTACAGTACAGGAATAGTAGATACAGGACAGGATGGAGGTGTAGTGTAGAGCTGTGTACAGTACAGGAATAGTAGATACAGGACAGGATGGAGGTGTAGTGTAGAGCTGTGTGTACAGTACAGGAATAGTAGATACAGGACAGGATGGAGGAGTAGTGTAGAGCTGTGTGTACAGTACAGGAATAGTAGATACAGGACAGGATGAAGGTGTAGTGTAGAGCTGTGTACAGTACAGGAATAGTAGATACAGGACAGGATGGAGATGTAGTGTAGAGCTGTGTGTACAGTACTGGAATAGTAGATACAGGACAGGATGGAGGTGTAGTGTACAGCTGTGTGTACAGTACAGGAATAGTAGATACAGGACAGGATGGAGGTGTAGTGTAGAGCTGTGTGTACAGTACAGGAATAGTAGATACAGGACAGGATGGAGGTGTAGTGTAGAGCTGTGTGCACAGTACAGGAATAGTAGATACAGGACAGGATGGAGGTGTAGTGTAGAGCAGTGTACAGTACAGGAATAGTAGATACAGGACAGGATGGAAGTGTAGTGTAGAGCTGTGTACAGTACAGGAATAGTAGATACAGGACAGGATGGAGGTGTAGTGTAGAGCTGTGTACAGTACAGGAATAGTAGATACAGGACAGGATGGAGGTGTAGTGTAGAGCTGTGTACAGTACAGGAATTGTAGATACAGGACAGGATGGAGGTGTAGTGTAGAGCTGTGTGTACAGTACAGGAATAGTAGATACAGGGCAGGATGGAGGTGTAGTGTAGAGCTGTGTGTACAGTACAGGAATAGTAGATACAGGGCAGGATGGAGGTGTAGTGTAGAGCTGTGTGTACAGTACAGGAATAGTAGATACAGGGCAGGATGGAGGTGTAGTGTAGAGCTGTGTGTACAGTACAGGAATAGTAGATACAGGACAGGATGGAGGTGTAGTGTAGAGCTGTGTGTACAGTACAGGAATAGTAGATACAGGACAGGATGGAGGAGTAGTGTAGAGCTGTGTGTACAGTACAGGAATAGTAGATACAGGACAGGATGAAGGTGTAGTGTAGAGCTGTGTACAGTACAGGAATAGTAGATACAGGACAGGATGGAGATGTAGTGTAGAGCTGTGTGTACAGTACTGGAATAGTAGATACAGGACAGGATGGAGGTGTAGTGTACAGCTGTGTGTACAGTACAGGAATAGTAGATACAGGACAGGATGGAGGTGTAGTGTAGAGCTGTGTGTACAGTACAGGAATAGTAGATACAGGACAGGATGGAGGTGTAGTGTAGAGCTGTGTGCACAGTACAGGAATAGTAGATACAGGACAGGATGGAGGTGTAGTGTAGAGCAGTGCACAGTACAGGAATAGTAGATACAGGACAGGATGGAAGTGTAGTGTAGAGCTGTGTACAGTACAGGAATAGTAGATACAGGACAGGATGGAGGTGTAGTGTAGAGCTGTGTACAGTACAGGAATAGTAGATACAGGACAGGATGGAGGTGTAGTGTAGAGCTGTGTACAGTACAGGAATTGTAGATACAGGACAGGATGGAGGTGTAGTGTAGAGCTGTGTGTACAGTACAGGAATAGTAGATACAGGACAGGATGGAGGTGTAGTGTAGAGCAGTGTGTACAGTACAGGAATAGTAGATACAGGACAGGATGGAGGTGTAGTGTAGAGCTGTGTGTACAGTACAGGAATAGTAGATACAGGACAGGATGGAGGTGTAGTGTAGAGCTGTGTGTACAGTACAGGAATAGTAGATACAGGACAGGATGGAGGTGTAGTGTAGAGCTGTGTACAGTACAGGAATAGTAGATACAGGTCAGGATGGAGGTGTAGTGTAGAGCTATGTACTGTACAGGAATAGTAGATACAGGACAGGATGGAGGTGTAGTGTAGAGCAGTGTGTACAGTACAGGAATAGTAGATACAGGACAGGATGGAGGTGTAGTGTAGAGCAGTGTGTACAGTACAGGAATAGTAGATACAGGACAGGATGGAGGTGTAGTGTAGAGCAGTGTGTACAGTACAGGAATAGTAGATACAGGACAGCATGGAGGTGTAGTGTAGAGCTGTGTACAGTACAGGAATAGTAGATACAAGGCAGGATGGAGGTGTAGTGTAGAGCTGTGTACAGTACAGGAATAGTAGATACAGGACAGGATGGAGGTGTAGTGTAGAGCTGTGTACTGGAATAGTAGATACAGGACAGGATGGAGGTGTAGTGTAGAGCTGAGTGTACAGTACAGGAATAGCAGATACAGGACAGGATGGAGGTGTAGTGTAGAGCTGTGTACAGTACAGGAATAGTAGATACAGGACAGGATGGAGGTGTAGTGTAGAGCTGTGTGTACAGTACTGGAATAGTAGATACAGGACAGGATGGAGGTGTAGTGTAGAGCTGTGTGTACAGTACAGGAATAGTAGATACAGGACAGGATGGAGGTGTAGTGTAGAGCTGTGTACAGTACAGGAATAGTAGATACAGGACAGGATGGAGGTGTAGTGTAGAGCTGTGTACAGTACAGGAATAGTAGATACAGGCCAGGATGGAGGTGTAGTGTAGAGCTATGTACTGTACAGGAATAGTAGATACAGGACAGGATGGAGGTGTAGTGTAGAGCAGTGTGTACAGTACAGGAATAGTAGATACAGGACAGGATGGAGGTGTAGTGTAGAGCTGTTTGTACAGTACAGGAATAGTAGATACAGGACAGGATGGAGGTGTAGTGTAGAGCTGTGTGTACAGTACAGGAATAGTAGATACAGGACAGGATGGAGGTGTAGTGTAGAGCTGAGTGTACAGTACAGGAATAGTAGATACAGGACAGGATGGAGGTGTAGTGTAGAGCTGTGTATACAGTACAGGAATAGTAGATACAGGACAGGATGGAGGTGTAGTGTAGAGCTGTGTGTACAGTACAGGAATAGTAGAGACAGGACAGGATGGAGGTGTAGTGTAGAGCTGTGTACAGTACAGGAATAGTAGATACAGGACAGGGTGGAGGTGTAGTGTAGAGCTGTGTGTACAGTACAGGAATAGTAGATAAAGGACAGGATGGAGGTGTAGTGTAGAGCTGTGTGTACAGTACAGGAATAGTCGATACAGGACAGGATGGAGGTGAGGTGTAGAGCTGTGTATACAGTACAGGAATAGTAGATACAGGACAGGATGGAGGTGTAGTGTAGAGCTGTGTGTATAGTACAGGAATAGTAGATAAAGGACAGGATGGAGGTGTAGTGTAGAGCTGTGTATACAGTACAGGAATAGTAGATACAGGACAGGATGGAGGTGTAGTGTAGAGCTGTGTACAGTACAGGAATAGTAGATACAGGACAGGATGGAGGTGTAGTGTAGAGCTGTGTATACAGTACAGGAATAGTAGATACAGGACAGGATGGAGGTGTAGTGTAGAGCTGTGTACAGTACAGGAATAGTAGATACAGGACAGGATGGAGGTGTAGTGTAGAGCTGTGTATACAGTACAGGAATAGTAGATACAGGACAGGATGGAGGTGTAGTGTAGAGCTGTGTGTATAGTACAGGAATAGTAGATAAAGGACAGGATGGAGGTGTAGTGTACAGCTGCGTGTACAGTAAAGGAATAGTAGATACAGGACAGGATGGAGGTGTAGTGTAGAGCTGTGTGTACAGTAAAGGAATAGTAGATACAGGACAGGATGGAGGTGTAGTGTAGAGATGTGTACAGGAATAGTAGATACAGGACAGGATGGAGGTGTAGTGTAGAGCTGTGTGTACAGTACAGGAATAGTAGATACATGACAGGATTGAGGTGTAGTGTAGAGCTGTGTGTACAGTACAGGAATAGTAGATACAGGACAGGATGGAGGTGTAGTGTAGAGCTGTGTGTACAGTACAGGAATAGTAGATACAAGACAGGATGGAGGTGTAGTGTAGAGCTGTGTGTACAGTACAGGAATAGTAGATACAGGACAGGATGGAGGTGTAACGTAGAGCTGTGTGTACAGTACAGGAATAGTAGATACAGGACAGGATGGAGGTGTACTGTAGAGCTGTGTACAGTACAGGAATAGTAGATACAGGACAGGATGGAGGTGTAGTGTAGAGCTGTGTACAGTACAGGAATAGTAGATACAGGACAGGATGGAGTTGTAGTGTAGAGCTGTGTGTACAGTACTGTAATAGTAGATAAAGGACAGGATGGAGGTGTAGTGTAGAGCTGTGTGTACAGTACAGGAATAGTAGATACAGGACAGGATGGAGGTGTAGTATAGAGCTGTGTACAGTACAGGAATAGTAGATACAGGACAGGATGGAGGTGTAGTGTAGAGCTGTGTGTACAGTACAGGAATTGTAGATACAGGACAGGATGGAGGTGTAGTGTAGAGCTGTGTGTACAGTACAGGAATAGTAGATACAGGACAGGATGGAGGTGTAGTGTAGAGCTGTGTACAGTACAGGAATAGTAGATACAGGACAGGATGGAGATGTAGTGTAGAGCTGTGTGTACAGTACTGGAATAGTAGATACAGGACAGGATGGAGGTGTAGTGTAGAGCTGTGTACAGTACAGGAATAATAGATACAGGACATGATGGAGGTGTAGTGTAGAGCTGTGTACAGTACAGGAATAGTAGATACAGGACAGGATGGAGATGTAGTGTAGAGCTGTGTGTACAGTACTGGAATAGTAGATACAGGACAGGATGGAGGTGTAGTGTAGAGCTGTGTACAGTACAGGAATAATAGATACAGGACATGATGGAGGTGTAGTGTAGAGCTGTGTACAGTACAGAAATAGTAGATACAGGACAGGATGGAGGTGTAGTGTAGAGCTGTGTACAGTACAGGAATAGTAGATACAGGACAGGATGGAGGTGTAGCGTAGAGCTGTGTGTACAGTACAGGAATAGTAGATAAAGGACAGGATGGAGGTGTAGTGTAGAGCTGTGTGTACAGGAATAGTAGATACAGGACAGGATGGAGGTGTAGTGTAGAGCTGTGTGTACAGTACAGGAATAGTAGATACAGGACAGGATAGAGGTGTAGTGTAGAGCTGTGTGTACAGTACAGGAATAGTTGATACAGGACAGGATGGAGGTGTAGTGTAGAGCTGTGTACAGTACAGGAATAATAGGTACAGGACATGATGGAGGTGTAGTGTAGAGCTGTGTACAGTATAGGAATAGTAGATACAGGACATGATGGAGGTGTAGTGTAGAGCTGTGTACAGTACAGGAATAGTAGATACAGGACAGGATGGAGGTGTAGTGTAGAGCTGTGTACAGTACAGGAATAGTAGATACAGGACAGGATGGAGGTGTAGTGTAGAGCTGTGTACAGTACAGGAATAGTAGATACAGGACAGGATGGAGGTGAAGTGTAGAGCTGTGTACAGTACAGGAATAGTGGATACAGGACAGGATGGAGGTGTAGTGTAGAGCTGTGTGTACAGTACAGGAATAGTAGATACAGGACAGGATGGAGGTGTAGTGTAGAGCTGTGTACAGTACAGGAATAGTAGATACAGGACAGGATGGAGGTGTAGTGTAGAGCAGTGTGTACAGTACAGGAATAGTAGATACAGGACAGGATGGAGGTGTAGTGTAGAGCTGTGTGTACAGTACAGGAATAGTAGATACAGGACAGGATGGAGGTGCAGTGTAGAGCAGTGTACAGGAATAGTAGATACAGGACAGAATGGAGGTGTAGTGTAGAGCTGTGTGTACAGTACAGGAATAGTAGATACAGGACAGGATGGAGGTGTAGTGTAGAGCTGTGTGTACAGTACAGGAATAGTAGATACAGGACAGGATGGAGGTGTAGTGTAGAGCTGTGTATACAGTACAGGAATAGTAGATACAGGACAGGATGGAGGTGTAGTGTAGAGCTGTGTGTTCAGTACAGGAATAGTCGATACAGGACAGGATGGAGGTGTAGTGTAGAGCTGTGTGTACAGTACAGGAATAGTCGATACAGGACAGGATGGAGGTGTAGTGTAGAGCTGTGTGTACAGTACAGGAATAGTAGATACAGGACAGGATGGAGGTGTAGTGTAGAGCTGTGTGTACAGTACAGGAATAGTAGATACAGGACAGGATGGAGGTGTAGTGTAGAGCTGTGTGTACAGTACAGGGATAGTAGATACAGGACAGGATGGAGGTGTAGTGTAGAGCTGTGTGTACAGTACAGGGATAGTAGATACAGGACAAGATGGAGGTGTAACTTAGAGCTGTGTGTACAGTACAGGAATAGTAGATACAGGACAGGATGGAGGTGTAGTGTAGAGCTGTGTGTACAGTACAGGAATAGTAGATACAGGACAGGATGGAGGTGTAGTGTAGAGCTGTGTGTACAGTACAGGAATAGTAGATACAGGACAGGATGGAGGTGTAGTGTAGAGCTGTTTACAGTACAGGAATAGTAGATACAGGACAGGATGGAGGTGTAGTGTAGAGCTGTGTACAGTACAGGAATAGTAGATACAGGACAGGATGGAGGTGTAGTGTAGAGCTGTATACAGTACAGGAATAGTAGATACAGGACAGGATGGAGGTGTAGTGTAGAGCTGTATACAGTACAGGAATAGTAGATACAGGACAGGATGGAGGTGTAGTGTAGAGCTGTGTGTACAGTACAGGAATAGTAGATACAGGACAGGATGAAGGTGTAGTGTAGAGCTGTATACAGTACAGGAATAGTAGATACAGGACAGGATGGAGGTGTAGTGTAGAGCTGTGTGTACAGTACAGGAATAGTAGATACAGGACAGGATGGAGGTGTAGTGTAGAGCTGTGTGTACAGTACAGGAATAGTAGATACAGGACAGGATGGAGGTGTAGTGTAGAGCTGTGTACAGTACAGGAATAGTAGATACGGGACAGGATGGAGGTGTAGTGTAGAGCTGTGTACAGTACAGGAATAGTAGATACAGGACAGGATGGAGGTGTAGTGTAGAGCTGTGTGTACAGTACAGGAATAGTAGATACAGGACAGGATGGAGGTGTAGTGTAGAGCTGTGTGTACAGTACAGCAATAGTAGATATAGGACAGGATGGAGGTGTAGTGTAGAGTTGTATGTACAGTACAGGAATTGTACATACAGGACTGGATGGTGGTGTAGTGTAGAGCTGTGTGTACAGTACAGGAATAGTAGATACAGGACAGGATGGAGGTGTAGTGTAGAGCTGTGTGCAGTACAGGAATAGGAGATACAGGACAGGATGGAGGTGTAGTGTAGAGCTGTGTACAGTACAGGAATAGTAGATACAGGACAGGATGGAGGTGAAGTGTAGAGCTGTGTACAGTACAGGAATAGTGGATACGGGACAGGATGGAGGTGTAGTGTAGAGCTGTGTGTACAGTACAGGAATAGTAGATACAGGACAGGATGGAGGTGTAGTGTAGAGCTGTGTACAGTACAGGAATAGTAGATACAGGACAGGATGGAGGTGTAGTGTAGAGCTGTGTGTACAGT
The DNA here is from genome assembly GCF_046119375.1 of Phyllobates terribilis. NCBI lineage: Eukaryota > Metazoa > Chordata > Amphibia > Anura > Dendrobatidae > Phyllobates > Phyllobates terribilis. The sequence continues at coordinate 485,837 of NW_027363692.1, forward strand.
ACAGGAATAGTAGATACATGACAGCATGGAGGTGTAGTGTAGAGCTGTGTACAGTACAGGAATAGTAGATACAAGGCAGGATGGAGGTGTAGTGTAGAGCTGTGTACAGTACAGGAATAGTAGATACAGGACAGGATGGAGGTGTAGTGTAGAGCTGTGTACTGGAATAGTAGATACAGGACAGGATGGAGGTGTAGTGTAGAGCTGAGTGTACAGTACAGGAATAGCAGATACAGGACAGGATGGAGGTGTAGTGTAGAGCTGTGTACAGTACAGGAATAGTAGATACAGGACAGGATGGAGGTGTAGTGTAGAGCTGTGTGTACAGTACTGGAATAGTAGATACAGGACAGGATGGAGGTGTAGTGTAGAGCTGTGTGTACAGTACAGGAATAGTAGATACAGGACAGGATGGAGGTGTAGTGTAGAGCTGTGTACAGTACAGGAATAGTAGATACAGGACAGGATGGAGGTGTAGTGTAGAGCTGTGTACAGTACAGGAATAGTAGATACAGGACAGGATGGAGGTGTAGTGTAGAGCTATGTACTGTACAGGAATAGTAGATACAGGACAGGATGGAGGTGTAGTGTAGAGCAGTGTGTACAGTACAGGAATAGTAGATACAGGACAGGATGGAGGTGTAGTGTAGAGCTGTTTGTACAGTACAGGAATAGTAGATACAGGACAGGATGGAGGTGTAGTGTAGAGCTGTGTGTACAGTACAGGAATAGTAGATACAGGACAGGATGGAGGTGTAGTGTAGAGCTGAGTGTACAGTACAGGAATAGTAGATACAGGACAGGATGGAGGTGTAGTGTAGAGCTGTGTATACAGTACAGGAATAGTAGATACAGGACAGGATGGAGGTGTAGTGTAGAGCTGTGTGTACAGTACAGGAATAGTAGATACAGGACAGGATGGAGGTGTAGTGTAGAGCTGTGTACAGTACAGGAATAGTAGATACAGGACAGGGTGGAGGTGTAGTGTAGAGCTGTGTGTACAGTACAGGAATAGTAGATAAAGGACAGGATGGAGGTGTAGTGTAGAGCTGTGTGTACAGTACAGGAATAGTCGATACAGGACAGGATGGAGGTGAGGTGTAGAGCTGTGTATACAGTACAGGAATAGTAGATACAGGACAGGATGGAGGTGTAGTGTAGAGCTGTGTGTATAGTACAGGAATAGTAGATAAAGGACAGGATGGAGGTGTAGTGTAGAGCTGTGTATACAGTACAGGAATAGTAGATACAGGACAGGATGGAGGTGTAGTGTAGAGCTGTGTACAGTACAGGAATAGTAGATACAGGACAGGATGGAGGTGTAGTGTAGAGCTGTGTATACAGTACAGGAATAGTAGATACAGGACAGGATGGAGGTGTAGTGTAGAGCTGTGTACAGTACAGGAATAGTAGATACAGGACAGGATGGAGGTGTAGTGTAGAGCTGTGTGTACAGTACAGGAATAGTAGATACAGGACAGGATGGAGGTGTAGTGTAGAGCTGTGTATACAGTACAGGAATAGTAGATACAGGACAGGATGGAGGTGTAGTGTAGAGCTGTGTACAGTACAGGAATAGTAGATACAGGACAGGATGGAGGTGTAGTGTAGAGCTGTGTATACAGTACAGGAATAGTAGATACAGGACAGGATGGAGGTGTAGTGTAGAGCTGTGTGTATAGTACAGGAATAGTAGATAAAGGACAGGATGGAGGTGTAGTGTACAGCTGTGTGCACAGTAAAGGAATAGTAGATACAGGACAGGATGGAGGTGTAGTGTAGAGCTGTGTGTACAGTAAAGGAATAGTAGATACAGGACAGGATGGAGGTGTAGTGTAGAGATGTGTACAGGAATAGTAGATACAGGACAGGATGGAGGTGTAGTGTAGAGCTGTGTGTACAGTACAGGAATAGTAGATACATGACAGGATTGAGGTGTAGTGTAGAGCTGTGTGTACAGTACAGGAATAGTAGATACAGGACAGGATGGAGGTGTAGTGTAGAGCTGTGTGTACAGTACAGGAATAGTAGATACAGGACAGGATGGAGGTGTAGTGTAGAGCTGTGTACAGTACAGGAATAGTAGATACAGGACAGGATGGAGGTGTAGTGTAGAGCTGTGTACAGTACAGGAATAGTAGATACAGGACAGGATGGAGGTGTAGTGTAGAGCTGTGTGTACAGTACTGTAATAGTAGATAAAGGACAGGATGGAGGTGTAGTGTAGAGCTGTGTGTACAGTACAGGAATAGTAGATACAGGACAGGATGGAGGTGTAGTATAGAGCTGTGTACAGTACAGGAATAGTAGATACAGGACAGGATGGAGGTGTAGTGTAGAGCTGTGTGTACAGTACAGGAATTGTAGATACAGGACAGGATGGAGGTGTAGTGTAGAGCTGTGTGTACAGTACAGGAATAGTAGATACAGGACAGGATGGAGGTATAGTGTAGAGCTGTGTACAGTACAGGAATAGTAGATACAGGACAGGATGGAGATGTAGTGTAGAGCTGTGTGTACAGTACTGGAATAGTAGATACAGGACAGGATGGAGGTGTAGTGTAGAGCTGTGTGTACAGTACAGGAATAGTAGATACAGGACAGGATGGAGGTGTAGTGTAGAGCTGTGTGTACAGTACAGGAATAGTAGATACAGGACAGGATGGAGATGTAGTGTAGAGCTGTGTGTACAGTACTGGAAAAGTAGATACAGGACAGGATGGAGGTGTAGTGTAGAGCTGTGTGTACAGTACAGGAATAGTAGATACAGGACAGGATGGAGGTGTAGTGTAGAGCTGTGTGTACAGTACAGGAATAATAGATACAGGACAGGATGGAGATGTAGTGTAGAGCTGTGTGTACAGTACTGGAATAGTAGATACAGGACAGGATGGAGGTGTAGTGTAGAGCTGTGTACAGTACAGGAATAATAGATACAGGACATGATGGAGGTGTAGTGTAGAGCTGTGTACAGTACAGAAATAGTAGATACAGGACAGGATGGAGGTGTAGTGTAGAGCTGTGTACAGTACAGGAATAGTAGATAAAGGACAGGATGGAGGTGTAGTGTAGAGCTGTGTACAGTACAGGAATAGTAGATAAAGGACAGGATGGAGGTGTAGTGTAGAGCTGTGTGTACAGTACAGGAATAGTTGATACAGGACAGGATGGAGGTGTAGTGTAGAGCTGTGTACAGTACAGGAATAATAGATACAGGACATGATGGAGGTGTAGTGTAGAGCTGTGTACAGTATAGGAATAGTAGATACAGGACATGATGGAGGTGTAGTGTAGAGCTGTGTACAGTACAGGAATAGTAGATACAGGACAGGATGGAGGTGTAGTGTAGAGCTGTGTACAGTACAGGAATAGTAGATACAGGACAGGATGGAGGTGTAGTGTAGAGCTGTGTACAGTACAGGAATAGTAGATACAGGACAGGATGGAGGTGAAGTGTAGAGCTGTGTACAGTACAGGAATAGTGGATACAGGACAGGATGGAGGTGTAGTGTAGAGCTGTGTGTACAGTACAGGAATAGTAGATACAGGACAGGATGGAGGTGTAGTGTAGAGCTGTGTACAGTACAGGAATAGTAGATACAGGACAGGATGGAGGTGTAGTGTAGAGCAGTGTGTACAGTACAGGAATAGTAGATACAGGACAGGATGGAGGTGTAGTGTAGAGCTGTGTGTACAGTACAGGAATAGTAGATACAGGACAGGATGGGGGTGCAGTGTAGAGCAGTGTACAGGAATAGTAGATACAGGACAGAATGGAGGTGTAGTGTAGAGCTGTGTGTACAGTACAGGAATAGTAGATACAGGACAGGATGGAGGTGTAGTGTAGAGCTGTGTGTACAGTACAGGAATAGTAGATACAGGACAGGATGGAGGTGTAGTGTAGAGCTGTGTATACAGTACAGGAATAGTAGATACAGGACAGGATGGAGGTGTAGTGTAGAGCTGTGTGTTCAGTACAGGAATAGTCGATACAGGACAGGATGGAGGTGTAGTGTAGAGCTGTGTGTACAGTACAGGAATAGTCGATACAGGACAGGATGGAGGTGTAGTGTAGAGCTGTGTGTACAGTACAGGAATAGTAGATACAGGACAGGATGGAGGTGTAGTGTAGAGCTGTGTGTACAGTACAGGAATAGTAGATACAGGACAGGATGGAGGTGTAGTGTAGAGCTGTGTGTACAGTACAGGGATAGTAGATACAGGACAGGATGGAGGTGTAGTGTAGAGCTGTGTGTACAGTACAGGGATAGTAGATACAGGACAGGATGGAGGTGTAGTGTAGAGCTGTTTGCACAGTACAGGAATAGTAGATACAGGACAGGATGGAGGTGTAGTGTAGAGCTGTGTGTACAGTACAGGAATAGTAGATACAGGACAGGATGGAGGTGTAGTGTAGAGCTGTGTACAGTACAGGAATAGTAGATACAGGACAGGATGGAGGTGTAACGTAGAGCTGTGTGTACAGTACAGGAATAGTAGATACAGGACAGGATGGAGGTGTAGTGTAGAGCTGTGTGTACAGTACAGGAATAGTAGATACAGGACAGGATGGAGGTGTAGTGTAGAGCTGTTTACAGTACAGGAATAGTAGATACAGGACAGGATGGAGGTGTAGTGTAGAGCTGTGTACAGTACAGGAATAGTAGATACAGGACAGGATGGAGGTGTAGTGTAGAGCTGTATACAGTACAGGAATAGTAGATACAGGACAGGATGGAGGTGTAGTGTAGAGCTGTATACAGTACAGGAATAGTAGATACAGGACAGGATGGAGGTGTAGTGTAGAGCTGTGTGTACAGTACAGGAATAGTAGATACAGGACAGGATGAAGGTGTAGTGTAGAGCTGTATACAGTACAGGAATAGTAGATACAGGACAGGATGGAGGTGTAGTGTAGAGCTGTGTGTACAGTACAGGAATAGTAGATACAGGACAGGATGGAGGTGTAGTGTAGAGCTGTGTACAGTACAGGAATAGTAGATACAGGACAGGATGGAGGTGTAGTGTAGAGCTGTGTACAGTACAGGAATAGTAGATACGGGACAGGATGGAGGTGTAGTGTAGAGCTGTGTACAGTACAGGAATAGTAGATATAGGACAGGATGGAGGTGTAGTGTAGAGCTGTGTGTACAGTACAGGAATAGTAGATACAGGACAGGATGGAGGTGTAGTGTAGAGCTGTGTGTACAGTACAGCAATAGTAGATATAGGACAGGATGGAGGTGTAGTGTAGAGTTGTGTGTACAGTACAGGAATAGTACATACAGGACTGGATGGTGGTGTAGTGTAGAGCTGTGTACAGTACAGGAATAGGAGATACAGGACAGGATGGAGGTGTAGTGTAGAGCTGTGTGTACAGTACAGGAATAGTAGATACAGGACAGGATGGAGGTGAAGTGTAGAGCTGTGTACAGTACAGGAATAGTGGATACAGGACAGGATGGAGGTGTAGTGTAGAGCTGTGTGTACAGTACAGGAATAGTAGATACAGGACAGGATGGAGGTGTAGTGTAGAGCTGTGTACAGTACAGGAATAGTAGATACAGGACAGGATGGAGGTGTAGTGTAGAGCAGTGTGTACAGTACAGGAATAGTAGATACAGGACAGGATGGAGGTGTAGTGTAGAGCAGTGTGTACAGTACAGGAATAGTAGATACAGGACAGGATGGAGGTGTAGTGTAGAGCTGTGTGTACAGTACAGGCATAGTAGATACAGGACAGGATGGAGGTGCAGTGTAGAGCAGTGTACAGTACAGGAATAGTAGATACAGGACAGGATGGAGGTGTAGTGCAGAGCTGTGTGTACAGTACAGGAATAGTAGATACAGGACAGGATGGAGGTGTAGTGTAGAGCTGTGTACAGTACAGGAATAGTAGATACAGGACAGGATGGAGGTGTAGTGTAGAGCTGTGTGTACAGTACAGGAATAGTAGATACAGGACAGGATGGAGGGGTAGTGTAGAGCTGTGTACAGGAATAGTAAATACAGGACAGGATGGAGGTGTAGTGTAGAGCTGTTTATACAGTACAGGAATAGTAGATACAGGACAGGATGGAGGTGTAGTGTAGAGCTGTGTGTACAGTACAGGAATAGTAGATACAGGACAGGATGGAGGTGTAGTGTAGAGCTGTGTACAGTACAGGAATAGTAGATACAGGACAGGATGGAGGTGTAGTGTAGAGCTGTGTGTACAGTACAGGGATAGTAGATACAGGACAGGATGGAGGTGTAGTGTAGAGCTGTGTGTACAGTACAGGGATAGTAGATACAGGACAGGATGGAGGTGTAGTGTAGAGCTGTTTGTACAGTACTGGAATAGTAGATACAGGACAGGATGGAGGTGTAGTGTAGAGCTGTGTACAGTACAGGAATAGTAGATACAGGACAGGATGGAGGTGTAGTGTAGAGCTGTGTGTACAGTACAGGAATAGTAGATACAGGACAGGATGGAGGTGTAGTGTAGAGCTGTGTGTACAGTACAGGAATAGTAGATACAGGACAGGATGGAGGTGTAGTGTAGAGCTGTTTACAGTACAGGAATAGTAGATACAGGACAGGATGGAGGTGTAGTGTAGAGCTGTGTACAGTACAGGAATAGTAGATACAGGACAGGATGGAGGTGTAGTATAGAGCTGTATACAGTACAGGAATAGTAGATACAGGACAGGATGGAGGTGTAGTGTAGAGCTGTATACAGTACAGGAATAGTAGATACAGGACAGGATGGAGGTGTAGTGTAGAGCTGTGTACAGTACAGGAATAGTAGATACAGGACAGGATGGAGGTGTAGTGTAGAGCTGTATACAGTACAGGAATAGTAGATACAGGACAGGATGGAGGTGTAGTGTAGAGCTGTGTGTACAGTACAGGAATAGTAGATACAGGACAGGATGGAGGTGTAGTGTAGAGCTGTGTGTACAGTACAGGAATAGTAGATACAGGACAGGATGGAGGTGTAGTGTAGAGCTGTGTACAGTACAGGAATAGTAGATACGGGACAGGATGGAGGTGTAGTGTAGAGCTGTGTGTACAGTACAGGAATAGTAGATATAGGACAGGATGGAGGTGTAGTGTAGAGTTGTGTGTACAGTACAGGAATAGTACATACAGGACTGGATGGTGGTGTAGTGTAGAGCTGTGTACAGTACAGGAATAGTAGATACAGGACATGATGGAGGTGTAGTGTAGAGCTGTGTACAGTACAGGAATAGTAGATACAGGACAGGATGGAGGTGTAGTGTAGAGCTGTGTACAGTACAGGAATAGTAGATAAAGGACAGGATGGAGGTGTAGTGTAGAGCTGTGTGTACAGTACAGGAATAGTGGATACAGGACAGGATGGAGGTGTAGTGTAGAGCTGTGTGTACAGTACAGGAATAGTAGATACAGGACAGGATGGAGGTGTAGTGTAGAGCTGTGTGTTCAGTACAGGAATAGTCGATACAGGACAGGATGGAGGTGTAGTGTAGAGCTGTGTACAGTACAGGAATAGTAGATACAGGACAGGATGGAGGTGTAGTGTAGAGCAGTGTGTACAGTACAGGAATAGTAGATACAGGACAGGATGGAGGTGTAGTGTAGAGCAGTGTGTACAGTACAGGAATAGTAGATACAGGACAGGATGGAGGTGTAGTGTAGAGCTGTGTACAGTACAGGAATAGTAGATACAGGACAGGATGGAGGTGTAGTGTAGAGCAGTGTGTACAGTACAGGAATAGTAGATACAGGACAGGATGGAGGTGTAGTGTAGAGCTGTGTGTACAGTACAGGAATAGTAGATACAGGACAGGATGGAGGTGCAGTGTAGAGCAGTGTACAGGAATAGTAGATACAGGACAGAATGGAGGTGTAGTGTATAGCTGTGTATACAGTACAGGAATAGTAGATACAGGACAGGATGGAGGTGTAGTGTAGAGCTGTGTGTTCAGTACAGGAATAGTCGATACAGGACAGGATGGAGGTGTAGTGTAGAGCTGTGTGTACAGTACAGGAATAGTCGATACAGGACAGGATGGAGGTGTAGTGTAGAGCTGTGTGTACAGTACAGGAATAGTAGATACAGGACAGGATGGAGGTGTAGTGTAGAGCTGTGTACAGTACAGGGATAGTAGATACAGGACAGGATGGAGGTGTAGTGTAGAGCTGTGTGTACAGTACAGGGATAGTAGATACAGGACAGGATGGAGGTGTAGTGTAGAGCTGTTTGCACAGTACAGGAATAGTAGATACAGGACAGGATGGAGGTGTAGTGTAGAGCTGTGTGTACAGTACAGGAATAGTAGATACAGGACAGGATGGAGGTGTAGTGTAGAGCTGTGTGTACAGTACAGGAATAGTAGATACAGGACAGGATGGAGGTGTAGTGTAGAGCTGTTTACAGTACAGGAATAGTAGATACAGGACAGGATGGAGGTGTAGTGTAGAGCTGTGTGTACAGTACAGGAATAGTAGATACAGGACAGGATGGAGGTGTAGTGTAGAGCTGTGTGTACAGTACAGGAATAGTAGATACAGGACAGGATGGAGGTGTAGTGTAGAGCTGTGTACAGTACAGGAATAGTAGATACAGGACAGGATGGAGGTGTAACGTAGAGCTGTGTGTACAGTACAGGAATAGTAGATACAGGACAGGATGGAGGTGTAGTGTAGAGCTGTGTGTACAGTACAGGAATAGTAGATACAGGACAGGATGGAGGTGTAGTGTAGAGCTTTGTGTACAGTACAGGAATAGTAGATACAGGACAGGATGGAGGTGTAGTGTAGAGCTGTTTACAGTACAGGAATAGTAGATACAGGACAGGATGGAGGTGTAGTGTAGAGCTGTGTACAGTACAGGAATAGTAGATACAGGACAGGATGGAGGTGTAGTGTAGAGCTGTATACAGTACAGGAATAGTAGATACAGGACAGGATGGAGGTGTAGTGTAGAGCTGTATACAGTACAGGAATAGTAGATACAGGACAGGATGGAGGTGTAGTGTAGAGCTGTGTGTACAGTACAGGAATAGTAGATACAGGACAGGATGAAGGTGTAGTGTAGAGCTGTATACAGTACAGGAATAGTAGATACAGGACAGGATGGAGGTGTAGTGTAGAGCTGTGTGTACAGTACAGGAATAGTAGATACAGGACAGGATGGAGGTGTAGTGTAGAGCTGTGTGTACAGTACAGGAATAGTAGATACAGGACAGGATGGAGGTCTAGTGTAGAGCTGTGTACAGTACAGGAATAGTAGATACGGGACAGGATGGAGGTGTAGTGTAGAGCTGTGTACAGTACAGGAATAGTAGATACAGGACAGGATGGAGGTGTAGTGTAGAGCTGTGTGTACAGTACAGGAATAGTAGATACAGGACAGGATGGAGGTGTAGTGTAGAGCTGTGTGTACAGTACAGCAATAGTAGATATAGGACAGGATGGAGGTGTAGTGTAGAGTTGTGTGTACAGTACAGGAATAGTACATACAGGACTGGATGGTGGTGTAGTGTAGAGCTGTGTACAGTACAGGAATAGTAGATACAGGACAGGATGGAGGTGTAGTGTAGAGCTGTGTGCAGTACAGGAATAGTAGATACAGGACAGGATGGAGGTGTAGTGTAGAGCTGTGTGTACAGTACAGGAATCGTAGATACAGGACAGGATGGAGGTGAAGTGTAGAGCTGTGTACAGTACAGGAATAGTGGATACAGGACAGGATGGAGGTGTAGTGTAGAGCTGTGTGTACAGTACAGGAATAGTAGATACAGGACAGGATGGAGGTGTAGTGTAGAGCTGTGTACAGTACAGGAATAGTAGATACAGGACAGGATGGAGGTGTAGTGTAGAGCAGTGTGTACAGTACAGGAATAGTAGATACAGGACAGGATGGAGGTGTAGTGTAGAGCTGTGTGTACAGTACAGGCATAGTAGATACAGGACAGGATGGAGGTGCAGTGTAGAGCAGTGTACAGTACAGGAATAGTAGATACAGGACAGGATGGAGGTGTAGTGTAGAGCTGTGTGTACAGTACAGGAATAGTCGATACAGGACAGGATGGAGGTGTAGTGTAGAGCTGTGTGTACAGTACAGGAATAGTAGATACAGGACAGGATGGAGGTGTAGTGTAGAGCTTTGTACAGTACAGGAATAGTAGATACAGGACAGGATGGAGGTGTAGTGTAGAGCTGTGTGTACAGTACAGGGATAGTAGATACAGGACAGGATGGAGGTGTAGTGTAGAGCTGTTTGTACAGTACTGGAATAGTAGATACAGGACAGGATGAAGGTGTAGTGTAGAGCTGTATACAGTACAGGAATAGTAGATACAGGACAGGATGGAGGTGTAGTGTAGAGCTGTGTGTACAGTACAGGAATAGTAGATACAGGACAGGATGGAGGTGTAGTGTAGAGCTGTGTGTACAGTACAGGAATAGTAGATACAGGACAGGATGGAGGTGTAGTGTAGAGCTGTGTACAGTACAGGAATAGTAGATACGGGACAGGATGGAGGTGTAGTGTAGAGCTGTGTATAGTACAGGAATAGTAGATACAGGACAGGATGGAGGTGTAGTGTAGAGCTGTGTGTACAGTACAGGAATAGTAGATACAGGACAGGATGGAGGTGTAGTGTAGAGCTGTGTGTACAGTACAGCAATAGTAGATATAGGACAGGATGGAGGTGTAGTGTAGAGTTGTGTGTACAGTACAGGAATAGTACATACAGGACTGGATGGTGGTGTAGTGTAGAGCTGTGTACAGTACAGGAATAGTAGATACAGGACAGGATGGAGGTGTAGTGTAGAGCTGTGTACAGTACAGGAATAGTAGATACAGGACAGGATGGAGGTGCAGTGTAGAGCAGTGTGTACAGTACAGGAATAGTAGGTACAGGACAGGATGGAGGTGTAGTGTAGAGCAGTGTGTACAGTACAGGAATAGTAGATACAGGACAGGATGGAGGTGTAGTGTAGAGCTGTGTGTACAGTACAGGCATAGTAGATACAGGACAGGATGGAGGTGCAGTGTAGAGCAGTGTACAGTACAGGAATAGTAGATACAGGACAGGATGGAGGTGTAGTGTAGAGCTGTGTGTACAGTACAGGAATAGTCGATACAGGACAGGATGGAGGTGTAGTGTAGAGCTGTGTGTACAGTACAGGAATAGTAGATACAGGACAGGATGGAGGTGTAGTGTAGAGCTGTGTACAGTACAGGAATAGTAGATACAGGACAGGATGGAGGTGTAGTGTAGAGCTGTTTGTACAGTACTGGAATAGTAGATACAGGACAGGATGGAGGTGCAGTGTAGAGCTGTGTGTACAGTACAGGAATAGTAGATACAGGACAGGATGGAGGTGTAGTGTAGAGCTGTGTATACAGTACAGGAATAGTAGATACAGTACAGGATGGAGGTGTAGTGTAGACCTGTGTGTACAGTACAGGAATAGTAGATACAGGACAGGATGGAGGTGTAGTGTAGAGCTGTGTATACAGTACAGGAATAGTAGATACAGGACAGGATGGAGGTGTAGTGTAGAGCTGTTTGTACAGTACTGGAATAGTAGATACAGGACAGGATGGAGGTGTAGTGTAGAGCTGTTTGTACAGTACTGGAATAGTAGATACAGGACAGGATGGAGGTGTAGTGTAGAGCTGTGTGTACAGTACAGGAATAGTAGATACAGGACAGGATGGAGGTGTAGTGTAGAGCTGTGTACAGTACAGGAATAGTAGATACAGGACAGGATGGAGGTGTAGTGTAGAGCTGTGTGTACAGTACAGGGATAGTAGATACAGGACAGGATGGAGGTGTAGTGTAGAGCTGTGTGTACAGTACAGGGATAGTAGATACAGGACAGGATGGAGGTGTAGTGTAGAGCTGTTTGTACAGTACTGGAATAGTAGATACAGGACAGGATGGAGGTGTAGTGTAGAGCTGTGTACAGTACAGGAATAGTAGATACAGGACAGGATGGAGGTGTAGTGTAGAGCTGTGTGTACAGTACAGGAATAGTAGATACAGGTCAGGATGGAGGTGTAGTGTAGAGCTGTGTGTACAGTACAGGAATAGTAGATACAGGACAGGATGGAGGTGTAGTGTAGAGCTGTTTACAGTACAGGAATAGTAGATACAGGACAGGATGGAGGTGTAGTGTAGAGCTGTGTACAGTACAGGAATAGTAGATACAGGACAGGATGGAGGTGTAGTGTAGAGCTGTATACAGTACAGGAATAGTAGATACAGGACAGGATGGAGGTGTAGTGTAGAGCTGTATACAGTACAGGAATAGTAGATACAGGACAGGATGGAGGTGTAGTGTAGAGCTGTGTGTACAGTACAGGAATAGTAGATACAGGACAGGATGGAGGTGTAGTGTAGAGCTGTATACAGTACAGGAATAGTAGATACAGGACAGGATGGAGGTGTAGTGTAGAGCTGTGTGTACAGTACAGGAATAGTAGATACAGGACAGGAAGGAGGTGTAGTGTAGAGCTGTGTACAGTACAGGAATAGTAGATACGGGACAGGATGGAGGTGCAGTGTAGAGCTGTGTACAGTACAGGAATAGTAGATACAGGACAGGATGGAGGTGTAGTGTAGAGCTGTGTGTACAGTACAGGAATAGTAGATACAGGACAGGATGGAGGTGTAGTGTAGAGCTGTGTGTACAGTACAGCAATAGTAGATATAGGACAGGATGGAGGTGTAGTGTAGAGTTGTGTGTACAGTACAGGAATAGTACATACAGGACTGGATGGTGGTGTAGTGTAGAGCTGTGTACAGTACAGGAATAGTAGATACAGGACAGGATGGAGGTGTAGTGTAGAGCTGTGTGCAGTACAGGAATAGGAGATACAGGACAGGATGGAGGTGTAGTGTAGAGCTGTGTACAGTACAGGAATAGTAGATACAGGACAGGATGGAGGTGTAGTGTAGAGCTGTGTACAGTACAGGAATAGTGGATACAGGACAGGATGGAGGTGTAGTGTAGAGCTGTGTGTACAGTACAGGAATAGTAGATACAGGACAGGATGGAGGTGTAGTGTAGAGCTGTGTACAGTACAGGAATAGTAGATACAGGACAGGATGGAGGTGTAGTGTAGAGCAGTGTGTACAGTATAGGAATAGTAGATACAGGACAGGATGGAGGTGTAGTGTAGAGCAGTGTGTACAGTACAGGAATAGTAGATACAGGACAGGATGGAGGTGTAGTGTAGAGCTGTGTGTACAGTACAGGCATAGTAGATACAGGACAGGATGGAGGTGCAGTGTAGAGCAGTGTACAGTACAGGAATAGTAGATACAGGACAGGATGGAGGTGTAGTGTAGAGCTGTGTGTACAGTACAGGAATAGTCGATACAGGACAGGATGGAGGTGTAGTGTAGAGCTGTGTGTACAGTACAGGAATAGTAGATACAGGACAGGATGGAGGTGTAGTGTAGAGCTGTGTACAGTACAGGAATAGTAGATACAGGACAGGATGGAGGTGTAGTGTAGAGCTGTGTGTACAGTACAGGGATAGTAGATACAGGACAGGATGGAGGTGTAGTGTAGAGCTGTTTGTACAGTACTGGAATAGTAGATACAGGACAGGATGGAGGTGCAGTGTAGAGCTGTGTGTACAGTACAGGAATAGTAGATACAGGACAGGATGGAGGTGTAGTGTAGAGCTGTGTATACAGTACAGGAATAGTAGATACAGGACAGGATGGAGGTGTAGTGTAGAGCTGTGTATACAGTACAGGAATAGTAGATACAGGACAGGATGGAGGTGTAGTGTAGAGCTGTTTGTACAGTACTGGAATAGTAGATACAGGACAGGATGGAGGTGTAGTGTAGAGCTGTATACAGTACAGGAATAGTAGATACAGGACAGGATGGAGGTGTAGTGTAGAGCTGTGTGTACAGTACAGGAATAGTAGATACAGGACAGGATGGAGGTGTAGTGTAGAGCTGTATACAGTACAGGAATAGTAGATACAGGACAGGATGGAGGTGTAGTGTAGAGCTGTGTGTACAGTACAGGAATAGTAGATACAGGACAGGAAGGAGGTGTAGTGTAGAGCTGTGTACAGTACAGGAATAGTAGATACGGGACAGGATGGAGGTGCAGTGTAGAGCTGTGTACAGTACAGGAATAGTAGATACAGGACAGGATGGAGGTGTAGTGTAGAGCTGTGTGTACAGTACAGGAATAGTAGATACAGGACAGGATGGAGGTGTAGTGTAGAGCTGTGTGTACAGTACAGCAATAGTAGATATAGGACAGGATGGAGGTGTAGTGTAGAGTTGTGTGTACAGTACAGGAATAGTACATACAGGACTGGATGGTGGTGTAGTGTAGAGCTGTGTACAGTACAGGAATAGTAGATACAGGACAGGATGGAGGTGTAGTGTAGAGCTGTGTGCAGTACAGGAATAGGAGATACAGGACAGGATGGAGGTGTAGTGTAGAGCTGTGTACAGTACAGGAATAGTAGATACAGGACAGGATGGAGGTGTAGTGTAGAGCTGTGTACAGTACAGGAATAGTGGATACAGGACAGGATGGAGGTGTAGTGTAGAGCTGTGTGTACAGTACAGGAATAGTAGATACAGGACAGGATGGAGGTGTAGTGTAGAGCTGTGTACAGTACAGGAATAGTAGATACAGGACAGGATGGAGGTGTAGTGTAGAGCAGTGTGTACAGTACAGGAATAGTAGATACAGGACAGGATGGAGGTGTAGTGTAGAGCAGTGTGTACAGTACAGGAATAGTAGATACAGGACAGGATGGAGGTGTAGTGTAGAGCTGTGTGTACAGTACAGGCATAGTAGATACAGGACAGGATGGAGGTGCAGTGTAGAGCAGTGTACAGTACAGGAATAGTAGATACAGGACAGGATGGAGGTGTAGTGTAGAGCTGTGTGTACAGTACAGGAATAGTCGATACAGGACAGGATGGAGGTGTAGTGTAGAGCTGTGTGTACAGTACAGGAATAGTAGATACAGGACAGGATGGAGGTGTAGTGTAGAGCTGTGTACAGTACAGGAATAGTAGATACAGGACAGGATGGAGGTGTAGTGTAGAGCTGTGTGTACAGTACAGGGATAGTAGATACAGGACAGGATGGAGGTGTAGTGTAGAGCTGTTTGTACAGTACTGGAATAGTAGATACAGGACAGGATGGAGGTGCAGTGTAGAGCTGTGTGTACAGTACAGGAATAGTAGATACAGGACAGGATGGAGGTGTAGTGTAGAGCTGTGTATACAGTACAGGAATAGTAGATACAGGACAGGATGGAGGTGTAGTGTAGAGCTGTGTATACAGTACAGGAATAGTAGATACAGGACAGGATGGAGGTGTAGTGTAGAGCTGTTTGTACAGTACTGGAATAGTAGATACAGGACAGGATGGAGGTGTAGTGTAGAGCTGTTTGTACAGTACTGGAATAGTAGATACAGGACAGGATGGAGGTGTAGTGTAGAGCTGTGTGTACAGTACAGGAATAGTAGATACAGGACAGGATGGAGGTGTAGTGTAGAGCTGTGTACAGTACAGGAATAGTAGATACAGGACAGGATGGAGGTGTAGTGTAGAGCTGTGTGTACAGTACAGGGATAGTAGATACAGGACAGGATGGAGGTGTAGTGTAGAGCTGTGTGTACAGTACAGGGATAGTAGATACAGGACAGGATGGAGGTGTAGTGTAGAGCTGTTTGTACAGTACTGGAATAGTAGATACAGGACAGGATGGAGGTGTAGTGTAGAGCTGTGTACAGTACAGGAATAGTAGATACAGGACAGGATGGAGGTGTAGTGTAGAGCTGTGTGTACAGTACAGGAATAGTAGATACAGGTCAGGATGGAGGTGTAGTGTAGAGCTGTGTGTACAGTACAGGAATAGTAGATACAGGACAGGATGGGGGTGTAGTGTAGAGCTGTTTACAGTACAGGAATAGTAGATACAGGACAGGATGGAGGTGTAGTGTAGAGCTGTGTACAGTACAGGAATAGTAGATACAGGACAGGATGGAGGTGTAGTGTAGAGCTGTATACAGTACAGGAATAGTAGATACAGGACAGGATGGAGGTGTAGTGTAGAGCTGTATACAGTACAGGAATAGTAGATACAGGACAGGATGGAGGTGTAGTGTAGAGCTGTGTGTACAGTACAGGAATAGTAGATACAGGACAGGATGGAGGTGTAGTGTAGAGCTGTATACAGTACAGGAATAGTAGATACAGGACAGGATGGAGGTGTAGTGTAGAGCTGTGTGTACAGTACAGGAATAGTAGATACAGGACAGGATGGAGGTGTAGTGTAGAGCTGTGTGTACAGTACAGGAATAGTAGATACAGGACAGGATGGAGGTGTAGTGTAGAGCTGTGTACAGTACAGGAATAGTAGATACGGGACAGGATGGAGGTGTAGTGTAGAGCTGTGTGTACAGTACAGGAATAGTAGATATAGGACAGGATGGAGGTGTAGTGTAGAGTTGTGTGTACAGTACAGGAATAGTACATACAGGACTGGATGGTGGTGTAGTGTAGAGCTGTGTACAGTACAGGAATAGTAGATACAGGACAGGATGGAGGTGTAGTGTAGAGCTGTGTACAGTACAGGAATAGCAGATACAGGACAGGATGGAGTTGTAGTGTAGAGCTGTGTACAGTACAGGAATAGTAGATACAGGACAGGATGGAGGTGTAGTGTAGAGCTGTATACAGTACAGGAATAGTAGATACAGGACAGGATGGAGGTGTAGTGTAGAGCTGTATACAGTACAGGAATAGTAGATACAGGACAGGATGGAGGTGTAGTGTAGAGCTGTGTGTACAGTACAGGAATAGTAGATACAGGACAGGATGGAGGTGTAGTGTACAGCTGTATACAGTACAGGAATAGTAGATACAGGACAGGATGGAGGTGTAGTGTAGAGCTGTGTGTACAGTACAGGAATAGTAGATACAGGACAGGATGGAGGTGTAGTGTAGAGCAGTGTGTACAGTACAGGAATAGTAGATACAGGACAGGATGGAGGTGTAGTGTAGAGCTGTGTGTACAGTACAGGCATAGTAGATACAGGACAGGATGGAGGTGCAGTGTAGAGCAGTGTACAGTACAGGAATAGTAGATACAGGACAGGATGGAGGTGTAGTGTAGAGCTGTGTGTACAGTATAGGAATAGTCGATACAGGACAGGATGGAGGTGTAGTGTAGAGCTGTGTGTACAGTACAGGAATAGTAGATACAGGACAGGATGGAGGTGTAGTGTAGAGCTGTGTACAGTACAGGAATAGTAGATACAGGACAGGATGGAGGTGTAGTGTAGAGCTGTGTGTACAGTACAGGGATAGTAGATACAGGACAGGATGGAGGTGTAGTGTAGAGCTGTTTGTACAGTACTGGAATAGTAGATACAGGACAGGATGGAGGTGCAGTGTAGAGCTGTGTGTACAGTACAGGAATAGTAGATACAGGACAGGATGGAGGTGTAGTGTAGAGCTGTGTATACAGTACAGGAATAGTAGATACAGGACAGGATGGAGGTGTAGTGTAGAGCTGTGTATACAGTACAGGAATAGTAGATACAGGACAGGATGGAGGTGTAGTGTAGAGCTGTTTGTACAGTACTGGAATAGTAGATACAGGACAGGATGGAGGTGTAGTGTAGAGCTGTTTGTACAGTACTGGAATAGTAGATACAGGACAGGATGGAGGTGTAGTGTAGAGCTGTGTGTACAGTACAGGAATAGTAGATACAGGACAGGATGGAGGTGTAGTGTAGAGCTGTGTACAGTACAGGAATAGTAGATACAGGACAGGATGGAGGTGTAGTGTAGAGCTGTGTGTACAGTACAGGGATAGTAGATACAGGACAGGATGGAGGTGTAGTGTAGAGCTGTGTGTACAGTACAGGGATAGTAGATACAGGACAGGATGGAGGTGTAGTGTAGAGCTGTTTGTACAGTACTGGAATAGTAGATACAGGACAGGATGGAGGTGTAGTGTAGAGCTGTGTACAGTACAGGAATAGTAGATACAGGACAGGATGGAGGTGTAGTGTAGAGCTGTGTGTACAGTACAGGAATAGTAGATACAGGTCAGGATGGAGGTGTAGTGTAGAGCTGTGTGTACAGTACAGGAATAGTAGATACAGGACAGGATGGGGGTGTAGTGTAGAGCTGTTTACAGTACAGGAATAGTAGATACAGGACAGGATGGAGGTGTAGTGTAGAGCTGTGTACAGTACAGGAATAGTAGATACAGGACAGGATGGAGGTGTAGTGTAGAGCTGTATACAGTACAGGAATAGTAGATACAGGACAGGATGGAGGTGTAGTGTAGAGCTGTATACAGTACAGGAATAGTAGATACAGGACAGGATGGAGGTGTAGTGTAGAGCTGTGTGTACAGTACAGGAATAGTAGATACAGGACAGGATGGAGGTGTAGTGTAGAGCTGTATACAGTACAGGAATAGTAGATACAGGACAGGATGGAGGTGTAGTGTAGAGCTGTGTGTACAGTACAGGAATAGTAGATACAGGACAGGATGGAGGTGTAGTGTAGAGCTGTGTGTACAGTACAGGAATAGTAGATACAGGACAGGATGGAGGTGTAGTGTAGAGCTGTGTACAGTACAGGAATAGTAGATACGGGACAGGATGGAGGTGTAGTGTAGAGCTGTGTGTACAGTACAGGAATAGTAGATATAGGACAGGATGGAGGTGTAGTGTAGAGTTGTGTGTACAGTACAGGAATAGTACATACAGGACTGGATGGTGGTGTAGTGTAGAGCTGTGTACAGTACAGGAATAGTAGATACAGGACAGGATGGAGGTGTAGTGTAGAGCTGTGTACAGTACAGGAATAGCAGATACAGGACAGGATGGAGGTGTAGTGTAGAGCTGTGTACAGTACAGGAATAGTAGATACAGGACAGGATGGAGGTGTAGTGTAGAGCTGTATACAGTACAGGAATAGTAGATACAGGACAGGATGGAGGTGTAGTGTAGAGCTGTATACAGTACAGGAATAGTAGATACAGGACAGGATGGAGGTGTAGTGTAGAGCTGTGTGTACAGTACAGGAATAGTAGATACAGGACAGGATGGAGGTGTAGTGTACAGCTGTATACAGTACAGGAATAGTAGATACAGGACAGGATGGAGGTGTAGTGTAGAGCTGTGTGTACAGTACAGGAATAGTAGATACAGGACAGGATGGAGGTGTAGTGTAGAGCTGTGTGTACAGTACAGGAATAGTAGATACAGGACAGGATGGAGGTGTAGTGTAGAGCTGTGTACAGTACAGGAATAGTAGATACGGGACAGGATGGAGGTGTAGTGTAGAGCTGTGTGTACAGTACAGGAATAGTAGATATAGGACAGGATGGAGGTGTAGTGTAGAGTTGTGTGTACAGTACAGGAATAGTACATACAGGACTGGATGGTGGTGTAGTGTAGAGCTGTGTACAGTACAGGAATAGTAGATACAGGACAGGATGGAGGTGTAGTGTAGAGCTGTGTACAGTACAGGAATAGCAGATACAGGACAGGATGGAGGTGTAGTGTAGAGCTGTGTGTACAGTACAGGAATAGTAGATACAGGACAGGATGGAGGTGTAGTGTAGAGCTGTGTGTACAGTACAGGAATAGTAGATACAGGACAGGATGGAGGTGTAGTGTAGAGCTGTGTATACAGTACAGGAATAGTAGATACAGGACAGGATGGAGGTGTAGTGTAGAGCTGTGTGTACAGTACAGGAATAGTCGATACAGGACAGGATGGAGTTGTAGTGTAGAGCTGTGTGTACAGTACAGGAATAGTCGATACAGGACAGGATGGAGGTGTAGTGTAGAGCTGTGTGTACAGTACAGGAATAGTAGATACAGGACAGGATGGGGGTGTAGTGTAGAGCTGTGTGTATGACGCGCCCCCTGGGCCAGTGTGGTTGGGGATACCCGGAGCCGGATCAGATGGGGGTTGTAGTCTCCGAGTGGCTGTGACCCGGTCCGTGCCCAGGGTGTCAAGCTCAGTGTGTGGCAGTCCTTACTGATGTTACTAAAGTTCTTTATGTCGACTACGCCACCCGTTGAATTGCGGTCACTACGGCCGCCGCTGCAGCAGGGTCCGCTGAGGCTGATGGTGTTTGTGCAGCTTAGGTAGTATAACCCCCAACGGGAGGGGTATAGCCTCAGGGGGTCAGGTGCAGAGGATGGTGGTTGTGGAAGTGCAGGGAAGATGGTAATGAGAGTCAGAGTCGGGTTGTGCAGTTCAGGGTTCTTTACTTACTGCTGTTCTTGTACTGGTCACTCCGGCCTTGAGTGACCACCCGAGCCGTGCTGCGTCCACCAGGTCCTGGACTCGGCCAACCCCCAAGTAGTTCTGGAGCGTGGTTCTGAGCTCCCTTTCTGTCCTGTCCTCGTCTCTGGCCTTCCCCACCAGGGATCCACCTATGTCCGGCTCCCTCGGGCCTCTTGTTGGCGAACCCTTGCCTCTGGGTTCCCTGACCCTATGCGTGGTCTGCCTTCCGGGTGGATTTGGTGGGTGGCCGTGGCAGATGCTGCCCACGGCCTCCGGTCTCTGGCTGAGGTATGCTGTAGCCCCCACCAGTTTGGGATCCGGTACCCTGTTGCCAACTCTTCACCCTGTGGTTGTATTTGGGCTCTCAGAGTTCCTTCTTTCTCCCCCTCTGGGTCTTTCGTTCTCTCCTCTCTCACTCTGGGCCTGGGGCTGCTCTGCTCCTCTGCTTTCTTCCACTGCTCTGCAAAGTCTTCACTACAACAGGCTGACTTCTCACAGACTGACTGACTGACCCTGATCTAAGATGGTGCCCACCTTATATACTCCCTCTATGTGTGAGCTCAGGTGACCAGCACCCAATGAGCTCCTAACCTTACCCAGGCTGCTCCCCCTATCTGCCCCTACACTATTGGGATGTACCACCCCCCTCCCACTCCAGTCAGGAACAGACACTGTTGCACCTGCACATTTCTAAGTGGGAGTACCATCGGTCTGTTCCTCGGAAATGGGATGTGTGTAGTGCATGCAGCTAACTGAGCTCAGTTCCACACTCCATCCTTACCCGGGAGTGGAATATCACACCTCTGGGTTGAGGTGCAATACCCCTGTAGCAGCCGAATCCTCAGGGTGCTACATTCCCCCCTGGTAAATCACAGCACGTCCTCGGGCTGTAAGATATAAACAACACCAAAACATACAATTTTTGCATAAACAACATAATAAAACATCATATAAAACTTTTCATAAAAACTTTTCATAAAAACATTCTTGTCTTCTAGTTCCTCCGGTCACGGTGCAACTTGTGACCGGGTAAAGTGCGACTGTCTCTTGAAGAAACACGGTTTCCCATAAAACCAGTAGGGGGCGCTTTAGGAAGCGCAACTATATACAAAGGGGTAGTGGCCGCTCTCAGTCCTCGGCCAGGTATTAGGGAGGATTGACCGCTCTCAGTCCTCGGTCAGTGGGAATAGGGACACACGGGGTTAACAGTTCACTTTTGGCTGGTCCCAACGGGGACTATATTTTAACTAGGTAACAGTTCTTATACCCTGACGGGTAACTTTATACAGTCTCTTCACTACCGTACTCAACGACGGCGTCCTCCTGCTCTTTCTTTGTGGACAGTTTCAGTTTCAGACCCGTCCGGGTCCTCTTGCTCCTCCTCACACCGCAGCTCCTCCTCCGTCAGGCGATGCACATGGAGGGCGTAGGGTCCTTTGGCACACTTGTGCCGGGTGAAGGTGACCTCGTCCCCGATGTAAAGGTCATGACCTCTGTGTCCCTCCGGTAGGTGGGACTCAACGTCTCTCCTGGTCACGAAGACGTCGCCTGGGGTGCGGTGGTCTCGGATGAAGCCCCACCCATGCTGCATGTTAAACTTGATCACAGTCCCGGTGGAAGGGGGACCATGAGCTGCACGGGGACTCCTCCTGGCCCGGCTCTTCTGCTCCGCGCTCCTTATCTGGGCTTGTTATTCCCGGACCCGCCTCTCTCTCCGCTCCCTCTCAAAGACCTCGAGCTGCTGGCGGCAGCACTCTGCACGCTCCGCTGCGGCTGCCCGAGTCTCCTGAGTGAACCCCATAAGGTCTTCTCCGGTGGGGTCCCACTCAAACTGAGTCTCTTCTAGCGGGGGCGAGATCCTCTTTATGGGCTTTGGAGCCGGGATCAGGGGTTCGCACATGGCCCTTGCTTTTTGCAGCTCCAGCTGGATGTATTCCTGGGGCCATACGAAGGGCTGCCCATCCGGGCACGTATGCTGGGCGAACAGGTCCTCACCCAGGTGCGGTACTTTAGGTGTTATGGGCGCCGTGGTGGTAGCGGCGCCCGGGTTAACCAGGCCTTGCGACCAGGCCTGGGGCACCTTGAAAGTAAAGGGCACCGTAAGAACGGCGGCGCCCTGTGTTACTTGGCCCTGCGACCAGGCCGGGGGCTCCGCGGAGGTAGGGGGCGCTGTTGGTATTGCGGCGCCCGGGGGTACTAGGCCTTGCGACCAGGCCGATGGTACTTCCTGCTTGGCCACGCTCGGGGTCGAGGCGTGTGACGTCACAGGGGTCGCGGCTTCCGTTTGAGGCCTAGTCTGCGGCGGTGACGTTGCAGCGACGGGCACGGCAGGGAGTACTTCGGGCTCTGCGACGGGGAGCTGGGGCAGGCACGCGGTTTCTCGGCTCGGGGTAGTGACGTCCCCTTTACCTGCCTCCATTCGTTCGGCTCCCTTCTCGGCGCCGTCTCCGGCCTTCAGTCCTCCTGCGCCATCCTCAGAGGCGGTCTGTCTCCTCGTCTCGGGTGGCGTGCTCCGCTGACGAGTCTCGGTCTGCTGGGCCATCTCTCGGCTCCACTCCGCCAACGTCTCTCGCTGTACCCGGGCCATCCTCCGTGCGAGGCCCTCCAGCGCGGTCTGTGCACACTCCCGGTCTCGGGGGAGCTGTGTTAGGATCTCCAGCAGGCCTTCTGGAGTGGCGACCTGCCACAGGCTCCTGACCACTGGGTCGGTGCTGCCTGGAGTGGCGGCCCGCATCAGGCTCCTGACCGCTGGGTCAGTGCTGCCTGGCTCTCCCTCCATCTCCGGGTAGGCTCTCTCTGGACTCTCTTCCAGACGTCTTGTCTCCGGGTGCGCTCTCTCCAGACTGCTCTAGGCGACACCCATCTTTGCTCTCTTGTTCAGTCTCCGCCCACATCGAGGGTGGTCCCGGGGCAACTTAGTGATTGTCAGTTCCAGGGGCAGTTCTCTCACGCTGATGGACACTTCCAGCATCACAGTCTCTGTTGATGGGCGCGGTTTCCGCTTTTGGCGCCATTCTTCGACCTGGCCCACGATGGGAGGTGGCCTCTTGCCACCCTCTGGCACGCCCATAATGGCGTCCGCTCTTCCAAGGCGGGAAATCTTTGGAAATGGCGGGAATCGTCTCCCAGTGGCGGGAAACTCCATGGATGGCGGGAAAAAGCTGCAAATGGCGGACAACCAGCGGGAAACGACCTGTGATGGGGTCCGTTGGCGGGGACCCTCCGGAACCGGCGGGAGACTTCTTTTTGAGGTAACGGTGAACTTTTCTTAAGGCACGCAGTACCCGGTTGTTGCGGGCACGATATCCTGCCGACTACGCCAAAGTTGACGCGCCCCCTGGGCCAGTGTGGTTGGGGATACCCGGAGCCGGATCAGATGGGGGTTGTAGTCTCCGAGTGGCTGTGACCCGGTCCGTGCCCAGGGTGTCAAGCTCAGTGTGTGGCAGTCCTTACTGATGTTACTAAAGTTCTTTATGTCGACTACGCCACCCGTTGAATTGCGGTCACTACGGCCGCCGCTGCAGCAGGGTCCGCTGAGGCTGATGGTGTTTGTGCAGCTTAGGTAGTATAACCCCCAACGGGAGGGGTATAGCCTCAGGGGGTCAGGTGCAGAGGATGGTGGTTGTGGAAGTGCAGGGAAGATGGTAATGAGAGTCAGAGTCGGGTTGTGCAGTTCAGGGTTCTTTACTTACTGCTGTTCTTGTACTGGTCACTCCGGCCTTGAGTGACCACCCGAGCCGTGCTGCGTCCACCAGGTCCTGGACTCGGCCAACCCCCAAGTAGTTCTGGAGCGTGGTTCTGAGCTCCCTTTCTGTCCTGTCCTCGTCTCTGGCCTTCCCCACCAGGGATCCACCTATGTCCGGCTCCCTCGGGCCTCTTGTTGGCGAACCCTTGCCTCTGGGTTCCCTGACCCTATGCGTGGTCTGCCTTCCGGGTGGATTTGGTGGGTGGCCGTGGCAGATGCTGCCCACGGCCTCCGGTCTCTGGCTGAGGTATGCTGTAGCCCCCACCAGTTTGGGATCCGGTACCCTGTTGCCAACTCTTCACCCTGTGGTTGTATTTGGGCTCTCAGAGTTCCTTCTTTCTCCCCCTCTGGGTCTTTCGTTCTCTCCTCTCTCACTCTGGGCCTGGGGCTGCTCTGCTCCTCTGCTTTCTTCCACTGCTCTGCAAAGTCTTCACTACAACAGGATGACTTCTCACAGACTGACTGACTGACCCTGATCTAAGATGGTGCCCACCTTATATACTCCCTCTATGTGTGAGCTCAGGTGACCAGCACCCAATGAGCTCCTAACCTTACCCAGGCTGCTCCCCCTATCTGCCCCTACACTACTGGGATGTACCACCCCCCTCCCACTCCAGTCAGGAACAGACACTGTTGCACCTGCACATTTCTAAGTGGGAGTACCATCGGTCTGTTCCTCGGAAATGGGATGTGTGTAGTGCATGCAGCTAACTGAGCTCAGTTCCACACTCCATCCTTACCCGGGAGTGGAATATCACACCTCTGGGTTGAGGTGCAATACCCCTGTAGCAGCCGAATCCTCAGGGTGCTACATGTACAGTACAGGAATAGTAGATACAGGACAGGATGGAGGTGTAGTGTAGAGCTGTGTACAGTACAGGAATAGTAGATACAGGACAGGATGGAGGTGCAGTGTAGAGCTGTGTACAGTACAGGAATAGTAGATACGGGACAGGATGGAGGTGTAGTGTAGAGCTGTGTGTACAGTACAGGAATAGTAGATACAGGACAGGATGGAGGTGTAGTGTAGAGCTTTGTGTACAGTACTGGAATAGTAGATACAGGACAGGATGGAGGTGTAGTGTAGAGCTGTGTACAGTACAGGAATAGTAGATACAGTACAGGATGGAGGTGTAGTGTAGAGCTGTGTGTACAGTACAGGAATAGTAGATACAGGACAGGGTGGAGGTGTAGTGTAGAGCTGTGTGTACAGTACAGGAATAGTAGATACAGGACAGGATGGAGGTGTAGTGTAGAGCTGTGTACAGTACAGGAATAGTAGATACAGGACAGGATGGAGGTGTAGTGTAGAGCTGTGTGTACAGTACAGGAATAGTAGATACAGGACAGGATGGAGGTGTAGTGTAGAGCTTTGTGTACAGTACTGGAATAGTAGATACAGGACAGGATGGAGGTGTAGTGTAGAGCTGTGTACAGTACAGGAATAGTAGATACAGTACAGGATGGAGGTGTAGTGTAGAGCTGTGTGTACAGTACAGGAATAGTAGATACAGGACAGGGTGGAGGTGTAGTGTAGAGCTGTGTGTACAGTACAGGAATAGTAGATACAGGACAGGATGGAGGTGTAGTGTAGAGCTGTGTACAGTACAGGAATAGTAGATACAGGACAGGATGGAGGTGTAGTGTAGAGCTGTGTGTACAGTACAGGAATAGTAGATACAGGACAGGATGGAGGTGTAGTGTAGAGCTGTGTACAGTACAGGAATAGTAGATACAGGACAGGGTGGAGGTGTAGTGTAGAGCTGTGTGTACAGTACAGGAATAGTAGATACAGGACAGGATGGAGGTGTAGTGTAGAGCTGTGTACAGTATAGGAATAGTAGATACAGGACAGGAGGAGGTGTAGTGTAGAGCTGTGTACAGTACAGGAATAGTAGATACAGGACAGGATGGAGGTGTAGTGTAGAGCTGTGTACAGTACAGGAATAGTAGATACAGGACAGGGTGGAGGTGTAGTGTAGAGCTGTGTGTACAGTACAGGAATAGTAGATACAGGACAGGATGGAGGTGTAGTGTAGAGCTGTGTACAGTATAGGAATAGTAGATACAGGACAGGAGGAGGTGTAGTGTAGAGCTGTGTACAGTACAGGAATAGTAGATACAGGACAGGATGGAGGTGTAGTGTAGAGCTGTGTGTACAGTACAGGAATAGTAGATACAGGACAGGATGGAGGTGTAGTGTAGAGCTGTGTGCACAGTACAGGAATAGTAGATACAGGACAGGATGGAGGTGTAGTGTAGAGCTGTGTGTACAGTACAGGAATAGTAGATACAGGACAGGATGGAGGTGTAGTGTAGAGCTGTGTGTACAGTACAGGAATAGTAGATACAGGACAGGATGGAGGTGTAGTGTAGAGCTGTGTGTACAGTACAGGAATAGTAGATACAGGACAGGATGGAGGTGTAGTGTAGAGCTGTGTGTACAGTACAGGAATAGTAGATACAGGACAGGATGGAGGTGTAGTGTAGAGCTGTGTGTACAGTACAGGAATAGTAGATACAGGACAGGATGGAGGTGTAGTGTAGAGCTGTGTGTACAGTACAGGAATAGTAGATACAGGACAGGATGGAGGTGTAGTGTAGAGCTGTGTGTACAGTATAGGAATAGTAGATACAGGACAGGATGGAGGTGTAGTGTAGAGCTGTGTACAGTACAGGAATAGTAGATACAGGACAGGATGGAGGTGTAGTGTAGAGCTGTGTGTACAGTACAGGAATAGTAGATACAGGACAGGATGGAGGTGTAGTGTAGAGCTGTGTGTACAGTACAGGAATAGTAGATACAGGACAGGATGGAGGTGTAGTGTAGAGCTGTGTGTACAGTACAGGAATAGTAGATACAGGACAGGATGGAGGTGTAGTGTAGAGCTGTGTGTACAGTACAGGAATAGTAGATACAGGACAGGATGGAGGTGTAGTGTAGAGCTGTGTGTACAGTATAGGAATAGTAGATACAGGACAGGATGGAGGTGTAGTGTAGAGCTGTGTACAGTACAGGAATAGTAGATACAGGACAGGATGGAGGTGTAGTGTAGAGCTGTGTGTACAGTACAGGAATAGTAGATACAGGACAGGATGGAGGTGTAGTGTAGAGCTGTGTGTACAGTACAGGAATAGTAGATACAGGACAGGATGGAGGTGTAGTGTAGAGCTGTGTGTACAGTACAGGAATAGTAGATACAGGACAGGATGGAGGTGTAGTGTAGAGCTGTGTACAGTACAGGAATAGTAGATACAGGACAGGATGGAGGTGTAGTGTAGAGCTGTGTGCAGTACAGGAATAGTAGATACAGGACAGGATGGAGGTGTAGTGTAGAGCGCTGTGTACAGTACAGGAATAGTAGATACAGGACAGAATGGAGGTGTAGTGTAGAGCTGTGTACAGTACAGGAATAGTAGATACAGGACAGGATGGAGGTGCAGTGTAGAGCTGTGTGTACAGTACAGGAATAGTAGATACAGGACAGGATGGCGGTGTAGTGTAGAGCTGTGTGTACAGTACAGGAATAGTAGATACAGGACAGGATGGCGGTGTAGTGTAGAGCTGTGTACAGTACAGGAATAGTAGATACAGGACAGGATGGAGGTGTAGTGTAGTGCTGTGTGTACAGTACAGGAATAGTAGATACAGGACAGGATGGAGGTGTAGTGTAGAGCTGTGTGTACAGTACAGGAATAGTAGATACAGGACAGGATGGAGGTGTAGTGTAGAGCTGTGTGTACAGTACAGGAATAGTAGATACAGGACAGGATGGAGGTGTAGTGTAGAGCTGTGTGTACAGTACAGGAATAGTAGATACAGGACAGGATGGAGGTGTAGTGTAGAGCTGTGTAAAGTACAGGAATAGTAGATACAGGACAGGATGGAGGTGTAGTGTAGAGATGTGTACAGTACAGGAATAGTAGATACAGGACAGGATGGAGGTGTAGTATAGAGCTGTGTACAGTACAGGAATAGTAGATACAGGACAGGATGGAGGTGTAGTGTAGAGCTGTATACAGTACAGGAATAGTAGATACAGGACAGGATGGAGGTGTAGTGTAGGGCTGTGTGTACAGTACTGGAATAGTAGATACAGGACAGGATGGAGGTGTAGGGTAGAGCTGTGTACAGTACAGGAATAGTAGATACAGGACAGGATGGAGGTGTAGTGTAGAGTTCTGTGTACATTACAGGAATAGTAGATACAGGACAGGATGGAGGTGTTGTGTAGAGCTGTGTACAGTACAGGAATAGTAGATACAGGACAGGATGGAGGTGTAGTGTAGAGCTGTGTACAGTACAGGAATAGTAGATACAGGACAGGATGGAGGTGCAGTGTAGAGCTGTGTATACAGTACAGGAATAGTAGATACAGGACAGGATGGAGGTGTAGTGTAGAGCTGTGTATACAGTACAGGAATAGTAGATACAGGACAGGATGGAGGTGTAGTGTAGAGCTGTGTACAGTACAGGAATAGTAGATACAGGACAGGATGGAGGTGTAGGGTAGAGCTGTGTGTACAGTACAGGAATAGTAGATACAGGACAGGATGGAGGTGTAGTGTAGAGCTGTGTATACAGTACAGGAATAGTAGATACAGGACAGGATGGAGGTGTAGTGTAGAGCTGTGTATACAGTACAGGAATAGTAGATACAGGACAGGATGGAGGTGTAGGGTAGAGCTGTGTGTACAGTACAGGAATAGTAGATACAGGACAGGATGGAGGTGTAGTGTAGAGCTGTGTGTACAGTACAGGAATAGTAGATACAGGACAGGATGGAGGTGTAGTGTAGATCTGTGTGTACAGTACAGGAATAGTAGATACAGGACAGGATGGCGGTGTAGTGTAGAGCTGTGTGTACAGTACAGGAATAGTAGATACAGGACAGGATGGAGGTGTAGTGTAGAGCTGTGTGTACAGTACAGGAATAGTAGATACAGGACAGGATGGAGGTGTAGTGTAGAGCTGTGTATACAGTACAGGAATAGTAGATACAGGACAGGATGGAGGTGTAGTGTAGAGCTGTGTGTACAGTACAGGAATAGTAGATACAGGACAGGATGGAGGTGTAGTGTAGAGCTGTGTATACAGTACAGGAATAGTAGATACAGGACAGGATGGAGGTGTAGTGTAGAGCTGTGTGTATAGTACAGGAATAGTAGATACAGGACAGGATGGAGGTGTAGTGTAGAGCTGTGTGTACAGTACAGGAATAGTAGATACAGGACAGGATGGAGGTGTAGTGTAGAGCTGTGTGTACAGTACAGGAATAGTAGATACAGGACAGGATGGAGGTGTAGTGTAGAGCTGTGTATACAGTACAGGAATAGTAGATACAGGACAGGATGGAGGTGGAGTGTAGAGCTGTGTGTACAGTATAGGAATAGTAGATACAGAACAGGATGGAGGTGTAGTGTAGAGCTGTGTGTACAGTACAGGAATAGTAGATACAGGACAGGATGGAGGTGTAGTGTAGAGCTGTGTACAGTACAGGAATAGTAGATACAGGACAGGATGGAGGTGGAGTGTAGAGCTGTGTGTACAGTACAGGAATAGTAGATACAGGACAGGATGGAGGTGTAGTGTAGAGCCGTGTACAGTACAGGAATAGTAGATACAGGACAGGATGGAGGTGTAGTATAGAGCTGTGTACAGTACAGGAATAGTAGATACAGGACAGGATGGAGGTGTAGTGTAGAGCTGTGTGTACAGTACAGGAATAGTAGATACAGGACAGGATGGAGTTGGAGTGTAGAGCTGTGTGTACAGTACAGGAATAGCAGATACAGGACAGGATGGAGGTGGAGTGTAGAGCTGTGTACAGTACAGGAATAGTAGATACAGGACAGGATGGAGGTGTAGTATAGAGCTGTGTACAGTACAGGAATAGTAGATACAGGACAGGATGGAGGTGTAGTGTAGAGCTGTGTGTACAGTACAGGAATAGTAGATACAGGACAGGATGGAGGTGGAGTGTAGAGCTGTGTATACAGTACAGGAATAGTAGATACAGGACAGGATGGAGGTGTAGTGTAGAGCTGTGTGTACAGTACAGGAATAGTAGATACAGGACAGGATGGAGGTGTAGTGTAGAGCTGTGTGTACAGTACAGGAATAGTAGATACAGGACAGGATGGAGGTGTAGTGTAGAGCTGTGTGTACAGTACAGGAATAGTAGATACAGGACAGGATGGAGGTGGAGTGTAGAGCTGTGTATATGTAGCACCCTGAGGATTCGGCTGCTACAGGGGTATTACACCTCAACCCAGAGGTGTGATATTCCACTCCCGGGTAAGGATGGAGTGTGGATCTGAGCTCGGTAGGCTGCATGCACTACACACATCCCATTTCCGAGGAGCAGACCGACGGTACTCCCACTTAGAAATGTGCAGGTACGACCGAGTCTGTTCCTGGCTGGAGTGGGAGGGGGGGTGGTACATCCCAAGTAGTGTAGGGGCAGATAGGGGGAGCAGCCTGGGTAAAGTTAGGAGCTCATTGGGTGCTGGTCACCTGAGCTCACACATAGAGGGTGTATATAAGGTGGTCACCAACTAAGAACAGGGTCAGATGCAGAGAACAAGTCAGGAGCAGAGGAGAAGGAAAGACCCAGAGTGAGAGAGGAGAGAGAGAGACCCAGAGGCACAGAAGAACAGGACTCTAAGATCCCAAATTAAAACCCCGGGTGAAGAGTCAGCATCAGGGTACCGGAACCCAAGCTGGTGGGGGTAAAAACATTCCCCAGCCAGAGACCGGAGACCATGGGCAGCGTTTGCCACGGTCACCCACTACATCCACCCCGAAGGCACACCACATGAAGGGTCAGGGAACCCAAGGCCAAGGGTGTCCCAACAGAAGGCCCGAGGGAGCTGGACCTAGGTGGATCACTGGTGGGGACGGCCAGAGAACGGGACAGAAGGAGAGCTCAGGGCCACGCTCCGGACTTGTTTGGGGGTTGGCTGGATCCAGGACCTGGTGGACGCAGCACGGCTCGGGTGGTCACTCGGAGCTGGAGTGACCAGTACAACATCTGCAGTAAGTAAACACCCTTAACTGCATAACCCGACTCTGTCTTCACTGCCGTCTGCACTGCACCACCACAACCCCCATCCTCTGCACCTGTTCCCCCTGAGGCTATACCCCTCCCGTTGGGGGTTATCATCACAAGCTGCACCTGCATCATCAGCCTCAGCGGACCCTGCTGCAGCGGCGGCCACAGTGACCGCATCACAACGGGTGGCGTAGTCGACACAAAAGAACTCTTAATAACATCCGTAGGACTGCCACATAACACTGAGCTTGACGCCCTGGGCACGGGGCCGGGTCACAGCCGCTCGGAGACTACAAACCCCCCATCTGATCCGGTGCCGGGTATTCCCCTCAAAAAGGAATATGTCCCAGGGGGCGCGTCAACTTTGGCGTAGTCGGCAGGATTACGTGCCCGCAACACCCGGGTACTGCGTGCCTGAAGAAAAGTGCAAGTTTACCTCAGAAAGAAGTCTCCCGCCGGTTCCGGAGGGTCCACACCATCGGACCCCATCACAGGTCGTGTCCCGCCGATTGTCCGCCATTTCCAGCTTGTTCCCGCCATCTGCAGAGTTTCCCGCCACTGGGCGACGCTTCCCGCCAAATCCGAAGATTTCCCGCCTTGGAAGAGCAGCGGACGCCATTATGGGCGTGCCAAAGGAGGGCAAGAGGCCGCCTCCCATCGTGGGCCGGGACAGAAAATGGCGCCAAAAGTGGAAACCGCCCCCACCAACAGAGACTGTGATGCTGGAGGTGTCTGTCAGCGTGAAAGAACTACCCCTGGAGCTGACAGTCACCGAGTTGCCCCGGGACCGCCCTCGAAGTGGGAGGAGACGAAAGGAGAGAACAAAGATGGGTGCCGCCTGGAGCAGTCTGGAGCGAGCGCACCCGGAGGCAGGAAGCCTGGAGAAGAGTAGCAGAGAATCTCACCCGGAGATGGCGAGAGAGCAGAGCAGCACCGGCCCGCTGGCCAGGAGCCTGCTGGAAGAAGAGCAGAGCAGCACCGACCCGTTGGTCAGGAGCCTGCTAGACACCACGACCCCGCTAGGCCTAGTGGAGGTCCTTGCACAGCTCCCCCGAGACCGGGAGTGTGCACAAACTGCCCTGGAGGGCCTCGCACGGAGGATGGCCCGGGTACAGCGAGAGATATTGGCGGAATGGAGCCGGGAGATGGCCCAGCAAGCTGAAACCAAGACCCGGAGCACGCCAGCCAAGATGAGGAAACAGACTGCCTCTGAGGATGGCGCGGGAGGACCAAAGGCCGGAGACGGCGCCGAGAAGGGAGCCGAACGCATGGAGGCAGGTAAAGGGGACGTCTACACCCCAAGCCGGGACACCGCTTACCTGCCCCAGCTCCCCGTCGCAGAGCCCGAAAGTCCCCCTGCTGTGCCCGAAAACGCCATGTCACCGACGCAGACTAGGCCCCAACCGGAAGCCGCCGCCGCGACCCCTGTGACGTCACACGCCTCGACCCCGAGCGTGACCAAGCAGGAAGTACCACCAGCCTGGTCGCAAGGCCTAGTACCCCCGGGCGTCGCAATACCAACAGCGCCCCCTACCTCCGCGGAGTCTCCGGCCTGGCCGCAAGGCCAGGTAGCCCAGGGCGCCGCCGTATTAACGGTGCCCTTCACCTTCCAGGTGCCCCAGGCCTGGCCGCAAGGCCTGGGCAACCCGGGCGCCACCACCACCGCGCCCATAAAACCTAAAGTGCCGCATCTGGGAGAAGATCTGTTCGCCCAACACACATGGCCGGACGGGCAGCCCTTTGTCTGGCCCAGGGAGTACTACGAACAAGAGCTCCAAAAGAGGGCAAGGCCCATGTGTGAACCCCTGATCCCGGCTCCAAAGCCCGTTAAGAGGATCTCGCCCCCGCTAGCAGAAGCGCAGTTTGAGTGGGACCCCACCGGAGAAGATCTCATGGGGTTCACTCAAGAGACTCGGGCAGCCGCAGCGGAGCGTGCAGAGTGCTGCCGCCAGCAGCTCGAGGTCTTTGAGAGGGAGCGGAGAGAGAGGCGGGTCCGGGAACAACAAGCCCAGATAAGGAGCGCGGAGCAGAAGAGCCGGGCCAGGAGAGACCCCCGTGCAGCGCATTGTCCCCGCACCATCGGGACAGTGATCAAGTTCAACCAGCAGCATGGGTGGGGCTTCATCAGAGACCACAACACCCCCGGCGACGTTTTTGTAACGCGCAGAGACGTTGAGTCCCATCTGCCGGAGGGGCACAGAGGTCGTGACCTTTATATCGGGGACGAGGTCACCTTTACCCGGCACAAGTGTGCCAAAGGACCTTACGCCCTCCACGTACACCGCCTGACGGAGGAGGAGTTGCGGTGCGAGGAGGAGGAGCAAGAGGACCCGGACGGGTCTGAAGTTACCACCAGCTATAAGCAAAGAGCAGGAGGAAGACGCCGTTGAGTGCGGCAGAGCAGGTGCTGTAAATAAGTTACCCAATCGGGGTATAAAGAAACTGAAACTGTTGCTACATATATATAGTCCCCGTTGGGACCAGCTGAGTGAACTGTTTACCCGTTTACCCCTTAATCCCACAGGCTGAGGACTGTGAGCAGCCATTCCCTTTCCCTCCTTACCTGGCCGAGGACTGAGAGCGGCCATATCCTTGTATATAGTTGCGCGTCCTAAAGCGCCCCCTACCGGTTTTATAGGAAAACCAGTTTTTCTAAGAGACTGTCGCACTTTTCCCGGACACACGTTGCACAGTGTCCGGAGGAGGAACCAGAAACAAGAGACGACGAGAATGTTATATGAAAAGTTTTATATATATATAATGTTTTATATGTTTTATATGTTTATAAAAATTTGTATGTTTTGGTGATGTTTTATGTCTTACAGCCCGAGGACGTGCTGTGATTTACCAGGGGGGAATGTAGCACCCTGAGGATTCGGCTGCTACAGGGGTATTGCACCTCAACCCAGAGGTGTGATATTCCACTCCCGGGTAAGGATGGAGTGTGGATCTGAGCTCGGTAGGCTGCATGCACTACACACATCCCATTTCCGAGGAGCAGACCGACGGTACTCCCACTTAGAAATGTGCAGGTACGACCGAGTCTGTTCCTGGCTGGAGTGGGAGGGGGGGTGGTACATCCCAAGTAGTGTAGGGGCAGATAGGGGGAGCAGCCTGGGTAAAGTTAGGAGCTCATTGGGTGCTGGTCACCTGAGCTCACACATAGAGGGTGTATATAAGGTGGGCACCAACTAAGAACAGGGTCAGATGCAGAGAACAAGTCAGGAGCAGAGGAGAAGGAAAGACCCAGAGTGAGAGAGGAGAGAGAGAGACCCAGAGGCACAGAAGAACAGGACTCTAAGATCCCAAATTAAAACCCCGGGTGAAGAGTCAGCATCAGGGTACCGGAACCCAAGCTGGTGGGGGTAAAAACATTCCCCAGCCAGAGACCGGAGACCGTGGGCAGCGTTTGCCACGGTCACCCACTACATCCACCCCGAAGGCACACCACATGAAGGGTCAGGGAACCCAAGGCCAAGGGTGTCCCAACAGAAGGCCCGAGGGAGCTGGACCTAGGTGGATCACTGGTGGGGACGGCCAGAGAACGGGACAGAAGGAGAGCTCAGGGCCACGCTCCGGACTTGTTTGGGGGTTGGCTGGATCCAGGACCTGGTGGACGCAGCACGGCTCGGGTGGTCACTCGGAGCTGGAGTGACCAGTACAACATCTGCAGTAAGTAAACACCCTTAACTGCACAACCCGACTCTGTCTTCACTGCCGTCTGCACTGCACCACCACAACCCCCATCCTCTGCACCTGTTCCCCCTGAGGCTATACCCCTCCCGTTGGGGGTTATCATCACAAGCTGCACCTGCATCATCAGCCTCAGCGGACCCTGCTGCAGCGGCGGCCACAGTGACCGCATCACAACGGGTGGCGTAGTCGACACAAAAGAACTCTTAATAACATCCGTAGGACTGCCACATAACACTGAGCTTGACGCCCTGGGCACGGGGCCGGGTCACAGCCGCTCGGAGACTACAAACCCCCCATCTGATCCGGTGCCGGGTATTCCCCTCAAAAAGGAATATGTCCCAGGGGGCGCGTCATATACAGTACAGGAATAGTAGATACAGGACAGGATGGAGGTGTAGTGTAGAGCTGTGTACAGTACAGGAATAGTAGATACAGGACAGGATGGAGGTGTAGTGTAGAGCTGTGTGTACAGTACAGGAGTAGTAGATACAGTTCAGGATGGAGGTGTAGTGTAGAGCTGTGTACAGTACAGGAATAGTAGATACAGGACAGGATGGAGGTGTAGTGTAGAGCTGTGTACAGTACAGGAATAGTAGATACAGGACAGGATGGAGGTGTAGTGTAGAGCTGTGTACAGTACAGTAATAGTAGATACAGGACAGGATGGAGGTGTAGTGTAGAGCTGTGTGTACAGTACAGGAATAGTAGATACAGGACAGGATGGAGGTGTAGTGTAGAGCTGTGTACAGTACAGGAATAGTAGATACAGGACAGGATGGAGGTGTAGTGTAGAGCTGTGTGTACAGTACAGGAATAGTAGATACAGGACAGGATGGAGGTGTAGTGTAGAGCTGTGTGTACAGTACAGGAATAGTAGATACAGGACAGGATGGAGGTGTAGTGTAGAGCTGTGTACAGTACAGGAATAGTAGATACAGGACAGGATGGAGGTGTAGTGTAGAGCTGTGTACAGTACAGGAATAGTAGATACAGGACAGGATGGAGGTGTAGTGTAGAGCTGTGTACAGTACAGGAATAGTAGATACAGGACAGGATGGAGGTGTAGTGTAGAGCTGTGTACAGTACAGGAATAGTAGATACAGGACAGGATGGAGGTGTAGTGTAGAGCTGTGTACAGTACAGGAATAGTAGATACAGGACAGGATGGAGGTGTAGTGTAGAGCTGTGTACAGTACAGGAATAGTAGATACAGGACAGGATGGAGGTGTAGTGTAGAGCTGTATTTCTCTTCCTGTAGTGTGTCTCCCTCTGATGGTCACTGTGTGCATTTCTAGGATAGATCAGTGTTCGGTTACGTCTTGATGTTTTCCTTCTCCTGATATGTGACCTTAGTATCACAGTATTAGTACCTTATAAATCCGTATTATCCACCACAAAGCTTTACCCGGCTAGTATCAGCTACTTGTCCTGCGGCGGATGTACAACTCTATATCCACGTTATCTGAGCAGATCACAATATTTCAGTCATACTGTAACCGATATGTTCATAGGTAATCATTAGTCTTCCGCCTGGTCAATGGTTTCTTCTCCCTGGAGATAAAGTGTAGATGTGAAGTGTTCTTTTGTCTCACGGCGTTTCTGGCACTTGACGTCACCAGCGGTGAGAGCGCCCTGGATGAAGGTCTAAGCTTCTGAGACATTTTCTAGCATCTGGTGTTTTGTGGCTGTTCCTTCTGGAGTGTGGTGGTCTTCTCAATCCACCTCTCTACATGCCAGGTGTGACGCACTCTGTAATGGTGGCCTCCGCCACTGAGTGTCGTAGTGGTGGATGACGTTCTGGCTTAGATCTGTCTTCCACCATCTTATGCTTTTCAGCTCATCTTCTTGGACTCAAGTGGTGTCATCCTGCTTCACTCCATGCATATGTCATGCATGTCCCCCTCTAATCATGTTCTCCCGTACTGTGACCTCAGCGGTGATGGGAGCGTCCTGACGGATAAAGTTCTAACTTCACACAGTTGTCTTCCAGCATCTTTTGTTCTGGGACCGGTCCTTCTGCACTGTGTTGGTCTTCTGCGGTCACCCCATGTAGTTATCATGTGTCCCCCTCTCTAATGGTTGCCATCAGCTCTGTGGCCTTAGTTATGGTGAAAGAGTCCGGAAGGATGAACTTCTTGCTCCTTAAAGGCATTTTCCAGTATCTTGCATCTCGCAGTGGGGGTCTCATGTAATGCCTTCTCTAATAATGGGCTCCTGTACTGTGACCTCAGTGGTGGTCAGAGGGTCCAGTAGGTCTCAAGATGAAGTTCTGGCTTCTTTCAGTATCTTGGGCTGTTGGCCAGTTCGGTTCAGTGTCCAAACTATAGCGACCCACCAGCCACAGCCAGCTGCACCACCCAAACTATAGCGACCCACCAGCCACAGTTGACTGCACCCCCCAAACTATAGCGACCCCTCAGCCACAGCCAGCTGCACCCCCCAAACTATAGCGACTCCCCCAGCCACAGCCGGCTGCACCCCCCAAACTATAGCGACCCCTCAGCCACAGCCAGCTAAACCCCCCAAACTATAGCGACCCCCCCAGCCACAGCCAGCTGCACCACCCAAACTATAGCGACCCACCAGCCACAGTTGACTGCACCCCCCAAACTATAGCGACCCCTCAGCCACAGCCAGCTGCACCCCCCAAACTATAGCGACTCCCCCAGCCACAGCCGGCTGCACCCCCCAAACTATAGCGACCCCTCAGCCACAGCCAGCTAAACCCCCCAAACTATAGCGACCCCCCCAGCCACAGCCAGCTGCACCACCCAAACTATAGCGACCCACCAGTCACAGTTGACTGCACCCCCCAAACTATAGAAACCCCCCCAGCCACAGCCGGCTGCACCCCCCAAACTATAGCGACACCCCAGCCACAGCTGGCTGCACCCCTCAAATTATAGCGACCCCCCCAGCCACAACCGGCTGCACCCCCCAAACTAAAGTGACCCCCCAGCCACAGCCGGCTGCACCCCCCAAATTATAGCGACCACCAAGCCACAGCCTACTGCACCCCCAAACTATAACGACCCCCCATCAAAAGCCGGCTGCACCCCCCGAATTATAGCGACCACCCAGCCACAGCCGGCTGCACCCCCCAAATTATAGCGACCCCCCCAGTCATAGCAGGCTGCACCCCCCAAACTATAGCGGCCCCCCAGCCAGGGTCACCTGGTATGGAGGACGGGGTACAGGAGTATAAATGTCATAGAATCATAGAATGGTAGAGTTGGAAGGGACCTCCTGGGTCATCTGGTCCAACCCCCTGCTCAAAGCAGGATTCACTAGATCATCTCAGACAGATGTCTGTCCAGCCTCTGTTTGAAGACGTCCATTGAAGGGGAACTCACCACCTCTCGTGGCAGCCTGTTCCACTCATTAATCACCCTAACTGTCAAAAAGTTTTTTCTAATATCTAATCTGTGTCTCCTCCCATTTAGTTTCATCCCATTGCTTCTAGTCTTTCCTTGTGCAAATGAGAATAAAGATGATCCTTCTACAATGTGACAGCCCTTGACATATTTGTAGACAGCTATTAAGTCTCCTCTCAGTCTTCTTTTTTGCAAGCTAAACATTCCCAAATCCTGCAACCGTTCCTCATAGGACATGGTTTGCAGACCAGTCACCATTCTGGTCGCTCTTCTCTGAACTTGCTCCAGTTTGTCTATGTCTTTTTTAAAATGTGGTGCCCAAAACTGTACACAGTATTCCAGATGAGGTCTGACCAAAGAGGAGTAAAGACCGATAATGACTTCACGTGATCTAGACTGTATGCTTCTGTTAATACATCCCAGAATTGTATTTGCCTTTTTTGCTGCTGCATCACACTGTTGACTCATGTTCAGTCTATGATCTATTAGTATACCTAAGTCTTTTTCACATGTACTGTTGCTTAGCTCTATTCCTCCCATTCTGTATATGCTTTTTTCATTTTTATTGCCCAGATGTAGTACTTTGCATTTCTCTCTGTTAGAAACCATTCTGTTAGTTGCTGCCCACTGCTCCAGTTTATTTAAGTCTTTTTGAATCCTCTCTCTCTCTTCTCTAGTATTAGCTATCCCTCCTAGCTTTGTGTCATCAGCAAATTTAATCAGTTTACCCTCAATTCCTTCATCTAAATCATTGATAAAGATGTTGAACAATACAGGTCCCAGGACGGAGCCCTGTGGTACCCCACTTGAGACATTCATCCAGCTGGATGTGAAGCCATTTACAACCACCCTTTGAGTCCGATCACTAAGCCAGTTATGAATCCACCTAACAGTTGCCTGGTCCATTGCATACTTGGTCATTTTTTCAGTAAGGATGGTGTGAGATACTTTGTCAAATGCTTTGCTGAAGTCAAGATATACTATATCTACAGCATTTCCCTGATCCACCCAGTCAGTGATTCTGTCATAGAAGGAAATTAAGTTAGTCTGACATGACTTGTTAGTTACAAACCCATGCTGACTCTGGTTAATCACTTCATTCTTATCCATGTACTTACATACATGTTGTTTAATAATTTGTTCAAAGATCTTTCCTGGTATAGAAGTCAGACTCACCGGCCTATAGTTCCCTGGGTCCACCTTCTTCCCCTTTTTGAAGATAGGAACAACATTTGCTCTTCTCCAGTCTTCTGGGACTTCTCCTGTTCTCCAAGAATTTTCAAAGATTATGGAGAGTGGTTCTAAAATTTCTTCTACGATCTCCTTCAGTACTCTGGGGTGTAATTCATCTGGACCTGGAGACTTGAACTCATTTATGTTAGCTAAATATTCCCTCACAATCTTTCTGTTTACAGATAACTTGGATTCCTCTATTCCTTTAAAAAGACAGTGAAGATCAGTTGATGTTACATTTTCTTTCTGAGAGAAAACAGATGCAAAATAGGAATTAAAAAGTTCGGCCTTCTCAACATCCTCTCTTACCATTTCTCCATTTTCATCCTGTAAAAATCCTATAGCATCTTTGACTTTTCTTTTACTTTTGACATACCCCCAAAATCCTTTTTTATTGCTTTTGACATCTCTTGCAAGCCTTAATTCATTGTCAGCTTTAGCTAACCTGATACGTGCCCTGCATGATCTGCAGACTGCATTATAATCTTCTTTAGATATGCCTCCCTCTTTCCATTTAATAAACATTTCTTTCTTTCTTTTTAGCATGTGTTTAAGTTCTGTGTTCATCCATCCTGGTTTCCTTAAATGCTTCCCATTCTTCCTACTTTTCGGGATTGTTAACGATTGTGCTTTGAGAATCTCATTTTTAAAAATTTCCCATCCTTCCTGGACATTTTTGTCCTTAAGGACATCCAGCCATTGGATCCCTCCTATTCTCTTTCTGAGTCTCTTAAAATCTGCCTTTCTAAAATCTAACCTTGAAGTTTGAGTCTTCACATGTCTTCCTCCTCTAGTTATCCAAAATTCTATAATAGCATGATCGCTGCCTCCTAGGGTCCCAGCCACCTTTACCTCCTCAACCATTTCCTCCCTGTTTATAAGGATTAGATCCAAAGTAGCAGATCCCCTTGTTTTCTCCCCTACCTTTTGGAAGATAAAGTTGTCAGCAAGAGAGGATAAGAATTTGCTTGACCTGTTAGTTTTACTTGAGAGAGATTCCCAACAAATGTCTGGATAGTTGAAATCTCCCATGACCACTACGTCATATTTTTTGGAGAACTTGGTCATTTGATACATAAAGAGTTCATCCATATCTTCAGCTTGCCCAGGTGGCCTGTAGTAAATGCCTACAATGGTGTCCTTTCCGTTGTTCTCTCCTTGTATTCTTACCCAAACAGTTCCCACAGAACTCCCAGTCTCTGAAGCTTCAATCTCTGTGCAGATATACGCTTTTCTAACATACAATGCAACACCTCCTCCTCGTTTATCAAGTCTGTTTCTTGCAAATAAGTTGTATCCTTTTAGCCTTTTATTCCAATCATGTGTATCGTCCCACCAAGTTTCAGTGATTCCAATGACATCATATTCCTTTTCCTGCATTAGTAGTTCCAATTCTCCTTGTTTGTTGCCCATGCTTTGTGCATTTGTATAAAAACATTTTAGTTTGTGATTGGTTTCTCTTCCTCCCATATCTTTATTATTTAGATTGTTTTGTCTTTGTTCTTCCTTTCCACTTCCAGTAGCAGAGATCTCAATAGTATTTGTCAGCTGTATGGCTTTTTCTGGCCTTTTGCTTCCCTTCCCACATTGTTCTAGTTTAAAGCTCTTCTGATGAGTGTAGCAAGGCGACTTCCAAATACATGTTTTCCAGTCTTCGTAAGGTGCACCCCATCTCTAGCAAGTAGTCCATCGTATAGGTAATTCATTCCGTGATCCAGAAATCCAAATCCTTGTTGACGGCACCATCGACGTAGCCAGTTGTTCACCTGTAGAATCTTATTCCACCTCATTGTTCCATGGCCATCCACTGGGAGGATGGATGAGAAGACCACCTGCGCTCCCAATTCTTTCACTTTCTTGCCCAAGTCTTCAAAGTCTCTGCAGATGGTTTCCAGGTCCTTTCTTGCGGTGTCATTTGTCCCCACATGTATTAGCAGGAATGGGTAGTGATCTGTAGGTCTGAAGAGTCTTGATATCCTGTCAGACACA
The DNA here is from genome assembly GCF_046119375.1 of Phyllobates terribilis. Classification (NCBI taxonomy): domain Eukaryota; kingdom Metazoa; phylum Chordata; class Amphibia; order Anura; family Dendrobatidae; genus Phyllobates; species Phyllobates terribilis. The sequence goes on from NW_027363692.1 coordinate 527,231, forward strand.
TCTTTAATTTTTGCTCCTGGAAGACAGCACATTTCTCTTGAGGTTATGTCTGGTCTGCAGATAGCGGCCTCTGCTCCTCTTAACAGGGAATCCCCCATGACCACCACTCTCCGTTTTTTCTTCACAACATTCTTCTTTCTCCATCCAGGAGGATTCTGAGGGCTTACAAGGTTCTTCATTGCTGGCAAAGTCTTATCTTGCTGTATTTCTTCATGGTTCTCCTGCGTGAGAGCCTGGTACTGGTTCCTGAGCAGTATGGGTGCTGACTGCCTCTCGATCCTCCGGCTTCTCGGGGTCACAGGCTTCCATTCCTCTGTTTCGTCAGGTGCAGTTCGAATTTCTTCTCTTTCTGAATCATGAAGAGATAATTCTGCTCTGTCTAAGAACTCTTCACCTTCCTTAATGATTTTCAAGGTAGTTAACCTCTCTTCTAGATTTCCCAACTTTTCCTCCAACAGGGACACAAGCTGCATTTCTGGCATGTGAAGTTTGGCTTTTCCACTGGCAAGTCTGTGAACATGTAGCAGGATATGCAGCTCAGCAAATGGCTCCTGGACTCTTCCATGTTCTTATTGTTAATGTTCTGAAAACAGTGAAAAATGCTTAAAAAAAAAAAAAGCTTCAAAATGTTTACCGATGTCCTCTTTTCAGCTCCAACAGCCAAAATCCAGTGTTCTTTGAGCTCGTGGAGACTCTTCACTTACCCCAAAATGCAGAGGGAATATGCAAATTATCTCCTCAGGACTCCTCCCCTGGTCAGTATAATGTCCTGTATGACGGTATGGAGGACGGGGTACAGGGGTATAAATGTCAGTATAATGTCCTGTATGACGGTATGGAGGACGGGGTACAGGAGTATAAATGTCAGTATAATGTCCTGTATGACGGTATGGAGGACGAGGTACAGGAGTATAAATGTCAGTATAATGTCCTGTATGACGGTATGGAGGACGGGGTACAGGAGGTATAAATGTCAGTATAATGTCCTGTATGACGGTATGGAGGACGGGGTACAGGGGTATAAATGTCAGTATAATGTCCTGTATGACGGTATGGAGGACGGGGTACAGGAGTATAAATGTCAGTATAATGTCCTGTATGACGGTATGGAGGACGAGGTACAGGAGTATAAATGTCAGTATAATGTCCTGTATGACGGTATGGAGGACGGGGTACAGGAGTATAAATGTCAGTATAATGTCCTGTATGACGGTATGGAGGACGGGGTACAGGGGTATAAATGTCAGTATAATGTCCTGTATGACGGTATGGAGGACGAGGTACAGGAGTATAAATGTCAGTATAATGTCCTGTATGACGGTATGGAGGACGAGGTACAGGAGTATAAATGTCAGTATAATGTCCTGTATGACGGTATGGAGGACGGGGTACAGGGGTATAAATGTCAGTATAATGTCCTGTATGACGGTATGGAGGACGAGGTACAGGAGTATAAATGTCAGTATAATGTCCTGTATGACGGTATGGAGGACGAGGTACAGGAGTATAAATGTCAGTATAATGTCCTGTATGACGGTATGGAGAACGGGGTACAGGGGTATAAATGTCAGTATAATGTCCTGTATGACGGTATGGAGGACGGGGTACAGGGGTATAAATGTCAGTATAATGTCCTGTATGACGGTAAGGAGGACGAGGTACAGGGGTATAAATGTCAGTATAATGTCCTGTATGACGGTATGGAGGACGGGGGTACAGGGGTATAAATGTCAGTATAATGTCCTGTATGACGGTATGGAGGACGGGGTACAGGGTATAAATGTCAGTATAATGTCCTGTATGACGGTATGGAGGACGGGGTACAGGGGTATAAATGTCAGTATATGTCCTGTATGACGGTATGGAGGACGGGGTACAGGAGGTATAAATGTCAGTATAATGTCCTGTATGACGGTATGGAGGACGGGGTACAGGGGTATAAATGTCAGTATAATGTCCTGTATGACGGTATGGAGGACGAGGTACAGGAGTATAAATGTCAGTATAATGTCCTGTATGACGGTATGGAGGACGGGGTACAGGGGTATAAATGTCAGTATAATGTCCTGTATGACGGTATGGAGGACGAGGTACAGGGGTATAAATGTCAGTATAATGTCCTGTATGACGGTATGGAGGACGGGGTACAGGGGTATAAATGTCAGTATAATGTCCTGTATGACGGTATGGAGGACGGGGTACAGGGGTATAAATGTCAGTATAATGTCCTGTATGACAGTATGAAGGACGGGGTACAGGAGTATAAATGTCAGTATAATGTCCTGTATGACGGTATGGAGGACGGGGTACAGGAGGTATAAATGTCAGTATAATGTCCTGTATGACGGTATGGAGGACGGGGTACAGGAGGTATAAATGTCAGTATAATGTCCTGTATGACGGTATGGAGGACGGGGTACAGGGGTATAAATGTCAGTATAATGTCCTGTATGACGGTATGGAGGACGAGGTACAGGAGTATAAATGTCAGTATAATGTCCTGTATGACGGTATGGAGGACGGGGTACAGGGGTATAAATGTCAGTATAATGTCCTGTATGACGGTATGGAGGACGAGGTACAGGGGTATAAATGTCAGTATAATGTCCTGTATGACGGTATGGAGGACGGGGTACAGGGGTATAAATGTCAGTATAATGTCCTGTATGACGGTATGGAGGACGAGGTACAGGAGTATAAATGTCAGTATAATGTCCTGTATGACGGTATGGAGGACGGGGTACAGAGGTATAAATGTCAGTATAATGTCCTGTATGACGGTATGGAGGACGGGGTACAGGGTATAAATGTCAGTATAATGTCCTGTATGACGGTATGGAGGACGAGGTACAGGAGTATAAATGTCAGTATAATGTCCTGTATGACGGTATGGAGGACGGGGTACAGGGGTATAAATGTCAGTATAATGTCCTGTATGACGGTATGGAGGACGGGGGTACAGGAGTATAAATGTCAGTATAATGTCCTGTATGACGGTATGGAGGACGGGGTACAGGGTATAAATGTCAGTATAATGTCCTGTATGACAGTATGGAGGACGAGGTACAGGAGGTATAAATGTCAGTATAATGTCCTGTATGACGGTATTGAGGACGGGGTACAGGGGTATAAATGTCAGTATAATGTCCTGTATGACGGTATGGAGGACGGGGTACAGGGGTATAAATGTCAGTATAATGTCCTGTATGACGGTATGGAGGACGAGGGTACAGGAGTATAAATGTCAGTATAATGTCTGTATGACGGTATGGAGGACGGGGTACAGGAGGTATAAATGTCAGTATAATGTCCTGTATGACGTATGGAGGACGGGGTACAGGGGTATAAATGTCAGTATAATGTCCTGTATGACGGTATGGAGGACGAGGTACAGGAGTATAAATGTCAGTATAATGTCCTGTATGACGGTATGGAGGACGAGGTACAGGAGGTATAAATGTCAGTATAATGTCCTGTATGACGGTATGGAGAACGGGGTACAGGGGTATAAATGTCAGTATAATGTCCTGTATGACGGTATGGAGGACGGGGTACAGGGGTATAAATGTCAGTATAATGTCCTGTATGACGGTATGGAGGACGAGGTACAGGGGTATAAATGTCAGTATAATGTCCTGTATGACGGTATGGAGGACGGGGTACAGGGGTATAAATGTCAGTATAATGTCCTGTATGACGGTATGGAGGACGGGGTACAGGGGTATAAATGTCAGTATAATGTCCTGTATGACGGTATGGAGGACGGGGTACAGGGGTATAAATGTCAGTATAATGTCCTGTATGACGGTATGGAGGACGGGTACAGGAGGTATAAATGTCAGTATAATGTCCTGTATGACGGTATGGAGGGACGGGGTACAGGGGTATAAATGTCAGTATAATGTCCTGTATGACGGTATGGAGGACGAGGTACAGGAGGTATAAATGTCAGTATAATGTCCTGTATGACGGTATGGAGGACGGGGTACAGGGTATAAATGTCAGTATAAGTCCTGTATGACGGTATGGAGACGAGGTACAGGGTATAAATGTCAGTATAATGTCCTGTATGACGGTATGGAGGACGGGGTACAGGGGTATAAATGTCAGTATAATGTCCTGTATGACGGTATGGAGGACGGGGTACAGGGGTATAAATGTCAGTATAATGTCCTGTATGACAGTATGAAGGACGGGGTACAGGAGTATAAATGTCAGTATAATGTCCTGTATGACGGTATGGAGGACGGGGTACAGAGGTATAAATGTCAGTATAATGTCCTGTATGACGGTATGGAGGACGGGGTACAGGAGGTATAAATGTCAGTATAATGTCCTGTATGACGGTATGGAGGACGGGGTACAGGGGTATAAATGTCAGTATAATGTCCTGTATGACGGTATGGAGGACGGGGTACAGGGGTATAAATGTCAGTATAATGTCCTGTATGACGGTATGGAGGACGAGGTACAGGAGTATAAATGTCAGTATAATGTCCTGTATGACGGTATGGAGGACGAGGTACAGGAGTATAAATGTCAGTATAATGTCCTGTATGACGGTATGGAGGACGGGGTACAGGAGTATAAATGTCAGTATAATGTCCTGTATGACGGTATGGAGGACGGGGTACAGGGGTATAAATGTCAGTATAATGTCCTGTATGACGGTATGGAGGACGAGGTACAGGAGTATAAATGTCAGTATAATGTCCTGTATGACGGTAGGGGGGTATAAATGTCAGGAGGGTACAGGGTATAAATGTCATTATAATGTCCTGATGACGGTATGGAGGACGAGGTACAGGGTATAAATGTCAGTATAATGTCCTGTATGACGGTATGGAGGACGGGGTACAGGGGTATAAATGTCAGTATAATGTCCTGTATGACGGTATGGAGGACGAGGGTACAGGAGTATAAATGTCAGTATAATGTCCTGTATGACGGTATGGAGGACGGGGTACAGGGGTATAAATGTCAGTATAATGTCCTGTATGACGGTATGGAGGACGAGGTACAGGAGTATAAATGTCAGTATAATGTCCTGTATGACGGTATGGAGGACGGGGTACAGGGGTATAAATGTCAGTATAATGTCCTGTATGACGGTATGGAGGACGAGGGTACAGGAGTATAAATGTCAGTATAATGTCCTGTATGACGGTATGGAGGACGGGGTACAGGGGTATAAATGTCAGTATAATGTCCTGTATGACGGTATTGGAGGACGAGGTACAGGGGTATAAATGTCAGTATAATGTCCTGTATGACGGTATGGAGGACGGGGTACAGGGGTATAAATGTCAGTATAATGTCCTGTATGACAGTATGGAGGACGAGGTACAGGAGGTATAAATGTCAGTATAATGTCCTGTATGACGGTATGGAGGACGGGGTACCGGGGTATAAATGTCAGTATAATGTTCCTGTATGACGGTATGGAGGACGGGGTACAGGGTATAAATGTCAGTATAATGTCCTGTATGACAGTATGGAGGACGAGGTACAGGGGTATAAATGTCAGTATAATGTCCTGTATGACGGTATGGAGGACGGGGTACAGGGGTATAAATGTCAGTATAATGTCCTGTATGACGGTATGGAGGACGAGGTACAGGAGTATAAATGTCAGTATAATGTCCTGTATGACGGTATGGAGGACGGGGTACAGGGGGTATAAATGTCAGTATAATGTCCTGTATGACGGTATGGAGGACGAGGTACAGGGTATAAATGTCAGTATAATGTCCTGTATGACGGTATGGAGGACGGGGTACAGGAGGTATAAATGTCAGTATAATGTCCTGTATGACGGTATGGAGGACGGGTACAGGGGTATAAATGTCAGTATAATGTCCTGTATGACGGTATGGAGGACGGGGTACAGGGGTATAAATGTCAGTATAATGTCTGTATGACGGTATGGAGGACGAGGGTACAGGAGGTATAAATGTCAGTATAATGTCCTGTATGACGGTATGGAGGACGGGGTACAGGAGGTATAAATGTCAGTATAATGTCCTGTATGACGGTATGGAGGACGGGGTACAGGGTATAAATGTTCAGTATAATGTCCTGTATGACGGTATGGAGGACGAGGTACAGGAGTATAAATGTCAGTATAATGTCCTGTATGACGGTATGGAGGACGAGGTACAGGAGTATAAATGTCAGTATAATGTCCTGTATGACGGTATGGAGGACCGGGGGGTACAGGGTATAAATGTCAGTATAATGTCCTGTATGACGGTATGGAGGACGAGGTACAGGAGTATAAATGTCAGTATAATGTCCTGTA